>NC_139221.1:217228008-217663008 GCF_055691185.1 Crinia signifera | reverse complement strand
AGACAATCTAGAAATCATTGGGGAACAAGGCTTGATATTACAGAGTGTGATTCCCTGTGACTAAGAAGTTTACTGCAAGGACCATTAGTGACAATGGTCCTTAGTTAACACACTCTAACTCACTGACCAAAGTCAGTCCAACTATAGAGTGCAGCAGCACCCAGCGTAGTGTCCCTTCATATCCTATGCACCCATGTTGACACAGAGGAAGCAATTGGGCTTGGAGTGGGAGGACGAAGCCAGTGACCATCAGGATCAGACCAGTTCTCTAACTATACAGTTAGCACAGCAGATGCTTCTTTAGATACTGCACACTTAAGCCCCTTTCACATTGCAGTTTTAACATGGCATATTGCCAATTTTTAACTGCTTTAAAACGGTACCAGCTGCAATATGAAAGCTCCACTGTCAATTTACCAGTTACAGAATACCAGTATTTTGAAACGTGTTAAAAGCAGGATCCTACTAGTTTCAGAGAAGTTTTTTCCTGCAGTCTGAACAGCTCAGAAACTGTATTTGCTACAAATGATAACCACACTTGATCCCCGCCCACAAGCAGGAAAAAAAAACATTTAAAATGACATTGTATGGCTTTCTATGGGTGAAACGGGTTGAATCTGAAGGTATAAAAATGGTGTTGAAACTGCAATATACCTTTACAACATGCAATATGAAAGGGGTTTAACTGGCTTTTGACCCGTTTTAAGACACGTTTGCAAAAACAGGGAGAAAGCAGGTTTTTGCAATGTGAAACCAGCTTTAGATGGCTGCACAATGGGCTGAGAGAGGTGAGGTGGGCTGGGTGATGGGTGGTGGGTCCCATAAGTCTCTTGTTCTTTTACAAATGGAAGTATATATTTATACCACAGAGATGAGAACTGTAAAATCGGGTCTCACATATAGTGCAGCCCACGCCAATATACAGTTTTTCAAATATCAACATTTTTATAATATTCAACTACAATTTATGTTTCATTACCTTGTAGTGCTGTATCATTTCAATATTTACTAGAAAAAGTGTTTTAGGGGAGCCTGCACTAAGTATTAGAAAAATGTGGAAAAATGTATAGCATATTTTAGATATTTTTAAGGTTCATAACAGACTACTAGTTGTCAAGGATATATGATGGTCAATCAATTCATTAATTTAGTAATTATTTTTTAAGAGTAACTTACAGGTAAATACAGTCCTTTGTTGTCAATATATACGTTTCAGAAAAATATTCGCATAAATAAAGGCAATAAATGGTACTTGTGTACTTTCACGGTGCCAGAATGGCGCCGTGTGTCTGTGTCCCCTTTTGGGGCTCGCTGCACTCACCCACGCAATGGGCTCGGTGGCTGGCTATGCTCACCATGCTATCTTAAATCAACTCCATGCCAACGTGGATAGTGGGGGTACGAACTATCAATGTTGGCATGGAGTTTACGGCCCCAAATACAGATAATACATCTAAAAAATGTATATCTAGCCACAATTACACCCAGGCCTCTTAAGGTTCACATAAAAAAACAAAATATATAAAAAAAATCCTAACAGGTACATAATAAAATTATTTTTCTTTTTGGGTTCTAGCGTGCACCCCACCCGAGTTTCTTTTTCTCATTTTTCTCTTTTTAATGATCATTTCAACATTTAAAATAATAACAAAAGAAAATAGATTTCAGTGGATAGCAATAATCATTTGTGTTTACAAGTAAAATGAAAATAATACATTTTATCAGTCTTAACTATTATATTGATCAATTTGGTTAAAAGTATGCTTCCATTGTTGGTTTAATCAATAAAAACAGGTTATTACCCAAGGTTATAGACTGAGTAAAACTGTGCTCAAAGCACAATTTTACTGCATTGAAATACTCAACTATCCACTTTAACACCCTGTGTTATTGTGTTAGCTTATAAACCCGTTCAAACATAAAGCACTTTATGTGCTGAGGCAATTTTAGGAAAACATTTGTTCCATGCTGGGTTCCATGAGCTCTGACAACCTGCAATGTGAATGTCAGGGCATTTAACATATACATTCATACTTTATTACATTTATGTAAAATAGGAAATCTAGTTTCAACATCAGTTATGTCCACTGAAAGAAAATACAGCATTCGCCCTGGGAAGAGATGGTAAAAATCATTCATGTATTAAAGATGTAAGTAGATGTGTTTTGAAAAGGGAACAGTAATCTTGTGAAAGTTAAGTAATTTACTCACTGTGTGCAATCTTTTAATATTCGTACATATGGTGTTCAGCATTTAACAATCATGTATAAAAAATCGCTATAATCCCCTTGACTGCAAAGGAGAATTTTAATCTATGTTTGCAGCCTTGAAAAAGAAGTATTATTGCAGTTGTGTATCCCTCTTTCGTTAACTTGCATGTGTGTGATGTACGGCTGTGGCCACACATTTCAACGCAGCAGGTCCTATTCAGCGGGACCCACTGCACCACAAAGAGGCTGTGTGTGGCCACACATATCCGCCCACTACCGATCACATTTAATGTGTAACACAGGGGGTTATTTTGGTTCACTCTTTCTGACAAGTTCCTTCTTAGATGGACAAAACCATGTGCACTGCAGAGGGGGGGCAGATGTAACTTGTGCAGAGAGAATTAGATTTGGGTAGGGTTTAACTTCAAAGTAAGATCTATATTGCGGTGTAAAAATAAAGCAGTCAGTATTTTTCCTGCACAGAAACAAAATAACTCACCCAAATTGAATTCTCTCTGCACATTTTACATCTGCCCCCCTGCAGTGCACATGGTTTTGTCCATCTAAGAAGGAATTTGTCAGAAAGAGTAAACCAAAATAACCACCACAGTGGCATTGATATGTATGTGTTTACAGTGCAATGTGGTCCTCCTGCGGTCTGGTCCTACTGCAGTGTGCTGCGGTAGGACCCAACGGCTGAGGATGAAACACTCATATGTGTCCAGCTGCATAGGAGCCTGTGTACAGGTTTCTTGCGGTGAAGCAGGTCTCCAAACATTCTGAAAAGGACCCGCTGCGCTGCTTTGTGTGGCCGCAGCCTTAATGCCCTTACAGTAATCACATAGTGAAGATTAAATGTAAAATAAGTGCAGAAGGTAAATGGTTTCAAATTTGATACATTTATATTGGTTTGGGGTCCTTTTCAGCCTCATAAACTGACCATATCAGAGAAATCTATTCATAGTCAATATTTTGTAAAGTAGGCTTCTGTAAATATTATCACCAACACCATCAATAGCTGAACATGTTTACATTAAAATTAGTGTTCTTCTAAATGTTACCTTTCACTTTGACTGTTTCAAATTTCAAATAAACCATAAATGTTGTAAATAACTATTGTTCTAAAATAGCTTACAATTTAACAAGCCTGCAAAAGGAGAGAAATGTAAAAAAAAAATCTTTTGTGGGCCACTTGTCCTACCCAAAATATGGCTAAAACTAAGCTGTTAATGGTATTCATTAAAATGTCCTTCATACTAGAATGCTGAGCTAAAGTAAATAAGAGGTAATGGATAAAATATATATGTAAATCATATAACTAAAATATCCACTGAACAAAATGAATACATCTTTCTCCCTTGTCTCCCCTGCCTGTCTCCTCTATTTCCCTCTATCTCCCCCCAGCCTCCCATCATCTTTTTCTCAATCCCCCTCTATGTTTCTCTCCCATATCTCTCTCCTGCTTATTCATCTCTCAATAGGAGGCTCAGAACTCAGGTTCAGTTCCACAGTACCTTCCTGCAAATAAGATGCAGCATTTAAAAAATTGGTGAAGTCTTCAACCAAATACCCATCATAAATGTGCAGCTGTGCAGGATATGCAGAGCCGGCCCTAGCCTAAATGACGCCCTAGGCAAGATTTTGTCTGGTGCCCCATAGCACCACCACTAGTTCCGCCTCTAACCCTGCTCCCCTTTCCCAGCACCATCAACCCTCATCATAGCAGTCATCATTTTGGTGCTCCTACCCGCAATATTTCAAATAGAAACAGTGCACACATTCAGTGCGCAGCCCAAACAGGGGGGTGTTCTTGCTGGGAAGGGGCATGGCCACACAATAGTACCCTCAATTCAAATTAGTACCTGCATAGAGAATGCTATGATACAGTGATTTCCATGAATACACTATTTCATATGCAGATACAGCCTCACTCACACACAGAATAAAGGCATGCTGCATATCATTTTAATCAACAGAAGCTGCTGATGCCCCTAGGCATTCCAAATGTCCTAGGCAATTGCCTAGTTTGCCTATGCCTAAGGCCGGCTCTGAGGATATGTGAGAGCAAATTTGTGGTTATTATTTTTTATTTAATTACAGCAAATTGGAACATATTCCTTACAGGCTCTGAATACCAGCTGTGGGCTGCCGCTTGCAGTAACAGGGACAACCACCACCAGCCTGGCAGAATTGAAAGCAGTAACAGCTGGGCAGAGAGTGGTGCGCTGCCTGGCTGTATCCAGAGCAGGTCCACGGCTAAAATGATTGCCACACAAAAAAGGTTACTTTTCATAATATTTTGATCTACATAACTTACTCTCACAGGTGCATCTCCAATGCTAGAATTATTAAACAAACATACAGTTCTTATTGCCTGTGATTGTTTGATAGTTACCTACCCTACCTTCCATGCTGAGTACCAGATATTAAATATCAGCTTTGGGTAATTAATGGCTTTGTTAATACTTCTTTGGAATGCACACCATTCCCCGATTTATCAAAGCTTGGAGAGAAAAAAAGTACCAAGCAATCAATGGTAATGTTACAGGCTGTGTTTGAAAAATTACATTAACTGACTGTTTGATACTGTACCTTAACCTTCTTAAAGCTTTCATAAATCTTGGCTTAAGTCTCACAGACAATTGTATCACACATCAGAATTTATTTTGTAACTTAACCCCATGTTAACGTAATTGCTTGCAGAATATTCTAGAGATGTGCAGGCTCTGATTTTCTCCGATTTACTCTGATTTTAAAGCAGGATCTTATTGGCTATCAACTGTCAACAACTGTCATGTGATTTGGCATAGCCAAAAAGATCCTGCTTTGAAATCAGAGTAAATCAGAGCCTGCACATCTCTAGAATATTCTGTATGTCTGTATACTTGTCAGCATAGGTGTGTGCAGCCCATTTTCTTAGGGGGTGCACCATTGGAGGGGCGTGTCCATCACCGCCTACTGAGCATCAATGTAAACTAAATAGTAAGTGACTTATTTATGTATATGGGCTTCAGAATGAATCATTCCCCTCCACACACATATTAGAAACAGGGACAGTGCACGCCGAAAGCGCTGCAATAATTTACACTGTAAGGCTCATTACACATTATGCCACATACAGTAATGCCCATTACACAAAATGCCACATACAGTAATGCCCCTTACACATAATGCCACACATCATAATGCCCATCACACATGTAATGCCACACACAGTAATGCCCATTCCACATAATGCCACCCAACATAATGCCCATTACACATAATACCACACACAGTAATGCCAATTTCACATAAATCCACACACCATGATGCCCATTATACATTATGCCACACTCTGTGATGCCCATTACACATTATGCCACATGCTGTAATGCCCATTAAATATTATACCACACACTGTAATGGCTATTACATATGATTCCACATAAGTGTTGCTTACCTACATGTTAATTGGTAACATGTAGGTAACCAATTAACATGTAGGTAACACCAATTAACATGTAGGTAACACATTACCTAACATGTAGGTAACACATAAGTGTTGCTTACCTCATGCTCGATGCCATGGAGTATTACATGCCCGGAGGGCTCAGGAGGACTCTGGGACAGGGCTGGAGCCTGGA
Source organism: Crinia signifera (assembly GCF_055691185.1). NCBI lineage: Eukaryota > Metazoa > Chordata > Amphibia > Anura > Myobatrachidae > Crinia > Crinia signifera. The sequence continues at coordinate 217,657,172 of NC_139221.1, read as the reverse complement.
GCACAGTAGCACTGCACTTGCCATTGACTTAATGGAGCAGCAGACTGGGAACACTGGGACTGGCTGAACACATAACTCCCTCCCTCCCTGCCCTCCTCATATCCCACATCACCCATCTTTGCTGGTCCCTTCTGATATGCACATTTTGGTAGCCGGGTAGGATGAGGTGATTCAGAGGTTTGCTGCGGCGGGTGGCTGGCTCCGGTCTCTTTTCTGCAGCCTGCATAGGCCGGGCGCAGGTTGCACAATAATAGACAGCATTAAAGTCAGCTGTCCCCTACCCCTGATCACTTGTGGTTTGAAGCCCCATAAAGGGATGTGTTCGAAAAAAAAACACAGCTTATTTCTTCCCCTGGCAGTGTGACCTGTCATATCCCCACTACCAGGACAGACATCAATGCGCAGATAAAATCCTCCCCTCTAGAAATGTGGTGTTTGCCCCTGATTTGTGTTATTATGACACAGTCCTGTGGGCAGCAACAGCAGGAGGAATACTGTTACTATCGCATATACAGCAGCAGCAGTGGTGGGGAGGGAGCAGCTGCAGACTTGCAGGGTCAGGAGGTGGCAGTGTCAGGAAGTGTTGCCATGGAGTCCCAGCAGCAGGCCCCGCATCAGCCGCTGTATCCCCGCACGTCACGTCCCCCTCCCCCTTTCTGTGCTTCAGCTCCAGTGCCGGCACTGTTTCATGGACACCACAGTCGGTGTTAAGGGCCGGGTTGTGATGGTGTAGCCATGTCCATGGCCCTGTCTGCTGAACTTTGCTGGAGCGTCTGAGACACTCCCGTGTCTCAAAAAGATGGAGCACCTCTCCGCCAGTGTCAGCATGATCACCTCTCCGCCAAAGAGAGGGAAACATGCTGGCGCCGGAGGTGTCAGAGAGGCTTGTCAGGGATGCCGGGGACAGAGATGAAGTTCCCGGCAACAGTACGGTAGTTAATTGTGTAGTTTCACGGCGCCAAGCTACGCTGCCGCCGTAGCTTAGGCTGCCGCCGGCAGGCGTTGGGCTGCGCTATTAGTGTAGCTTCAACCGTAGCATAAGAAGTACCTACATTTTTTTTGTACTTTTAGTTTATGTTGGTTGCTTAGCAACCATTCAGTCCCTGCAATGTGACATAGGCAAAGGAGTGACACAGCAAGCCACGCACACGCAGCGGAGGTTAGATTCAAGCACATGACATGATGGTGTAGGGATAAAGGTATGTACCTTCGTTATGTTCTGTATACTTCTGATGAAAATTCTGAAATATGAATTGAAACGTTAAGTGACTTTGAGTCATTTTTCTATGCTGTGTCGCCACTCCCCCCCCCCCCCCCCTGTACATCTGTGTTACTAATCACAGGAAGGCACCCAGGAACAAAGGATTATAAGGAGTAGAGTGCCGACACCCACGGATATCATATATATATATATATATATATATATATAACAGGCAGAGGCACTCCAGAGGTCTTTTCAAAAAACAATTCTTTAGTGTTCCCAACGTTTCGGGGTTAGCAAACCCCTTTGTCAAGGTGTACATAGTGTAAAATAAGCAAAACATACTTTAAATAACGTGATGAGTGAGAGGGAAGTCCCGGCGGTGGGGTGCGCAGCCGGCGTCCTACGTCACATCCAGAATGTGCGGCTGCAAGTTGCTGTCACTTCTGGGTATAAGGGCCATCTGTGTGCTGCTGCTGGCCGTCCCAGTTGCTAGGCGATGGCGTCTGGTGTGTGCTTCCCAGATAATGGCTGTGACGTCTGTGCCTGCTAGTCACTCCACACCGTGGGGGTTCCTGGTGATACATAAACATAACAAAGTGCATTATATAAGAGCAAATAACAATCTGCGAATAAGAAGCTGCCAATACAAATGCAGCTATAAAGTGACAAGCCACTTTATAGCTGCATTTGTATTAGCAACTTCTTATTCGCAGATTGTTATTTGCTCTTATATAATTGAGTTATTTGCTTATTTTACTTAGTGAAGCTGCTTAATTGGAAATCCGGAAATTTATTGGAAATCCGTGTGAGTGCTGCTGAGAGAACCCCCTTGCATACTTTGTTCCTGAAGCACTCCGGTTATAGCATTGTGTCTATTGTGGAGTGCTGGTTTCATCCTCCACTATAATATATATATATATATATATATATATATATATATATATATATATATATATATATATATATATATTTAGACTGGGGTGAAGCACTGCACTCACACTGATTCACTCAAATAAAGACGCCACACAGAGCGGCGTCAGGTCGATGTTTCGGATGTCACTCCTTTATCTAGACCAAGCATGTCCAAACTATGGCCCTCCAGCTGTTGTGATACTACAAGTCCCATCATGCCATGCCACAGTTTTGCTATTAGGGAATGCTAAAATGGTTGCAAAGCATGCTGGGATATGTAGTTTCACAACAGCTGGAGACCATACAGTAGTTTGGACATGCCTGATCTAGACCAATATCCAACAGTAAATGTACAACATACCTTTATACTGTGACTGCGTCACTCCCACGTTGTTCGGGACTCCGCGGGAGGCTCCTGCTGCGCACCATGCCGCTTCTTGGTTTCACCTGACCTCTCACCCAGCCACGCGGCGTCATGACATCAGGGTTTCCTCGGAGCTGGCCTGTGTTGCCTAGCAACCGATACGCCAAGGAGCCGATCAATGGGAGATCGGCAAAATACAAAACAATAATAATAGAAAGAACACACAGACATATGTACAATGACCGCTAGAGAAAGTAGTCCACTGAAGTAATTACAAGAAGATATTAAAGGACACCTGTTCATTCAAACCTTTCGGTTTCATAGTGTCCAGTTAAAAGATCCAATATGTCTCCAGCTGGAGAAGCTTTTTAGCCCTATCTCTGCCCCTGATGTCAAAAGGTACATGGTCAATTACAGTATATTTAAGGCTGGCCAAGGAGTGTTTAGTGCTGACAAAATGCCTCGCTACCGGCTGATCATTTTCCTTGTTGTTTTAAGCAGCCTTTATTGCAAAGCGGTGAATGGCAATCCGCTCGTGAAACGTCATGATGGTTTTACCCACGTAGCACATGCTGCAAGGGCATTTGATTAAATATACTACGTGGATCAATGTGCAGGTGACAGGATACCTGATGGGTATTGTGTACCCTAATTGTGGGTGGCAAAAGACCTTTGTGCTGGTCATACCACTGCACGTGGTGCAACCCACACAGCGGTAACAGCCACCAGGTTTCTTTTGTGTGTTGGACCTGTGCCTCTTGGACACGTCCGTGTTGACCACCCAGTCACGGAGGTTGCAACCCCATTTGTAACATGACATCAGGGATGAGTTCTTTAATCTTTTAAGATCTTTGTCATTCTGAATGACATGCCATAGTTGTTTCGAGTACCTGGCAATAGTGGTGTCTGCATGATTGTACTCTTGCACCCAACCGATGCGATCAGACAGATTGTTGTGCTTAACAGATTTTTTTAAGAAGATCACACCGGAGGATCGCATCTACCATGGCCCTGGCTGCTGACAGGGCTGCGGCGGAGTAACCCCTTTCAACGAATTTCTTTGTCATGGCTTCCAAATCACAATCAAGTTGAGCGACGTAGGCCATGTGATGAAACGCATCAGGGCGTGGTCTACGTCACTCACCAGTCTTCCTACTCACCTTCCAGATGTCTCTGTGCCCCGTGACTTCCCCGGCACCCTGCATGGTGATCCAGCTTGGTGGCGCGTCAGTGGGAGAATCGTAGGTCCCTGACCCAGGATTGTGAGCAGCTTTACCTTTGGCTTGTATATACAAAATCTTGTGGTAACCAGCCCACAGCAGTAATATACTTGGTACGAGGCTTTATTGTGATGTACCCTAGGATGTTTTTATATCCTCATTAAAAACTCTTTTAATGCACTATGGAGTTCACCTTTCTCTCCTTCTTTGCATATATATATATATATATATATATATATATATACACACACATACACATATGTACACACATATATATATATGTGTGTGTGTGTGTGTGTGTGTGTGTGTGTGTACATTTAATTTTTTGTTACCGTTTTGTGTAAATATAGAATATAGAAGTTTGGGTACTTATGTAGTATCTGGGCTGCCGATTTCTAAATCGGGTCGGATCGGGAGATCGCATCGCATCGCATGCGACCATGCGATTCGATGCGATGCGATGCGATGACCCGATTTTTCCATAGGAATCAATGTTAAAATGGACTGAGTCCATTTTAACATGGAATTCAATGGGAAAAATGGGTCCTTTTCATACCCCTACTATCCAAGTGGGCATGGAGTTGGATATAAACCTGTGGCGAGCGTAGCGAGCCACCGAGCCCGAAGCGTGGCGAGCGAAGCGAGCCCCGCGAGGGGACGAATACCGTCCCCTCGCGGGGCTCGCTTCGCTCGCCACGCTTCGGGCTCGGTGGCTCGCTACGCTCGCCACAGGTTTATATCCAACTCCATGCCCACTTGGATAGTAGGGGTATGAAAAGGACCCATTTTTCCATAGGAATCATTTTAACATTGATTCCTATGGAAAAATCGGGTCATCGCATCCGATATCGGATGCGATGCGATGCGATGCGATGCGATATCGCATCGCATCGCATCTGATTGTATGCCTTAACTTAAGGCATACAATCAAAAAATCGGCAGCCCAGATACTACATAAGTACCGAAGTTTGTAAATGTGTCTTTTAGCTCTGGAAACACAATTGATTTTTGTAAATTTTTATTGATTACCAATTGATAAAAATTCACTTTGGGCAAATATGGTTTTTGAATTTGAGCTGCAGGAAAAATATAGAATGGTTTGCATGGGGGTCATCAGATGGGTTCATTCAGATGAGTAGATTTCAAAATGGATAACCAGCCAAAATTTCATTTTTAAAATATGCCTAATGACTCACTATAGTTGGGTCTTAGTGGGGGTTCTTCAAGGAATACTAAAAATAGATGAAATGCAGTAGTAAATATGAATGCAGCATACTGTGCTGTCTTATTCTTTTCCGTGTCCAGACACGTACTGTAAACTGCATATACTTCCATAAAAATCAAGTCATTCTACAATTCAAATGCAGTTCATCTGCAGTATCAAAAGAGACCTGAAAACAAACAAGATTTCACTTACACTGACTCAGCGACAGCATCAATATAAATAAAAAACTACTCTTCCCCTAATATGACAATATTGAAGGTTATTTTCATGTGAGGAACACAGTGCCACTGCAGGATGTTAAATAGTATCCTTTCATTTTCATTCACTCAAACAACTTGCATCCTTTTACTTTTACCTGGTTTATAGATGCCGTATTTCCTAGTAAAAGCTACTGTGAAGATAATAGAAACAAAGAAACAAACATCACTTTGCAATTTCATGCTAAACACGGTTAACAAAGGCTGTAGAAACTTCAGTAACAATCTAAGGAAACATATTTTGGTACAAAAAAGCATTTGAATATATATATATATATATATATATATATATATATATATATATATATATATATATATATATAATCAAAAAGTATCCACACCCGGGGGTATGGAAGCAGAGCACTCTCCGAAATCACAGATCAGCCTTGTGATTAAAAAAGATAAGTTTTTAATTCCAGCTGGGTCAACACAGCATAAAGCATTCAAAGGTATACAAGCCCCGACGTTTCGGTCCCAACATGGGGCCTTATTCTAATCCACTCTTTCTGACAAAATCCTTCTTAGATGGGCAAAACCATGTGCACTGCAGGTGGGGCAGATGTAACATGTGCAGAGAGAATTAGATTTGGGTGGGGTTTTACTTCAAAGTGAGATCTATATTGCAGTGTAAAAATAAAGCAGTCAGTATTTACCCTGCACAGAAACAAAATAACTCACCCAAATCTAATTCTCCCTGCACATGTTACATCTGCCCCTCCTGCAGTGCACATGGTTTTGTCCGTCTAAGAAGGATTTTGTCAGAAAGAGTGGATTAGAATAACCCCCCATGGACCTTTATCAAGGAGCCTACAGATATACAAGAGATACATACAGTTTGGTACATGTTATGCTGAATAAGAGGACATGTACAAGTATGCAAACCAAAACATAGTTACGTTTTTCAATAGAACATCATGTAGTCAGTGGCGCAGGAACAGCCTGGACATGGACAGGGTCAGCCAGCTGATCTGACTGCCCTCCCGTCCGGCTATTTATACCATATGAGAGGGGTTAGGAGCTGGGAGGCGCCACAGACTCTGGTCTGAATGGCGCTATAGTACTTCCGGTGAAACCGGAAGTGCGTCGGCCGGAAGCCGGCGCTGGAACGCAGCTCTGGAGCGCACAGCTTCCGGGAGTACGCCGGGGCTGTGCGTAACTATGGTTACAGGTTGTTTGAAGCACTGTGTGGTCATAGCAACAAGGGATAACTGGGCTGGAGCCAGAATGCGTCAACAGAGTTGTTCTTATATGGCCGTGCAAGCGTTTAGAAACGAGGTATAAAGCCGGGTCAGGTTAACTGCATAAACCAGGGTGAGGGGGATGAATGGGAAAGGTGCAGAACGGGTAGTGGTTAGAGTCAATTAAAGGAAATTAAAATAAATTAAAAGAACCCCAAGCGTGATTAATTATTATGCACCGTGAGGTGTGTTAAAGAGGTAGTGGACTAGGGGACTCTTAGGTGTCCACCGTGGGGTGGGGGGTTACGGGTATTGCCCGTGTTGTGTACGGGGTGTGCTATAGTGGTGTTGCAGGAAAACTAACACCGAGCATATAAATTATAGGGGATATGGATGGACGGTGGGGAGTGGGTTGAGGGTGATGTAGCTAAAGAGGGATCCGTGGGGGAGTGGTGGGTAAGAGCTATAAGGAGTACCAAAGCAGGCCTGTAGTGGTCTCTCGGGGTCAGTGTCGTCTAGACATAAGTGACACCGATGGATACAAGTATAGGGGAGAAAACAGAAAAAATATCATGAAAAAAACATGAAAAGGAGGTACGTAAAGACTAAACACAGAATACAAAGACACAAAAACACAAAAACGAGGCAGAGTGTGAGAGACACATAAGGTGGGGTATAGAGAATGCTGTACAGGTACATAAATATATTATCAATGGTAAGGACACAGAGATGGAACATATTATTCATCAATCATATAACTTCAGCAGGGATCAAGCCTAGATAATGCATAGATAACAATAAAGACTTATGGAGTTCATTTCAAAAAGATGGATAGGGGGTTGTTCTCATTAAGTCCTTTGGGGGCAAGTGTGTCTAGTCGGTAGATCCACCTGCTTTCCAGTTTTCTCAGTGCCAGTCCACGGTCGCCTCCCCGTGGGGGTGGGGGTACCCAGTCAATAATGCGGCAACGAAGGCTGGAGTTTTGGTGTCCCGCCGCCAGGAAGTGGCGAGGTACCGGAAGTTCAGCTTTTTTGGTACCTAGGGCAGCTCTAATCGAGTTGCGGTGATTCGCCATCCTTTCCCGGAATTTACGTGTCGTCATGCCGACATAGGCAAGGCCACATGGGCAATATAGAAGGTAGACCACGTGATCCATTTGACAGTGCAGGCGGTATCGTATTTTAGTGGGTTTGCCTGTATGGGGGTGAGGGCTCTCACAGGCCGAACACGGCATAGTCTCACTCACTGACGACGACTCCGACAAAGTCTTATTCGACGCCTCTGACTTTGACTCACTACCTAATGAGTCACCCACTGACCTCTACCAAAGGCTCCTGAAACTTAAAAAACGAGAGGTTGACTTGTCCTCACACGGACACTTCCTTTCGGAGTATTACCGAAAGAAATTTATACCCAGGGGCTTCAGGGTCTCTAACGTACCTACCATTGGGAGACGGAACCCCACATTCTGCAGTCGCTGGTGTGGGGTTCTTAATAAATGCTCCTTCGACCTTATGCTACTTGTGGTCGAGGAAGTAGGAGCAGAACTCAAAAAGGTCAAACAGGACATAGAAGAGTTTGGTAACGCCCATCTGGCTACCATAAAAAACGATAAAAATACCAACCTGATTGACAAAATTAAAATCCAGATTGAAACGTATAAACAGGACTTGATTTCCTTTAAACACAATAAATTAGCAGTAGTCACATCGGACTACCGTAACCACACCGTCTACAGGTGGCTGGTTGGGGAGTCAGGATCTGCCCGCCCACAACGCCCGTTCCGCCAGAGACGACAGAGAAATCCCTACCAGTTCAACACTGGTTCCTCCACCTCAGCGTCCGAAACTGAACAATCAGAACCCCAGTTTGATTTTTTAGACGCAGGCCTTAGCAGCTTTATAAAACCGGGAAAAAACCCCAGAGGCAGGGGCGGTGCCCACACCCCCGCTGCGGTCGTCTCCGGCAAAAGAATACGCAAGCAGGTGCAGAACTAGTATTCAACCTCTCTGACTCCGAACTGACTCCTGCCATGACTTCACTCCTCTCCAAAGGACTCTCATTTGTCCCCACCCACCCCCATGACGGATTCGACACTACCGTAGACATCTACAAATTTGGGCGCAAACTGAGGCTACAAGAACAATTCGCTGACAGTAGTCCTGGAATCCCTAGATCCAAATTCCACAAACCGTCTGTATATGACCCCCTATCCACCAACCCCAGCATCAAGATGTTCACCAGACTTGTTGAAAAGGACACCCAACAATCACCCGCCAAACCCAGATATGACAACCTCACTAAGACAGAACGGGAGGCACTCAAAGACCTTAAAGGGAACCCTAACCTAGTGATAAGACCAGCGGACAAAGGGGGTGCGGTGGTAGTGCAAAACTGGTCTGACTACCACTCTGAAGTGGTCCGACAGTTAGAGGACACCAATACCTACAAACCCGTACAGCACAACCCCATCCCTGAATTTAAAAGGATCATCGGCAAGATCCTACAGAGAGGACTGACCAATAACTGCATCACCAAAGACACATTCGAATACCTCACGGTAGAATTCCCGATATGCCCTATTATATATACCCTGCCCAAGGTCCACAAGTCCCACTCTCACCCGCCTGGCAGGCCTATCATCTCGGCACGGGGGTCACTACTACAGCCGTTGGCTATCTACGTCGACAGCCACCTCCAGCCTCTTGTTACCTCTAACGACAACTATATTATAGATACTTCGGATTTCATCGAACAACTGAAATTGGTTGACATCTCTTCACAACGTGTACTCCTGGCCACGATGGATGTGAACTCCCTGTACACCGTGATACCCCATATGGATGGCCTGCGGACACTCCGCACCAGACTAGACGAACGCCCAACATCAACTCCATCACCAGACTTCCTGGTTGAATTAGCTGAAGCCATACTTCATTACAACCACTTCATGTACCAGAGGAAGTACTACATCCAGGAGTCAGGGACCGCGATGGGGTCGAACCTGGCACCCTCCTATGCGTGTACTTACATGCTGGACTATGAACACAGGTACATCCTACCACACTACCAGGACAAGATCAAATTCTACAGGAGATACATCGACGACGTTTTCCTCATTTGGGCAGGCTCGCCAGAGGAATTCACCAGCATGGTAGACCTACTCAACACCAAGGACCACCCCATCAAGTTCACACACCTCATCAATGAAGACTCAATAAACTTCCTGGACATTAACGTTCAAATATCTGAAGGTAGACTACATACCAGCCTCTACCGTAAATCTACTGACAGGAATACCCTTCTCCTTACTACAAGCCAGCACCCATCAACCCTGAAAGAACACCTTCCAATCTCACAGTATATGAGAGTTATGCGCAACAATACAGATGACGCAATAATGGATACTCAACTGGTTGAAATGACTGACCGTTTTAAACAGCGGGGATACTCCGAAACCACCCTCAAGCGATGCCTATCTAAGGCAAAGAAGAAGATAAACCCTTCCGAATCTGATACACAGACCCTAAAACCACCAAGGATGGTTTTTGTCAATAAATACGATCACACCTCACCCAAGGTCCAAACAAGCCTCAGGAAACATTGGCCTATCCTGGCATCCGACCAGTCCCTCAAACTACAACAATATGGCCCACCTATGGTAGCCTACAAAAAGGGACCCAACTTAAAAGAACTCCTCATGCGACCCACCACAAGCCCACAAGTTGACGCAAATCTAACGTGGCTTCACTCAAAACGACCAGGCTGCTTTCGGTGTGCCGGCTGCACAACCTGCAACAGCCTTACTCCAGGCTCTACTTTCCCCCACCCCCATACAGGCAAACCCACTAAAATACGATACCGCCTGCACTGTCAAATGGATCACGTGGTCTACCTCCTATATTGCCCATGTGGCCTTGCCTATGTTGGCATGACGACACGTAAATTCCGGGAAAGGATGGCGAATCACCGCAACTCGATTAGAGCTGCCCTAGATACCAAAAAAGCTGAACTTCCGGTACCTCGCCACTTCCTGGCGGCGGGACACCAAAACTCCAGCCTTCGTTGCCGCATTATTGACTGGGTACCCCCACCCCCACGGGGAGGCGACCGTGGACTGGCACTGAGAAAACTGGAAAGCTGGTGGATCTACCGACTAGACACACTTGCCCCCAAAGGACTTAATGAGAACAACCCCCTATCCATCTTTTTGAAATGAACTCCATAAGTCTTTATTGTTATCTATGCATTATCTAGGCTTGATCCCTGCTGAAGTTATATGATTGATGAATAATATGTTCCATCTCTGTGTCCTTACCATTGATAATATATTTATGTACCTGTACAGCATTCTCTATACCCCACCTTATGTGTCTCTCACACTCTGCCTCGTTTTTGTGTTTTTGTGTCTTTGTATTCTGTGTTTAGTCTTTACGTACCTCCTTTTCATGTTTTTTTCATGATATTTTTTCTGTTTTCTCCCCTATACTTGTATCCATCGGTGTCACTTATGTCTAGACGACACTGACCCCGAGAGACCACTACAGGCCTGCTTTGGTACTCCTTATAGCTCTTACCCACCACTCCCCCACGGATCCCTCTTTAGCTACATCACCCTCAACCCACTCCCCACCGTCCATCCATATCCCCTATAATTTATATGCTCGGTGTTAGTTTTCCTGCAACACCACTATAGCACACCCCGTACACAACACGGGCAATACCCGTAACCCCCCACCCCACGGTGGACACCTAAGAGTCCTCTAGTCCACTACCTCTTTAACACACCTCACGTTGCATAATAATTAATCACACTTGGGGTTCTTTTAATTTATTTTAATTTCCTTTAATTGACTCTAACCACTACCCATTCTGCACCTTTCCCATTCATCCCCCTCACCCTGGTTTATGCAGTTAACCTGACCCGGCTTTATACCTCGTTTCTAAACGCTTGCACGGCCATATAAGAACAACTCTGTTGACGCATTCTGGCTCCAGCCCAGTTATCCCTTGTTGCTATGACCACACCGTGCTTCAAACAACCTGTAACCATAGTTACGCACAGCCCCGGCGTACTCCCGGAAGCTGTGCGCTCCAGAGCTGCGTTCCAGCGCCGGCTTCCAGCCGACGCACTTCCGGTTTCACCGGAAGTACTATAGCGCCATTCAGACCAGAGTCTGTGGCGCCTCCCAGCTCCTAACCCCTCTCATATGGTATAAATAGCCGGACGGGAGGGCAGTCAGATCAGCTGGCTGACCCTGTCCATGTCCAGGCTGTTCCTGCGCCGCTGACTACATGATGTTCTATTGAAAAACGTAACTATGTTTTGGTTTGCATACTTGTACATGTCCTCTTATTCAGCATAACATGTACCAAACTGTATGTATCTCTTGTATATCTGTAGGCTCCTTGATAAAGGTCCATGTTGGGACCGAAACGTCGGGGCTTGTATACCTTTGATTGCTTTATGCTGTGTCGACCCAGCTGGAATTAAAAACTTATCTTTTTTAATCACAAGGCTGATCTGTGATTTCGGAGAGTGCTCTGCTTCCATACCCCCGGGTGTGGATACTTTTTGATTATTTCTTGGGGCATGCTGTTGCATGTACCCTTGCTGGGCACCCCATTGCTGTCTCCTTTTGGGTGAGAGTGCGGTCATTCCACTTTTTCTATATATATATATATATATATATATATATATATATATATATATATATTATATTTGGATGTAGGCGACCTAAGGTGTCATACCATTAAGTTAATGTGACAGACTAAGTGGGATATTCAATCACAGTCAATGTGCATTTTTGTTGTGATTCTGTGTTTTCCCGCCTGAAAAAAAGTGTACTTTTGTTTTCGCATTTCGAATTTTCATTCTTGTATTTTCACAACAGTTGTTTTGACATTGACAGTTTTTGTTTTTTGTTTGACCATCGAGATGGGTACTTCACAAATTGAAGTGTTCCATTTTGGCCGAAGTGTCATTATATCACCTGTAACCTACTTGATGTTCAACAGTTTTGGCACCTTTCACTCCCTATTTCGTCAATTTCAGCAAGATAGTTTTCTTTGTCGTGACAAGGGTTTTCCAGTGCTTTTATATTTGAAAGGTGTCATTTTATGCATGAGAATTATGTTTCAAAGGTTTACTAATGAATCCTTAAGTTGCCCTATCTTTTTTCCCTTCTGTGTGGTGTTTTCTGTAGTGACCAATCATCTTTTCAGGTCTGCATTGTATCCACAGTAGGGCAGATTTTACCATCATGCTTTTGTTTGTTGTTGCCATATTTTGTTTACTTCTCCACACTCTGTTTACCTCAGAACTTTCACTTCTATTTTGAGACTTCAGGGATATAATAGCATTTTGCAGTCTGCTCCTTTGGAAAATATTTTTTGTATGGAATTTTCAATTTTAACTGGTATATTGCAGAAACATTTAAGTCGCCAAAACTGCACTCAAACCAGTAAACAAGTGCCCCACCCAAAACCGCATCCCACGGCAAGGCAGAACCCCAAACCTATGCAGGCACACATTGCACATGACAGGAGCATACATTGCATTGCTGAAATCTTTTGTCAAAACTGCTAAAAACAGAACATTGGAAAACATAGCACTAAAGATCCCCATACACTATCCGATCCTGGCGTGCATTCTGGGCTAAAATAGCATCCAACACATCGCATTGCATGCCTTGAGCATGCAATGCGATGCGATGTGATGAAAAGCAAGTACAAAAAGTATGTGCAGCAAATACTTTTGTACTGTGCGATGAGGTGCCGCAGGAGTGCGCACCTCAAAGCACACATCACACCGCCAGGATCAGAACGTGTATGGGCTCCTTAACCATACCAATTCTAAAGCCATCTATACTGTAACCCTGATAAAGGGTTAAATTGACATATGTAAGCAGAACCGTAACACCCATGAAGGGGTAAAATAATAAATCCATGTGTAAATATATGAATTCTTGTATTTCATGTACAGTATGTATATATTTATGAACACATTTTGGCTACGGAGTCCAGATAGTTCTAATTATTTTGATTGAGATCCGCAAATATCTGCATTGTAATTAAGGGTCGCCTTCTGTTGACAAAAACCAAACTGCCACATAAAACATCATTCCCTGTGCCCCTCAGGACTGCCCTAACAACCCCCCCCCCCCCCAATCAAAGTAAAGTTGTTGTTTTTTCCATGGGGGCCACAAAGCTCCATCCCATTGATGAACAGATACATCCCCCCCTTCTCCAACCCCTGCACAGCAAGCAGCAACCACGTTAAGAGGGAAAAAAGCAAAGCATTTTAAACATACACACAGTTCTCTGCCTACTGCTGCCGCAGCTGTATTCTGACCACTGCCGCCACCACTGTGTTCTCTGCACCACCACCATTCCTGCCTCTGCTGCTTGTGTTCCCGGCAGACTGCCAGAGATTTTCAGCCCTTGCAGTGCACGACATCACCGGCGCACCCATGCAATGCATTACTGGGACCGCTGAAGCCAGAAGAGGCTTCAGGGGGTGAATGGAGCAAGGAGAGATGTAATGGCCACATCTCGCCGGTCCGCATTTTTGCCCTTTGCGTTTCGGAGGTGGACCGCGGTCAGCCAGTTGCCTACCCTTGCATTAGAGGCAGTTATTTTAGGGTTAAATCAATTACTATGTACATTGATGACAGCGAGAAAAAGTAGTAGATACTTCATGTGCACAGCTGACTGTGAGGCTGTGAATCATCCAGTCAGCTGTAGCACGAGGGAGACAGAAGGCGGGAAAGAGCTGAGAGCGCTGCCAGCTGATTAGAGGGGTATAAATAGAGCAGCTGACAGAGAGTCAGTCAGACTGCTGATACCCCAGCCAGTGCTGCATACCTTGTCTGTCCCCGCTGCTGCTTGCAAAGTAGCTGTGTGTAAATACAGCAGCAGCAGTGGGGGACAGTGGAAGCGAAGGAGCAGGCCGATGGAGAGATACTCCTGATCTGCTAGCAGTGTCTCAGTGAGCCAGCTTTTAGAAGGGGAGCAGCAGCAGTTGCCGTAGTGAGAGTAGAAGATTTAGCAGTGAGTGTCAATCCATTCTGAAGCAGAAGGAGCAAAAAAGTGACAGAGGCACCGAGCAGAGTTAATCCATGGAGGGGAGGAAATCACCTGGAGCGGTGAGAATGCTGTGATTTGTGATAGAGTTCAGCACACATCACTCCTACATATATAAAGGCCCGCCAAAAGGTATGCTGGACCCCAGTAACATTGGGGGCATGTCCTAATCACGGGAGGCATGGCCACCTACCGTGATTAGGCCACGCCCACAACATTTTACAAGGAAAGTGGAAAAAACCCTCTAAAGTAGAGGGGGAGTGTTATTATCCCCCAACCCTTCAGCAGCAGCAGCAGACCCCCCCCCCCCCCCCCCCACACACACACACACACCCCTTCTGCAGCAGCAGCAGCTCTAACATGTGCTGTGCTGACAGCAGGCTCAGCGTGAGCTCTCACGCTGTCAGCGAGGTGCTCATGCTGAGCCTGCTGTCAGCACACTACAATCTGTACGTGTGTGCTGCTGCCGCCTCGGAGGAATGGAGGGGGAGGGGTTCGGACCAGGATCCCGCCTTTGAAACATTATATATTTATATATGAATACATAGACTGAATCCGGTAAAGTACCAATTTTGAATTATTAATGTATAAAGTTAAAAATATTAATAGATATTAAAAGTAGATATTTTTTTCATTGATATTGAATTCCCTTCACTTTTCTCTATATAGAAAGATAACACAATAAGGAATATATTATATAGCTGCATAGTTTTCAAGGTTGAATATAGACACAAAACATCAAGTTCAGAGTTTTAAATATGTTATTTGTATTAATCTAATGGAAGGCAATACAAAAGTGATACAAACGACAATCCAGACACCTTTCTAATTGGGCCCATACATCAGTAATCACTTAGGGCACAGGTTCTCAAAGTCGGTCCTCAGGAACCCACACTGCATGTTTTGCAGGTTTTCGCACAGAATCAAGTGAAATAATTACTTCCACCTGTGGATCTTTTAAAGTGTGTCAGTCAGTAATGAATGCACCTGTGCACCTGCCGGGTGACCTGGATAACTTGAACTGTGTGAGGTCCTGAGGACCGAGTTTGAGAACCAATGACTTAGGGCATGTCCGCATTTCACATATGTTTGAATGCATAAATGAGCAATGCATTGGGTTCACCAATTGCTGAATACATCCAAACGCCATTGGTTATATCTAATATCCCACAACCACAAAGTGTTCAGAATTGATAAATTAGGTTGTCCAATGTGTTGGATTTCACTGACCAATTGTGGCTATAGATCGCAAGTGTATGATAACAGTCAATTAGCATATCATTACTAGCATTTTACTAATAAAATGTTTACTTTCATAGTTTGCAGATCTGGGGCAAAATGGAATAGGGTGTGATTTTTACACATGTGCGATGTTTTTACCAAAAATGGCCAAAATCGCACGTTCTCTAAAAATTGCACATGTAACAGTGTGCGGAATGCAAGTTAATTTGCATGTTTTGTGATAAAAATAGCACATTTTGTGACATGTTCAAAAAATTGCCCATTACAAAATCATAGCAAACTTTAAAATCACAAATGTAATAGGGTTCGATTTTTGATAAACAGGACCAAAAATCGCACACAAAGAAGACCATGTCCAAGCTGGTGAGTTTGACAAAACACTACACAGATCAGTGAGATCTTTGCATGGTTCTGTCTAAAAAAGCTTGTACAAGTAAAAAAAAACAAAAAAACGTGGGGTACTCCTTGCAAGCATAGCCAGCACCTGGCTCATTAGGCTGGTTCTGGTTCCCCAAATATGGAGGGGAAAAAACATGGAGTTCCCCATTTAAAAAGGTTATACCCCTTTCACGGAAGGGTCGCATCCGGGATTTGGACACAGGTCTGTCCTGGGAGTGACCCGGCATTTGCGCTAACTGCTGCTGACTTCATCCGAGGGGCAGGCTGGAGTGGTGGCGTGTCAGGTGGGGGTGGGAGAGGAGGCAACACTAAGGTAACGCTGCTGCCTCCTCCAAAGAAGTGGAAGGGACCAGGGTCACTTGACCCAGGTTACCCGTTCACACTGCCCAACAACCCGGGTAAAACCCTTCTTTTTACCCAGGTAGGATTACCGGGTTGCTGCACCCAATATTTTTCAAAAGGCCCTTTCACATCGCACAGTGACCCAGGTCGACCCAGCAACAACCCGGGTTGGACCCGGGTTATCTGTGCGGTGTGAAAGAGGCATTATTGACCCAAACAACTTTCACACATATGCACTTTGTCTAATATCAACTACTAACAGGCTCCTTTCTTAGGGGTGTAATATTCTATTAATGTTGAGTGCACTGCATTCTGAGACCAGGTGCATGAATAAACCAGAGCTGAAGAAGCTTCAGATAGCTCTGAGCAACAAGAACAAAGGGGTAAAGTATACTATAGCAGCACAGATCTTCACAGAGGCAAAGCAGAAAGCCATATTCCCGAGATGTGGGGGAGTGAAAGCACCCCCCTCTGGCCATCACTGCCAAGGTGCATAGTGCACCAGCCTAGTGCTGATCAGGGGCCGATTGGGGTGGAAAACCAGCACGGGAAAATGCGGTGCAGCTACACAAAAGGGGTTGTGTCTTTAAGTGTAGTGTTCCACCCCATATACCTCTTATACCACAAAAGTAGGATCATCTAGTACTAGTAGAGCACTCCACTATTAGTTTGTATACCATAGTGCCCAATACACATTATGCCACAGACCATAATGCATACTATATTATGTTACACACTGTAATGTCTATAACACATGATGCCACACAGCGTAATGCCCATTACATATGATACCATACGTAGAATTGTACCAGTCCATTGCCACAGTATCAGGCTAGGGGGGGACAGGCTGCATTTATAGGCATGCACAACACATTCCATTAGGGTGTGCACTGCTGTAAAAATATTTCTGCCGTTTTAAATATTGAATTATTACTTATATTTCCCCTAACCCCCTCACTTTTTGGGTCAATGTTCCACCTGCCAGTATTGAACATGTCCTTCTAAGAGGAATGCTATATGCTCCTCTGCCTTCTCATCAATGACATGGCACAGCAAAGTGGATAGGTGTGCACACAGCATGACATCATAGAGTCACATTGTGTGGTTATATTCAGGGGCTGGCTGGCAAACTTTAACCTGAGGGCATGCATACAGCACTGGCCTATGAGTATCAGTCCATCCTCAGAGATGGGTAATACCTCATTTCTAATTACCAAGGCCTAATTGGTTCATTCTAGGTATAAAGCTTTTGTTTACTGCAACAGTATACCTCCCAAAATGATTACAGTATCTTTTCTATTTACAAAATGTAAATAGCAGAGACAGCGGTAGTAATAACCATTGTCCCTGTGAGTTACTTCCCTGGCATATTAGAATGAACTGTTGCATTTTGCCTAACGGGGGATAGACCTAATGAGTAGGCATCCACAATATATATATGCCCCCATATATGGGAGGAGTGTCAAATATATAAATTAAAGACCAAAGTGCACATTCTTTTTACCCTGCAGCAGAAGCTCATAGAAGACATGTTCCCCTGTCCTAATAGCATATAATCAGCTGATGGAAAACCCATATATATGGGCAAACAAAACACACAAAAACTTGATAATTTGAAATGTGGACCAAGCTTATTGGATTTGTAGAAAGGAGCAGTGGAACATCTGTTACTTGTATGTACTGGGATTTTCTTATGTATTAGTGGGACTCTATATGTAATAACCTATGTTCTGTGGCAGTTTGTGGCTACTGCATATCTCCCACTTGTTCCCTACTCCAAACGTATCTTCTATCCACAGCTGGTTCTCCAGGCTCAAATAGATTATGCAGAAAGACCCAGATCCAAAAAAGGCTTGTTTAAAAGATAAAGTGACCAAGTCCAACCGGTCTACATGAGAGGAGTAGCTGGTATAGGAGAGGGATGAAGGATGAATTATTCCCCTTTTACACCAAAAACCCTGGTCGGACCCTAATCTTTGAACGCTGGAGTTTCCAGGGTCTGACCCTGCTTTATACCCCATTTACACAGCACTTCGACCTGGGTCGGACCTGGGTCTGCACCATTTACACTGAACCTGGGTCAGCCCTGACTTTCCTTGTGGATGTCGTTAAAAATGCTTGCTTGTTGCCAAGGGGGGGAGGGTGAATTTGCTTGTTGCCAGGAGGCAACACACACCACACACACACACATACACATACAGTATATATATATATATATAAATATTTATAATATATTATATATTTATATAAATATTTATGATATATTTTATTTAAATATATATATATATATATATATATAAAACAAAGGGGGGTGTTGTGGCCTTTTTTCTGCGCTAATGTGGGGGCAGCACTTCTATAGTGCCTTGCTGTTAATAAAGGCACAACGGATACAAATAGGAACAAGAAAAAGAATAGGAGTGCGCCCCAAAACAATTTTTCACTGACCTCAGTCTGACAGGTACCCCCACCTCCCCTCAGCAGCTGCAGACACCCCCCTCTACCCAGCACCCGGGGACAGCGGCGGCTCACATCATCCCCTCTGGCTCCAACCTCAGTCTGACAGGTACCCCCACCTCCCCTCAGCAGCCGCAAGGACCCCCCTCCTCCTGCAGCACCTGGGGACAGCTTACCCAGCGCTGCATGCTGTGGACCCGCTGTGGGTGCCTGGACCCGCAGCGGGACCATTTGCACCGGCATTTACACAGGTCCTATCCAGGTTCTACCCAGGTCAGGACCTGGGTAGAGGACCCGTGTAAATGGACATGGATATACCCCATTTACACCACCGATGATCTGGGTCTGAACCGCCGCTGACTCAGATTTTTCGGCGGTGTAAAAGGGGTATAAGCTGAGACAGGAATCAATGCTGCCTGTCTTTAATATATTACATAAGCAGCACAGAGGAGTCAGAGGGAAGGAGACTACTCCTAATGGAAGATACAGTGCTGCTACTGCCAGCGCCGCCCATGCTGTACTGCTGTCGATCCCCAGCCACATGAACCTCTTGCACTGCCTGCTGGGGACCTGAGGTGGAGCTGAGATGTAGCTCCGCAAAGCACCATGGCAGCTGCCCACCCACGGCCATTTTGCTTTCTGGCAAAATGCTGCTCAGATCGCGTTAGGCGGATGATTCAGGCGGCTTTTGGTCCGGCCCGCCGAAAACTGACCCGGCATCCCGCTAAGCCAATCCACCGCTGGGCCTGGCACACAGCTGTATATTTGTGCTGTGTGCTCACTGCTGCCTGCAACTTTAAATTTGGCCTCAGTAGCATCGGCCTCTCTGGAAAGTTCCCGGTAATTATAATGGCCAATCCGCCCCTGGAGCTGATACACTATGTATGGCTGCTCGCCACATTAGGCATGGATCAGATCTCACGATTCTTTTGATCTCACATGCAACCCAAAGCTGGCTATACACCCTGCTGTGGTGTATCCACTCGACAAATACACATTGCCTCTCCTGCAATTTGCTTACTACCTACCATTCCCACCTCCAGGACTTTAGCCATTGTGCTCCGTATCTCTGAAATTCTCTACCTCTCCCTATCAGACTTGCCACCTTCCTACAAAACTTTAAATGGGCTCTCAAGACCCACTTCTTCATAAAATCTAACCATTTCTCATCCTAACCCTATGTTTATGCTTGCTTCTATCCATGCTGTGTCACCCCAGTTTGTCTACCCCTTCCCTTTAGAATGTAAGCTCTAACGAGCAGGGCCCTCTCTCCTCATATATCTCTGACACTGTTATAATTGCATCATTGTCCACTGCTGCAACTGTCTTTTTCATTTATCATGTATTTGTCCTAATTTGCATTTGCACTGTAAATCACTATTTTTCTTGTTTTGTTCTTTTTCTCATCTACTGTATGTATTGTCAGGCACCGCAGAACCCTTATGGCGCCATATAAATAAACACTGATAATAATAATAATAACACCTGCAACTATCATAGCTGCAGGTGTTATTATTATTATTATCAGCGTTTATTTATATGGCGCCATAAGGGTTCTGCAGCGCCTGACAATACATAGATGAGAAAAAGAACAAAACAAGCTGCAACAAAACAACAATATTGATAGCTGCAGGTGCGCGAATGATCAGCGCTGCTATCAGCACGATATCTTGTAGTACACTAGCTAACTAGCTAATTTACTTTTGGTTTATAGTATTTCCAGTGGCACTTACAGTATGCCATCCCACACAACAGTCCCGATTTTTTATCAGCAAGAGGGGATATGGCCTTATGGTAAACAGTAAATATAAGTATAGTTCCAGGCAGATCATGGGTATAACCTACCTTAAATTTCTTATTTTATAATAAATATAAATCTTCAAACAAACGTATTGCTCATCTCAATTCCCCAGTACAGTTGAAAAAACAATATGCAGATATACTTGTATTGTGTGGTGTATTTACCATTCCTTCTCATATCATCTACCACCATTGCAGACAAATCGTTGCACCCCGCACTATGAGGGTGATTCAGGTTGGTTTGCAAAAGCTAACTCCTTCTTTAATGGACAAAACCATGTGCACTGCAGTTGGGGCTGATGTAACATGTGCAGAGAGAGAGTTACATTTTGGGGAGTTATTTTGTTTCTGTGCAGAATAAACACTGGCTGCTTTATTCTTAGGGCAGTAATCAATGAGAAAAATTTGCTGTGTTTTATGGCGAGTTTGTACTTTTCTCACGTTGGACGGAGAATTTTGGTTTCAAAAAGCGAACAACCCTATTCAATGTGATATTTTCGGCATCGACGAACAGTGAATAATGTATGGTTCTCCATCTGATACTCGCCACCAATCGCCGTGTCTTGTCAATAGGATTTTGCATGGAGATTCTCCGTCTCTCGCCGTCACTCGCCATGAGTGTATTCAATGAGAAGACGGAGAATAAATTTCTAGGTAAATTTCTCCGTGTCTCTCCGTGTATCACTCGTCATCTTTTCATGGTGAAGTGGAATGGGAACTTTTAAAATAATGTTGTTGTTTTTTAAAATTTGGTGTAAAAAAATCAGGAATTTTACAGCACATGAATATATATTTAATTTAAAAAATATATATATATATATTTTTACACATATCGGACAGCAGGGGGCCCGGAGCCGAGAGCCGCTCATTAGATATTCATATATTCACTGCTCCCGATCTTTACATATGCACGATCGGGTGCAGTGAATACCCGGTCCCCTGTTGGCTCTCCCAGGGGGCAGCCTGTGCTGCCTGGCTCCCGGGGAGCCCACCTCCCCCCACATACGTTCTGGGGCAGGCAGGGAGACTTCCATCTCCCTGCCTGCCGCCGTCCTCAGGCTCCCTGCGGCGTCACCTCATACGCAGGATTGGCAGAGACTCACCGCGAGGAGCGGCGAGTCTCAGTCACATTGAATACTATCTAAAGTCCCGTGACGGAGAATCTCCAAACATGGAGAATCTCCACAAAAACATGGCGAGTGCATGGCGAGAGAAAAAAACTCTCGCCATGCACAGAGAATATTCTCATTGAATACTGCCCTTAAGCTGTGTACACACGGGTGCGATATATTGCTCAGTGTCTCCTTTTCATCAGCGACCAGAGATGGTCGCTGATTAAAGGGAACCTCTGCCGGGGGAGCCGCAGAGGGAATCAGCTGGTCGCAGAAGCAAGCACCTGCAACCAGTGATTGTAAAGGGTCTGAAAACGGGAATGTGCACCCGGCAATTTATTGCCGGGGCAAACTCCCAACACTGGCAATATGGACGCCAGCGACCATATTGCCAGCAATTTCAGCCCATATCGCTGCGGTGTACACAGCTTTACACTGCAAAGTAGATTTCAGTTTCATAACACCACACCCAAATCTAACTCTCTCTGAGCAAGTTCTATCTGCCCCACCAACAGTGCATGTGGTTATGTCCATTAAAAAAGGAGTTTGCTTTTGCAAGTGTACCAGAATAAACCCCTATATCACATGTTATATCACATGTTCCAATACCCACTATATACTGTAAGTGCATGTGTTTAAGTAGACAATAAAATGCTGTCTTGAAATATGTTCCTGGATTAGATCTTTTGGTACTTGTTTAGTTTCACGGCGGAAGAGAATATTGGATGCGATATCGGCCGATCCGATGCAATCCGATGCGATTTTTTACCTGTTCATAACTCCACTATCCACTACGCATGGAGTTGATTTTATATAGTGTGGCGAGCGCAGCGAGCCCTGCAAGGGGACACGGATTAATGTGCACGCCACACTATATAAAATCAACTCCATGCTTAGTAGATAGTGGGGTTATGAACAGGTAAAAAATCGCAATGTATTGGCCGATATCGCATCCGATATATCAGCCGCCTTCAAACTAAACAAGTACTGTTTTTTTCTATGCACAATACAATAAAATATATGTAAAATTGTATTGCCAGCACTATTCCACTAACTTAAGCCCAGGAATACTGTGTTTCCTTATAAAAAAAGTTGGCAGTATAGTTTACTTATTATTAGTGCACTCGGTGGTTACATATTTTCTGATATTGCAACATTTCAAAACTTTTGGACATTTATGGTCCCCTTTACTTCTTATACAAATGCTGTCGCACTGTTTTAAACCTTTACAACCATTCTGAAATGATGTAATGTGTTTCCGTTTTATGTAACAAACAGATATCAAAGATTCCTGTGAACATTCAAAAAGTACCATTGTAAAAACTTAAAAGGCTAACTGGGGAGCTTGGGAATGAGGTGGAAACAAAGCTGAAGTGAAATGCATCAAATAAGGCTGCTGACAATTTATTGAGAGATATTTAACTGGGCTTTCAAGTGAGAGGCATTTGTACAGCAAAATGTCTTATGTGCTTCAACCTCGGCTCTTATGCCATATAAAATGCAATTCACAGGCACAGTGTCTCTCATATGACTAGTGAAAGCAGAATTATTATTTTTAACTTTATAGCCATTAGAACACTACAATGCACATATATTAAAGCTGCTTTAGGATTTGTTAGACATTTTATTTTCTTACATCATTGTATCAAAATGGATTTATGTAATGTTACCACCGACCAACTCTTTAATGTTATTTTAAAATAAACTAAGACTTGTTTTCCTAATTACAAAATACACAATATAATTACATAAGTATTTAATTATTTTACTAAAATATATCTAAAAAAAAACCTTGGTGCAATCTGTGACTTTTTTAGATCACATAATTAGTTGCATATAATCCATAATCCATATGTTCACATTTTGTGTGCATTTATGTGTTGATATTTTCAATGTTGACTATTTGAACACGTCAACCTTATTGTATTTCTATATAGACACTGTAAGTGTAATGATCATGTCCACCTAATGACAATGTCAACATAGTGCCTGCTGAACTTCTAGTGTTGACCTAAGTAGTTATTGTAGACTAGTCATCTGGGTACAGAAAACACCTTCTTTATAGCACAGTTTGGAAAAACAAATCCCTTAGCTACCTTTTTTTAATCTAACTTTATTAGCGGTAGAAGACTGATGACATGAGCAGAATAAACAGGGTTGCAATACCAACATTGGTACTGCTTCTCTTGACAGTCCCATATTGGTGCTAATGCCCTCAAAAATTGGCCTTGTTCTTGGACTGACAAAACATCTTCCAACATATTTTTAGTATCATAATATAGAAGCAAAATTACTTCTTGTTCCATTAGATCAGTTTTTATCAAACTTGTTCCCCAGGATTCCACACAGTTTTCCAGGTCGACTATAGCACTTTGAAATGTGACAGTTGGCTGTACACCTTTGCAGGGCCGCAACTAGAAATGTTGCACCCCCTGGCAAAACAAAAAAAGGGGTACTTATATGTTAGTTGGGCACCCACTATACTTAGTACGCTCACACTCCCACTATCCATGTTGGCATGGAGTTGATTTTATATAGTGTAGCGAGCGCAGCATGCCAACAAGCCTGAAGCGTGGCGAGCACAGCGAGCCCCACGAGGGGCCGCGCAAAACTAAGCAAATAGCTTACTGAGTGCCCAACTAACATATCAGTACCAAAAAAGGTCCTGCCAGGGCTTTCATGCATTGTTAGGGTTTTCATGCTTGATGACGCTCCAGCGTTCCTGTTATCCTTGCACTTCCAGTTAATGCTTTACTCACTGCACATCCTTGCAGATGATAGAGCTCCAATAGGACCTCTAGCATCTTTCTGCTTTAAGGTGTTACCCATTGTTGGGTAAAGACAAATGTTACCCATTTGGTAAAGACATTTTCAGCAACTTCCATTAGGATGGACAGACCACATGAAATCTTCCTAAAACAGGCACCCCCGAGCCGTAACTTGGTCTGCTGAGGCAATTGTTATGCCACTGCACCCAGTGGCATAACTACTGTAAGGCAACCCCAGCTGCCGCTTGGGGGAGCAAGCCACAGTGGGGTCTATGTGGGCGCCAGCACCCGCTGGATGTACTGACATGCTGCTGCCTGCCACTGCCCACTGGCTGAGCAATGGAGGCAAGTCAGCCGCAGCGTGGGTGTGGCCATGGCAGAGACAACAAATCCCACCCACTGATTCAATTGACTGTACACAGAGCTGGCTATTGGCTACTGTGTACAGGATGGGCATGCTGGGGCAGCCTGGGATGCGTCGGAGCCAAGGGAAGCAGCAGTGTCTGCTGGTTTCTCTTCCTCTATCCTGCTTCAGCTTCTCCATTATGCGTGTGATGTCCTCATGTCACATGCTGGGGAAACATGCTGGAGAGGAGCCCAGGGGGTGGGGAGACGTCAAAAACTTTTTGGCAGGGGGGAGCAAAATTTATAGTTACGCCACTGACTGCACCTGTGCTCAGCTACAGTAGGTGACATTGAAAACATGAACTTTGTGGGATCCTGAGAACTGAATTTGAGAACAACATCACTATGGCCCTTATTCTGGTCGGTGCGGATATATCCGCGTGCGTTCGGGCAGCCGATGTTTTGTATCTGCGCATGTGCAGAGGCGTCTCTGCGCATGTGCGAGCGGGGCGTACGGCCAAATCCCGCATGATATGTTAACACTCCGAACAGGTGGTGCAGAGGGGCGTGAAGGGCTATTTGGGCTCATTACCATATGCATACACCCCGCGTTTCATGGGCGTTCCCATGAAAACGCTGGGCGTACGTATGGTAATGCGGCCGTGACGCACGTGTAGGGGGCGGACATATGACATCGCCGGATGTCAGCTGCCCGCCCAGATCCCTGCTTTTGCACGGAAAAATGTCCGTGTGGTCTGAGGTTGCGGGAGCTGGTGGAGCACTTGGTCCTGCATTCGATGGTCTGCGACCATCGAATGATGGGGGAGGTTCCCTTAGATGGAGGAGGCGTATTCCGTAAAAAATACACGTGCGGTCCGTTCAGCCAGCTTCTTACCGCGTACGGACGGAGTTGGCGATCCGTATGGAAGAAGGGGTTTCGCACGCACGGTCCTGGCCGCATAATCGGATCCAGCCGCACCGATCAGAATAAGGCCCTATATAACACTTTTTCAAACTTGGTCCTCAGGACACCACACAGTTCATGTTTTCTGTATTAAATCATTTTATGTAATGATACTACATATTATTGTTCCAGTCACCAAGAGGCAAGATAATTTTTGGTGCCCCCCCTGATTGATAGATAGATATATACTGTAGATAGATAGACAGAATGACAGACTACCCAAAATTTGGTGTATTTATGTAGTACAGGGTTTGTAGCTTGCGCTCATTGTTACTGTTTATACTTTGTATGGGGGCTGCGGGTTACGTGTGAGGAAACCTGCCTCACAAAAAAAACAATGTCAAACAAGGTGGTTTGCTCACAGAAAAAAATATATGAGACAGTGGGCGGGATGTTGTAACATCCGCAGCCCTGTTGCTCTCCCCCCCCTCGCCAGCCACCGCATTATTAATAACGGCATATGCTCTAACATATGCGGTTATTAACGCAAGGGACAGCTCTTGAGATAAGAGCTGTCCCTTGCGATGCGGCCCCGGCACTGGACTTCGGGGTCTGTGACCCGGGAGTCCATCTGTGCATGAGCAGAGTGACGCGCTGGCCACTTTTGCTGGCAATTCCCTCCGCAGTGCTGCCACTGCGGAGGGGGGTTAGAGCATACAGAAATGCAGTAAAAACCCTGATAACGGGGTTTTTACCGCATTTCTGTCTTAGAGAATCGCCCCCACAGTGTATTAGCTTCACAGTGGTGGTGAAAAAGAACAGTGTTTAACAGAGGTAATGCCTTATGATTTGTCCTGTACAATAAAGTGCTGAGAGTTTTCTAGGTATAAAACTTAAACTCTTTATTCTCCAAGTAACAGGATGGGGGTGAAGGTAGGTATGGTGGGGTCAGGGTAGGTAGGTCAGCCTGGGTCGGCCTGTGTCTCTCAGAACCCCTTTTTGTTCCCCCTTTTTTCCCCACCTGCCACATCAGCCATCAGCCCTAGCTGGCAACTTTTAGACTGGGAGGCAAACATAAGCAGTGGCCCAGTCATTTCCAATAGCACACAACACAACATAAAACAGCATATGAAAGGGCGGTTTGTCTAATATGGGTGTACTGTAGCTTATATACCCACACACCAAATATTTATGCTAAGAAAATGGTAACATTCCTCTTGGGCTTGGTATGAAAAACACAGAAAAGCTGAAAGAAGATTAAGATTTTAAAACAAAGTCAAAACTTCAAAGTTTATTGTTACCAAAAAAAGAATGATTACAAGAATATAGTAATTTAGACAGTCATGCAAGTAATTACATTTTCATTCAAATAACAATAGGGAAATAACCCACTGCTCCAATGTAGCATTGAAAAATGGAGAAGTGTAGCCTCTTTAGATATTCTGATGTCATTCATTTCAAAGATAATGGACAGTTTCCAGCATAAGTTTTTTAAATTTAAAATCCAAGCTGCGCTACCCCTCAACCCCCTCCTTTGGGATCCATCGAATCCTCCCAAAACTAGCTTGCACTCTGGGGTAGCTCACACATTCTTTTAGGGGCGGTTGGTCTTATCTTCTGATAGCCTTTGAAGCTTTGGCACTGGTTCTTGTGTAAACAAACGGCCTGTTCTAAGATACACATACCAGTAAGGAAATGCTGCAACTGGGTAATTGACAGGTGTTCCCTTAATTTCAGACCTAACCCTTGTTTATTTTCAGATCTTAGGCTCTTTGAAGCTTCGGCACTGATTCTTGTGTAAACAAACGGCCTGTTCTAAGTAGGGATAAGTGCCGGAGCCATAGATTTGGATTTGGCTTTGTCGAGCGGCGGTGAAAAGCTTTGGATTTGGATTTTTTTGAAAAATGGTCAAAAAATGCCTAAATCAAGTAATTTTTGCGTGTTTTTGCCCCTAGAGTAATATTAACCTCAATAACATTAATATCCAGCTCTTTCCAAACAACTTTGACCACTTTACACCTCACAATATTGTTTTTAGGGAAAAAGGTTGCACCGAGGTAGCTGGATAACTATGCTAAGCCACACGTGTGCGGCACAAACACGTGGCTCATCTAGGAGTGGCACTGCAGTGGCAGACAGGATGGCAGTTTGAAAAACTAGGCATCAAAAAGCATCAGTTTAACCCCCAATAAGACCCCTTTTTTGGCTTGATTGTGTTAACAGTGTGCAGCTGAGGAGCAGTAGGCGTTTCAGGCAGCACTGACTTGTTCTGTATCTGTTTTTGTCAGTATTAAACCCAATAAGCCCCCTATAAAAAACTAGGCCCCAAAAAGCACATATGGCAAAAGAGAGGTGCAAGATGGAATTGCCACTGGGCCCACTTAATTTTAATTTTATAACAAAAAGCGATCCATATAATAAACTCATTGGTCAAATCTGTGATTATTACCACTCATCTCTCAATACATTGCCTAATGGGTGGAGGGGGGGGGAGGAATTAGGTGGCAGATGGAAAAGAGTTCCCCCTACTCTCTAGGACCACTTTTTACCCGTGGGTTGGAGCTGTGTACCTGTTCAGAAACCGGGGGGCTTCCTTCCTAATCGTATGTGTCAGTTTAACACCCAATAAGACTCCTATATAGCTTGATCGTGCTTATGTTGTGCAGCCAATGAGCAATTGGCAATTCATGCAGCAATGCAATATCTGCACTGCAGAGCTCCAAAGGAACGGAACCTACTGACCAGACATAACCACCCCCCTTCCCTTTTAGTATATGGGTTGTGCCAGTGAATCTGCATATGAGGGATCTATTTGTAAGTTGGACAGAGGTAGCTGGATGACTATGAAAAGCCGCACAATTGTGTGGCACAAACATGTGGCTCATCTAGGAGTGTCACTCCTAGATGAGCAACATGACAGGATGCAGACAGGATGGCAGTTTGAAAAAGTAGGCCTCAAAAAGCACATAATGGCAAAAAAAAGAGGTGCAAGATGGAATTGTCCCTGGGACTGCCCACCCACCCTTTGGTTGTAATAGGACATTGCGCACTTGGCAAACCAGTAATTTCAGCCAGAGGGACTACCAAACCTGTGACTGAAATGACTGGTTCATTTGGGCCCCCACAATAAGGTACAGACTGACTGATGTCATCATTCCCCATCCTAATCTTCACTCTGATCAGTGTGTACATCATTGGAGTCATCATGAACACACAATATCAGTTCATCACTGCTGGAATCCTTCATGAGTGATGTCTATGTTTTGCGATGGAATTGGTGGGAAAGACCTTGTGAAAGTTGTAGTTCATTTTTATGAACATAATTTTTTCAACATTTTAAGGAAGCAGCCTCTCTCCGACTACACACTGGAGGGTGGGAAGCTTAAGTAATACAAAAACAGCCTGTGCAAGGGCCTCCATTGCCTTTTTTTCCAGTATGTGAAAGAACGCTCTGACATGCCTACAATGACACTGTCCTGAAAATAGTCCTCCACAAACCTCTGCATGGTGACCGTATCTGATGGAGTAGTCACGCTAGAGGTGTCACTGAGGTACTTATGTATTATCTGGGCTCCCATGTTAAATGCACCCCATTTTTTCAGACCCCTACTATCCAACTACGCATGGAGTTGATTTTATATAGTGTGGCGAGCGCAGCGAGCCACCGTGCCCGAAGCGTGGTGAGCGCAGCGAGCCCCGCGAGGGGACGCGGTCTCATAAGAAAAACGGGAGCCCAGATATTACATAAGTACCGTCACTGATACTGGTCAAATCACATAGACCCGACCAGATGTACAAAAAATTTGTTTTTGTGGACTGCTTTTCACCCCCCACTAGATGTTTTTGGAAAATGCATTTTTTTACGGGAGATTTGTGCGAAATTGAAGGAGGAGATATCACTTCAGCTGCAAACTTTCTCACCAGGAGCTCTTTTCATGTCATAAGATCTGTGTCAGTTGGAAAGAAAGACATAGCATAGGACTTGAACCTTGGATCAAGCGTGGTTGCCAAAATGTAGTGTTCCGCTCTCAACATATTGGCAATCCGTGTATCCTGTCAAAGATCTACAAGCAGGGCCGTCTTTTCGTATGGGCTTAATGGGCACTTTCCCAGGAGCTGAGGATCCCCTTTTTCCAGGGATACCAGAATTTTGAAAATCGGCCCTGGGGAACTGGAGATATTCAACTTCAAAACAGCAGTCCACATCTGACCTGTTAATTGCACTTCCCAGTCATATTTCTCAGGTTTTCTCTGACTTAGAGTTTTTCTGAGAGTATATTCCAAAAGCTGGGACTCTCCCCCTTTCTGTCGACACTAGCTATCATGCCCAGAACCATACATATCAGCCTTTCAGCAGCCAGTCCCTGCTCCAGCTCCAAACGTCCGGTGTACAGTTTTATATTTTTGTCAATGGATTGCTCTGGCTCTTGATCTCTGATCCCCAAGTTCCCAGCACCACCTGAAAGTTGGGACTATAGGTTTTTATACTATTGAAGGCTAAGAAATCTATTTCCAGATAATGGCGATATCTGCAGTCAACCAAGCTGCCCTTCTACCGGAAAATTACGAATATTAAGCCCACTCCATTATCCAACCCTTCCCTGCGTATAAAACACCCCCTACCTCCCTGGAAGTCATATACAAGGGACCCTTCATTCAGCTCAGTGCCCCCTTCCACACAAAAGTGTTCACCCTCCCACCACCTGTGCAGTAAAGGAGTAAATAGCAGAAGTTACTGCTCCAGGTCCTACATGTTGAATGGAAGATAGAACACCCCCTGCCACCCGTGTGACATCACAGCTGCTGCTGATAGCACCCCCCACCCCTAGGAGGGGAGAATGGGTAAGGGCCCCAGTGCATTGCTTTGCCCAGGGGCCCACACTGCTGTTAAGACGGCCCTGTCTACAAGTCCAGCATATTTTGCGTATGGGCCTTGTTTGATCTCCTCCTTCAATTTCACAAGTTGATTCTCCAAAAGCCTCATGAAGGGAACCACCTGGCTCAAACTAGCAGTCACGGCACTCACTTCACAGGTGGCTACTTCAAAGGGTTTCAGCACCTTGCACAGCACAGATATGAGTTTCCAATGTGCTGGGCTAAGGTACATCCCCCCTCCTCTCCCAAAGTCATGGCTTGTTGTATAGCTGTGAATGGCTTTCTGCTGTTCTTCCATCCGCTGAAGCATATACAGGGTGGAGTTCCACCGTGTTGGCACCTCCTGCTTCAGCTGATGGAAGGGCAGATTAAATTTATCTTGCAGCTGCTGCAAACTCCTGCACGCTGTTGTGGAATGCCGAAAATGCACAGAATTTTTTCGTGCAACCCACAGCATCACTTGCACGCCCTTGTCGTTCCTTAAAAATGCCTGAATCACTAAGTTGATCGTGTGAGCAAAACAGGGGATGTGTTTGAATTCACCCAGCTGTAATGCTTTCATGATATTACCGGTGTTACCTGAAATGATAAATCCTGAGGAGAGTCCAAGTAGGGTAAGCCATGTCACTATGACATCTCTCAGTTTTTCCAAGAGGTTCTCAGCGGTATGCCTCTTAGTAAAGCCGGTGATACATAGAGTAGCCTGCCTAGTATGAATAAGCTGGTGATGCTTGCTAGATCCTACTGCTGCTGATGCTGGAGGGGATTCAACCACCCAGTGGGCTGTCACAGAAATGTAAGTGGACACTGTCTCCAATCCTCCTTTTCAGACCATGGATTACTTTATTACTGGTACAGCTCAGGAATGGCTTTTTGGATGAAATGGAACCAAGATGGAATCTAGTACCGGGTACATGCAGCCTCCATTAATTGTGTGAAACCCACACAATTAATGGCAGATATTGGACGCACATCCAATACTGTAATGGCAGTCATGGCTTCTGTGATCCGCTATGCCACTGGGTGAGAACTGACATACTTGTTTTTAATCGCCAAGCACTGCTGAACAGTCAGTTGTTTTTTCAAAGTAGTATAATGGGTTTTCTTGGGACACTTCTGAGTTGAAGAACTACCCCCAGCAGCAGCAGTAAAAGAAGGCCTTTTGTTTAAAAATTCTTCTTCAGAATCCTTGAAAGGGGAGGATTCTTCTAGCACAACAGTAGAATCTGGTCATTACTGAGGATACTGAAGTTAAGGGTGAGGGTGTTGGTAGTGGAGATCGCAAGTGGAGTGGTGGGGTCCACTAAAGAGAAGGGACACATTTGATGCTGGACTTCTTGTTGATGTTAATATTTCAGCAGCAATTTTGGAAACATCCCTATAATTCCCATGAGCTCGCTGCAGATTACGTAATTGGTTAGATATTCTGAGATGCTTAATGCCCTTACCTCAACTTATTTTGTTTTCACAAAGGCTACAGATGGTTTGGCAAATGTTTTCTGAATTGGAGTGAAAATAATTCCACACATAAGATGTGCATTTGCTGGTGCTATGACCAGGCAGGACAATGACAGTCTTATCATGCCTAAGAGATGGTTCCACTTGTGGATCATTTACACACAACATCCTCATCCTCAATATCCAATTCCTCAGTAGTGGCATCGTCTGCTACACAAGTCAACCCCTCATCCTCTTGCTGTAACTTGACTGGAGTGGAAGGTGGCTTCTCTGAGAGATTAGGCTCCCACATAGCACTCAAAAACACACTTGGACTCCCCTCAGTGGTTTGTGACATTTATTTTCCTAGATGCACAGTTTATTTTTGATGACAGTGGTTTGGCCGGTTTTCTCACTTAGGAAAGCGGAATGCCAAGGTCTTTCTTTGTCAGACGCATTAGATGCCTCACTGGCAGCTGCAGATTCCCAAGTCTGACTCAGAGATAAAGGACAAGCACAGAGTCTTTCCTTGCCACTGCATGATTTGAATGGCATTCTGGCAATTTTCATTATTTCAGCTACAGGAGGAACAAATTTACTTTTTCTTTTTATTCCTGTTTGAGTTTTTTTGGTTTAGAAACTTTTTTGGGTAACTCTCCTTGCCCGGTTTGAGGATGAGCATCAGTGACAGCGTTAGTATTAGTAGTAGTACCATATTCGTCACCATGAATGATGGCAGCAGTTGGTGTGGGAGTTTTTGGTCCAAGCTGTTTGTTCTCCATTTTTAAATTACATTTAAATAAGAGCAATTTTTCTTCTCTTGTTTTTGAGGACAAAGCTTGTATAACACTGCGTGGAGGTCAAACAATCACACACACACACACCTTCTGACAGTATATACTATGGATGCACTACACACAAAGAATGAATAAAGAAAGATGAGAAAAATTGATTCAGATTTTTTTTATTCAATTTGTTTTTAATGCGCAGCTTGTATAACGCTGCTTGGAGGCCGAACAATCACACACCCACCTTCTGACAGTATATACTTTCTATGGGTGCAGTACACACAAAGAATGAATAAAGAAAGATGAGAAAAACTGATTAGGATATTGTGAATTTAATTTGTGGTACTTGTGTAGTTTCACGGCGCCACCACGCGCACAGTCTGTGTCTGAAACTTGGCAGCCTGCCAGACGCTCTGTTTAACTGTGCGCGTGCCGCTCTAGCTGTTCTCAGCACAGCACGTGGCTGCTTTCCTTATGTAGGCTACGTTATCAGCGTAGCGCTGGGCAGCAGCAGCGCACGCTGCCCAGCGCTGACAGGTCACTTGTAGTTCCACAGTGAAATAGGCAGTCCTGCGCACCGCTGACAACGGGGGCACGTAAACTGGACACTCCGGCAATTTAGACGCTAAAGCGTCTAAATCCAGACTCCCTGAAAACCACTAAGATGGGGGCATCTAAATT
The DNA here is from genome assembly GCF_055691185.1 of Crinia signifera. NCBI lineage: Eukaryota > Metazoa > Chordata > Amphibia > Anura > Myobatrachidae > Crinia > Crinia signifera. The sequence continues at coordinate 217,623,580 of NC_139221.1, read as the reverse complement.
TAGACGCTAAAGCCTCTAAATTTAGTAGGGTCTAGGGGTACACTATTAAATCTGTTCACAATGACACTAGTCGACGTAACAGCTGTCGACCTTGTTAATTCCACTATCCACGCCAGTACTGCAGTACGCGTCCTACGACTTTTTCATACCCCCACTATCCAAGTGTGGCGAGCGCAGCGAGCCACCGAGCCTGAAGCGTGGCGCGCGCAGCGAGCCCCGCAAGGGGACGCGGATACCTGTGAAGCCCGCGAGGGGATGTGGATACCTGTGAAGGTATCCGCGTCCCCTCGCTGGGCTCGCTGCGCTCGCCACGCTTCGGGCTCGGTGGCTTGCTGCGCTCACCACACTTTATAGAATCAACTCCACGCCGACGTGGATAGTGGGGGTATGAAAAGGTCGTAGGACGCGTAACGTCGCGCCTCGCGGGCTCGCTGCACTCGCCACGCTTTGGGTTGGCGTGGATAGTGGAATTAACAAGGTCGACAGCTGTTACGTCGACTAGTGTCATTGTGAACAGGTTTAATAGTGTATCCCTAGACCCTACTAAATTTAAGCGCTTTAGCGTCTAAATTTAGATGCCCCCATCTTAGCGGTTTGCAGGGAGTCTGGATTTAGACGTCTAAATCTAGATGTCTAAATTGCCGGGGTGTCCGGTTCAGGGAGTCTCTGGATTTAGACGCTTTAGCGTCTAAATTGCCGGGTTGTCAGCGGTGCGCAGGACTGCCTATTTCACTGTGGAACTACAAGTACCACAGTGACCTGTCAGCGCTGGGCAGCGTGCTGCTGCCCAGCGCTATGATGATAACGTAGCTTACATAAGGAAAGCAGCCACGCGCTGCGCTGAGAACAGCTAGAGCGGCACGCGCACAGTAAACACAGAGTCTGGCAGACTGCCAAGTTTCAAAGTTTCACTGTGCGCGCGGTGGCGCCGTGAAACTACACAAGTACCTAATTTGTTTTTAATGTGCAGAATGTATAACGATGCATGGACGCAGAACAATCACACATCCTCCTTCTGACAGTATATACTATGGGTGCAGTACACACAAAGAATGAATAAAGTAAGACAAGAAACATTTATTAGGATTTTTTTTATTGAATTTGTTTTTAATGTGCAGCTTGTACAAATATGAGTGCACGCAGAACAATCACACACCCACCTTCTGACAGTATATACTATGGGTGCACTACACACAAAGAATGAATAATTAAAGACAAGAAAAATTGATTAGGTTTTTTGAATTTTATTTGTTTTTAATGCACAGTTTGTATAACGCTGCTGTGAGACCATTACATGGGGCCAAATATAATAGGGTGAGAGTTTCAGAAAGTGAGATATTTTGGGAGAGTTTTCCCATGTTTTTTAAACTAGCAATCAATTGCATGGCAAAATCAACCTGGTTTTGCCATGTAATTGATTGCTAGTTTAAAAAACATGGGAAAACTCTCCCAAAATATCTCACTTTCTGAAACTCTCACCCTATTACATTTGGCCCCATGTGTATAGAAAGGATAAAATGGATTACTGTCCCTTTAAGCAGGTTTCAATTTTTATGTCCATTTCCACGTGTTAAACCTGTGGACAAAACCTTGGCTTTATGTAGCCCATCAAGCAAACATATTGCCAAGGGAAAGTACAACACTATTTAGTGCAGATGGTTTGATCCTTTATTGGCAGTTATAAAATCAATATGCACTCACAAAATCTTGGTTGAAATAAGAGCATTCAATAGTATCCCACTGGCCAACAGCATTAACTCCTCATTGCAGAATGATGATACTGTACATGAAAAGGAAGGATTCAAAAGAAGCAGCAATAGTGCAGATTATTAAAACAACAAGATTTTGAATACATAATGCACTCACATATAGAAGACAGGTATAAAAGCACAATTGGTGTCCCAAAGGCAAGCAGGGACCAGGTGTGAACGGCAAACCCTTGAATAGATCTACTACTTCACTGACCCTCTGGAAAGGTCAGACACAGGAAGCCAAGGAATTAAGTCCACATAAGGTCAGTCATGCTATGGGTCCAAACGAATGTTCAGTCCACGCTAAGCGCGTTTCGGAAATGTCCTTTATCAATAGCGTGGGGTTCAGACTGATTCCAGGCTGTATTTAACAGCCTAGTAATTGTGTCTATCAGCGGCACCTGCCGCTGGCCGCACATGCGCATTGATACTAATCCAAAATGGCGGCGTGTTCCATAGACCCGGAAGTCCCGGGTTGTGCGTTCCACCATGTAATTTCCGTCCATAGCAGTTTAGTATAGTTTTATTATCCATGGAATCAATCTACATGGGGAAAAGATGTATAACTAGCTTGCATGTGTATACATAATATTACATACACTTGCAGACTGTGGTTTTCTTAATTTCACACAATACCATCGAATAGTATAAAAATTAAAAACTAGTGATAAAAAAATAATCATAAAAATTATATTTAGAATATTTTTCAAACATTTTTAAAAAATCAAAAACCACATGGTGCTTACATTTTAATGGTATAGCAAAATATTATACATATGGCAAAAGCATCTATATCCACAAAACATCGATACTAAAAAACATCGATGTTTGTGTATTACAGATGCCCATTAAAAATAGCAGATGAAAGGAGAAAAAAATAAAGTGGTCTAAAATGGTTAAAAAAACAGAGCTCTGCATGTAATAGTGAGGTATAAAAAAACAATAAAAATAAAAACAATTGACACTTGTAAAATAAAAAAGATCATTAAAAATAATGTCAGCAACTCTTTGTGAGTAATTTTGGTGCAGGATAGTCTGCATGGGACTGACCCTAGCAGGCTGCTGGGTCCCTCTCTCCTGCTGCACCTCTTCCACTGGCTGCTACCACCGGGCCATTTCCAATGATGTCACATGACCACCAGCTCACAGCAGAGTATCCAAGATGGTGTGGTGCGTAGTATTCTTTAACACATTTCATGCGATAATGGCACTTTGTTAAGTATAGTTTTAAAAGATATTTCTCCTTTTATACTTTATTGTAAAAAAATGAGAACACAAGTCTGGTACCGGAACCTAGTGGTGGAACTCCTGGAGGCAATGGAGTCATCTGCTGCCGGGCGCCAGGCTTAAAAGGGCACTGGCTCCATTGCCTCCGATGTTCCGCTTAGTGCCGCTGCTGCCTGCCGCACTTATCTTATAGAGCGGTGTGACTATGCTATGCAGCAGTGCGCAGTGGTGCGGGCGGGCCTCCCCTGTAATCGGGCACCACCTCAGCCATGTGCGCAACGGCCGCGTCGTTGATCCTCTGTCACCTGGCTGGGGCTAAAGTTGGCCTGAGCAAGCCAGCCAGTGATAAAGAGTTGGGATTCGGGCGGCAGACAGTCCACTCCACATAGCCAGTGTGCGAGTGTGACTGTCACTTAAACAGGCAGGCATCAGCTGTCAACTAAAAGCTGACACGGCAGCCTTTTAGGGTAATGGGCCCCATACATCAGCAATTAATTGTGACAATCCTGAGATCTGGAGATGATTGCCACAATTAATTTTAGATCGCCAATTGATTGCTTAATCAGATTTTTAAACATGCTTAATAATCTGGTATTATCTGCGGATCTTTTTTATATGTGTGGGCATTCCCAATTCGTCTTCTTCATCTATTTACATTATGAATAGCTGATATGACAATCGATTGGGCAATTTCCAGATATGAAGATGCAATCTTTAGATGGAAAAATCTGCCGATCACTGAAATAAATCTGTAATGTGTGGGCAAGTCAAATAGATTGAAGAATCCATTTATCTGGCCAAAAAATCCCTGGATCTGGAAATCCATTAATTGTGATTGCTGATGTATGGGGCCCATAAGTCTATGTAGCCCCTCTCTAACTGACATTCTTTCTTTCTCTCTCACACTATTGTTTCTCTGTTTCTCTTGAACCCTTCTCTCTCTGGGATGCGGTCATTTGGTCTACAGCATTATGGTCGACAGTCATTAGGTCGACATGGGTCTAGGTCGACATGGGAAAAGGTCGACATGGATCTAGTTCAAAAGGTCATTAGTTTGACATGTCGTTAGTTCGACAGGTCATTAGTTCAACATTGTCTAGGTCGACAGACAAAAGGTCGACATGGGGTTTTTCCCTGTTTTTTGAGCCAACATGTGCCAACAGGCAGTATTTCATGCCCTACCATCAACTTGGGCGTGGTGGGAGAATAAAATAGTGTGCCGAGCATAGAGAGGCACCGTGCCCGACGCATCGCGAGCGCAGGGGATGTGGTGCACTTGAAACTGTGTCTATGTTGACTGTGTTGACATTCAAAAAAACAGTGAAAAACCCCATTTCGACCTTTTCACTGTCGACCTAGACAATGTCGAACTAATGACCTGTCGAACTAATGACCTTTCGACCTTTTCCCATGTCATCCTTTTCCTATGTCGACCTAGACGCTGCGCTCACGATGCGAGGGGATGCGGTGCACTTTAAACTGTGTCCATGTTGACTGTGTTGACATTCAGGTAAAAAAAAGTGAAAAACCCCATGTCGACCTTTTCATTGTCGACCTAGACAATGTCGAACTAATGAACTGTCGAACTAATGACCTTTTCCCATAATGGTCCCATAACAGACTCTGAAAATTACAGTAACTTCCTCTGAAGTTTTGTGGCTATAATGACATACCAGCAAGGGCATTAACCTAAAACCATTTGTCATGTAAAGACATTTAACTATTACAATACATGGCTACACAGATCACATGAACAATAAAGTTTATTGAATCATGCCCACCCGATATAAGCCTGGACACTACACTATTTTTCCACCTAGGAGATCTTCTGACCAAAGGCAAATGTGAAATTCCCTCTCCAACAATGACTGGACTGCCATAGTAACTCGTTTTCCTTTGGAGGTGGTTTTTAAACTTCTCCATCAAGCTTCTCTGTTGTGTTGTATAATGAAATGATATGTATACTGTTTTCTTCAATAACAACACTTGTGCTTATTGTCACCTGGCTGGTTTCATTATGTAGCTATAGTCTACAATCACTTCTTCAATTGCATCAGAGACCCACAGGGCCTTATTCTGGTTGGAGCGGCCGGGCCGTACGCGTACGTCCCGGGGTTTTTCATGATCTGCGCATGCGTAAATTCGCTAATGCGCAGGCGCGACCACTCCACAACGCTTACGGACGGGTCTCTACGTGCGAAAAAACCTGTACGCGAGTGTACGGGCATTGGGGGCGGCATAGGGGCGTGATGAGGGGAGCGGCCGAAATAATGAGGGAAAATGGGCGTAAATATGGGCGTACACGGGGGTGTGCACCAAAAATGAGCGGTGCTACTACCGCACGTTCGACTAAGGCACCGTTCATTTCGGACACAAAACAGGCGGCTGCCAACCGCCATCTCAAACCACCCCTACAGATACCGCATGCCAGCGTGCGCCTGAGTTTGCTAATTAACGCTGATTCCTACTCAGACACATACACCTGAATGTAATAAGCAATGCTGCAGTCTATTAAGTCCAAACCATTATTTCACTGCCTGCAAGCCACACACACAGCACGCAAACACATTGGAAGCTTATGTTTCTATACTTCTCCACATTTAAAGGTTTGTTTAATTTAAGGTAAGAATCTTTTTAAGACCTGCTTATATACGCTAAGGTAGGTATTTGCTAAACAGTTAGATACATTCACTACGTGCTTTCATAGACTTTACGCAGTAGCACACTCAATCTACACAAGTCGACATGTGTCAACGTGTTCACTCTAATACTAACATAGGTTTTGTATTTAGGATACAATAACATAAACCACATCTAACACCTACAAAGGATGTTTCAGCAATGTTTTAAGCCCATGACCACTATTTTGCACACAATCTTTGTATAGTACCCAAAATAATGACCTGTACCACTATCTCATCTGCTATGATTTGGATTTGACTACACTCTGGATGTAAGATGCCACCAATCACATTATTGCACTCTCATCTCTCTAACAAAGGATTCCTACATCTGCTTATGACACTGTAAAATCATATATATTTAAAAAGTTATGCATGTTTGTTCACAAGCTAATTTATCATGTTTGGCCCATTCACACATCTTTTTTTAGGGAGGACACATATGCATTCCTACACAAATGTACCTTTTCACCCTTGTTTGTCTGCCTCACCCACTCCATGAGGAAAGCATTGTTCTGGACCTGCTTTTACCTACTACTGTAGGAGCTACCTCACCTGCACACAAACTGCTTTCTCACCTATTAAGTTGCTCTGCACATGTGCTGACACAAACTAATTAGCAGGGAAAAGTTGGATAGGAACATGGGAATGGCCATGGAGAGGGTTACACATGGGAAACTTCGACCACACTTCCACAAATGTTCAAAAATACCCTGGTCAGTAAGTACACATAAATCTAGTATTTGTTTCACACAAGAAATGACACATACCACAATTTATTTGCTGTTCAGCATCACAGCTTATTTCACACTTTAATGTGAGAAATCAAATAAACAAATAAAATAGACACACAAATAATAAAACAGCCAGAACAAGAGGTTGCATATCTCCAAACATGTGTTACCCTGCAAATGCAATGGTGAAAGAAATGGGGACACCAGAATACGTACTGCAACAACCAGGGTGAATACTAAGCAAGATACACACCACCACAAATTTATCCTGCATTTGTAGAGGTCAAAATACGAACTTTCATGCCCATGGCACGCAAATGGATAGATGGCCAACTCAGGAAGCGGATGTCCAGTGCAATTTAAACATTTGGGGTCCAACCACAGAGGAAGTGAACCAGGTCTCATTATTTGGGCCCTTTTTTCCCCCTTTTAGATGGGGCCTTGGGGACAGGGGCCTTTGGCTCAGCTGCCTTGCGGCGTCTCCCCCTAGTCGACACAGGAGGGTCAGCAGAGGTGGAAGGTTGGGGAGCAGCTTGGGGTGGGGCAGCAGATGGGGGATTGTCCCTTAGGGACCTGGCGGTGGACAGCTGCTCCGCAAGAAGTTCATTCTGGCGGCTGAGGTGTTGGCCAATGCTTACTATGCCAGCCGCCAGAGTGTCGTTAATGCGGGTCAAGGCCTCACACTGCAGCCTGTTTGTGGCCTTCCACTCCGCCAGAAATTCCGCCACCTGCTGCTGACGGATCGCAGCATCCACCCCTTGCTGCTCGATCCTCTCCAGCGTCACCATCATGCTCTCTTCCCATGTCTCCTGTGGCTGGGGCTGGGGGTGTCTTCTTGGTGGAGGATGGACCACTTGCTCCACCTGTGGCTCTGCAGAGGAAGATGCTGCCGGTACATCCTGGGTTTCTGCTTCTTCTAGGATAAGAATTGAAAACAATGTCACCATCACATACGCAATAAAAAATATCTTTCTAAATACAATGCATTACTGTGACTTACCATCAAAAGCAGCATCAAAGACCTCCGCCGGGAGCTCACTGTCCATATTGGAGATCCCCCTGATCTCCCCCACATCAATCACGTCCAAGGAGTCCTGCTCCAGGGGGGTATACTCCAAATGATCAGGCATAGGACCTCTCCCGGTGGACATGCTGTGGTTGTACCGGTCAGTCATCTTCCTCTTCAGTGTACTTTTGAAGTCAGTCCACCTACAAGTTTAAAAATACAAATATCACCATGAGATATGTGCACCACTGTGCTACGTGTAGGGTTACCACCTAGTCCCTTAAATTTCGGACACATGTTAATTACACAGGTTCTGTGGCAGTTTAAAATTAGGTGAAGTGGAGTCTTGAAGTCAGCCAGCCACAGAACCTGTGTAATTAATATGTGTCCGGAATTAAAGGGACTATGTGGTACCCCTAGCTACGTGACATTTCCTAGTGTGGGTGCTCTTATGTTTTTTTGCCATATGTGTCCCACACACACATTCATGTCTCAATTAGGAGGCATTTCAGTGTCTCATCTCATTCATTAGGCCACTAAATGCACATACATACATCACTATGCAGAAATGACATCATCCATGGCCAAATTAGGCACCTCCACCTGGTGTGAAACTACACATTCCACCATAGCTTGACAATGTGGTTATTATGGAGTAATTTAACTATGGAATGGCATACTGGGATGTGTAGTTTCTCACCAGCTACATGTGCACAGTTTGCTCATTCTTGTTTCAGTAGCATCATATGGAACATGTTACAACAACTCTTTACAAAACACACTTTCTCTTGTCCCATCACATACTTCACATGAGCAGAACTGTGCCCATAACCTCACATCACACCAATGGTGCATGTTTCATATATCAATGTGGGTTATTAGACATGGTTGTGTTCATATGTGACATTGAAGTGTAGCACTATCTACAAACACACCTTTCTATTAGTCTCAAAACATACATGTAACATATGTACACACATATGACATCAGGGGGCCAAAGACCAGGGCAATTTTTCAGCAGTCTCCAGCAGGAACTGAGGCCCTTATTCTAGTTCACTCTTTCTGCCCAAATATTTCTTTGATGGACAAAACCATGTGCACTGCAGGTGAGGCAGGTGTAAAACCCCACCCAAATCTGATTATCTCTGCACAAGTAACACCTGCCTCACCTGCAGTGCACATGGTTTTGTCCATCTAAGAAATATTTGGCCAGAAAGAGTGAACTAGAATAAGGGCCTCAGTTCCTGCTGGAGACTGCTGAAAAATAGCCCTGACAAACACACTAACCTTTTCTTCACCGCGTCCAGATTTCTGACCACTGGTGCCACCTGGTTCACTTCCTCTGTGATCTTCTCCCAAAGGTTTCTCCTTGCACTGGCACTCGGCTTCCTGGTTGCCAATTCAATCCATTCGCGTGCCCTGGGCACTAGAATTCGCATTTCGGCCTCTACAAATGCAGGGTTTCTCTTTCTGGTGGTGGTATCCTGCTCAGTCCTCACCCTAGATGTTGCAGCTCGTTTTCTGGTGGCCCCAGTTCTCTCACCATGCACCTGCTGGGTCACACCTGTTTGGAGAGATGCAACCTCTTGTTCTGGCTGGTTGCTTGGCCCTTGTGGAGCTGGTGGAGGTTCAACAGGGCCTGTTACTGAGGGGCCCGCTTGGTCTTGCAGGCTACTCCTCTCTTGGGCCCTCCTTCTCCGCTCCTGTTCCCTCTTGTTCAGTGCATCAAGCAGGGATTGTGCATTGTGGCCCTTTAAGCAGCGTAGTTATAAGTAGAGGGTTGCGTGTATTATTTTCCGCACACTGTAAATACAGTACTCCTCTCCATGGAAATCGGTGTATCGTGCCCCCTTTAAGCAGCGTAGTTATAAGTAGAGGGTTGCGTGTATTATTTTCCGCACACTGTAAATACAGTACTCCTCTCCATGGAAATCGGTGTATCGTGCCCCCTTTAAGCAGCGTAGTTATAAGTAGAGGGTTGCGTGTATTATTTTCCGCACACTGTAAATACAGTACTCCTCTCCATGGAAATCGGTGTATCGTGCCCCCTTTAAGCAGCGTAGTTATAAGTAGAGGGTTGCGTGTATTATTTTCCGCACACTGTAAATACAGTACTCCTCTCCATGGAAATCGGTGTATCGTGCCCCCTTTAAGCAGCGTAGTTATAAGTAGAGGGTTGCGTGTATTATTTTCAGCACACTGTAAATACAGTTCCTCTCTATACATTGAATGCATGCTGTTGGTTGTGGTGTGTGTATATCGGAACGGTCCGCGTAAGTTTCTATTCGCATCCAGTTTGTTAATGTAAGAGGGATTAATAAAGTTAATACCAAACAAACAATTTTTTACACCAATCAGCAAGCACCAAAAGTGATATATGTACCTGCAATTATTAACTGCGCCATAGGCACTATGACTTCTAACAGAGCTAGGCCGTTTTCCACCCCTGAGCTGTTGGCCCTGGTTGACGTAATGGACCGTCACCTGGGGCCCAGGGGCCCATATGTAAGGAATGTGGACAAGCGGCGGGCGTATACTGCTGCCCGCCGCCTGATATACTCGACGACCGGCGTCCGCAGAAGCCTGGGGCAGGTTGAGCGGCGCTGGTCAGACCTGCGCCGGCGGCAGCCAGTTTTGCTCAGCACCCTTCGCCGCCATATTGCCCGATGTAAGTTTTGATTACTAGTATGTCAGCGTTTTTTAGCAATGTTTTGTGTACTTTTTATAAATATGTTCCTGAGTATGGGGGTGTATATGGGGGTGTATATGGGGGTATATGGGGGTATATGGGGGTATATGGGTGTATATGGGTGTATATGGGTGTATATGGGGGGTATATGGGGTGTATATGGGTGTATATGGGTGTATATGGGTGTATATGGGGGGTATATAGGGGGTATATGGGGTGTATATGGGTGTATATGGGTGTATATGGGGGGTATATGGGGTGTATATGGGTGTATATGGGTGTATATGGGGGGTATATGGGGTGTATATGGGTGTATATGGGGGGTATATGGGGGGTATATGGGGTGTATATGGGGGGTATATGGGGGGTATATGGGTGTATATGGGGTGTATATGGGGGTATATGGGGGGTGTATAGGGGGTGTATAGGGGGGGGTTTAAGTAGTTGCTCAGTTTTTGGGTGTAGGATATCAATTAGTTTGCATGATAAATGTCTGAAATATCACAGCAATGATAATTTTGAAGGTTATGAGCATGAGTAATGTGAATTTTTCTTTCCCCCTTTTTTATGAAATCCAATCTTCGATTTCTATGCCATCAACATGAACATTTCAGCACGGGAAAGAGCCCGCAGAGAAGCCCGGGAGCAGGCACGCCGGGACCAGGCAGCCCAGGAGCAGCCGGCAGAGGAGGAGGAAGAGGAGGAGGAAGAGGAGGAGGAAGAGGAGGAGGAAGAGGAGGAGGAGGAAGAAGAGGAGGAGGAAGAAGAGGAGGAGGAAGAAGAGGAGACACTGGGTGAAGCTGGGGCCCACCCAATTTCACCATCCCCTACCCCCTCCCCAACCCCCACCCCCACCCCCTCCCCAACCCCCACCCCCTCCCCAACCCCCTCCCCCTCCCCAACACTGGAGACACTGGGTGAAGCTGGGGCCCACCCAATTTCACCATCCCCTTCCCCCTCCACAACCCCCACCCCCACCCCCTCCACAACCCCCACCCCCTCCCCAACCCCCACCCCCTCCCCCTCCCCAACACTGTGGTTGTCATGTATTTTTAAAAAAAAAATGTTTAAGTGATGTTGTTTTTTTTTTAGCTAAATGTTTTGTGCATGGGTGGGGTAGTGCTGCAGCTTCACCTATCTGCCAATGTGACAATGATTTATGGTGCTGAGCATCGGGAGCCAAGGCACACTGATTGCACAAGTGTGCAGTGCATTTCTGGGAGTTGACTAAGTCCCATGACACTTTGCACCAGAGGACAGAGGCTGAGAAGTTTGTGCTGAGCTCTGATTGGTGGAGCTCATTACATGCTTCTCAGGTCCATGGAGAACAGCAGCAGCAGCTTAGTCATGGGAGGGTTTTTAATCAGAGGCAGCACTAGGACTGTGAGGTCTCCTCCAGAGTAAGGGGCAGAGGGACAAACACAGGCTTTTCATGTGGTGTGTGTGTGTGTGTGTATATATATATATATATATATATATATATATATATATATATATATCCCATGCAGTTAAACATTGACCAAGTTTATTCTGCCTTTACTCTGTGTTTTGACAGTATAATATTCTCCCATGCAGTGTGCGGCCAGTAATGACAAGTGCAAGGGGGCCCCCCTCTCTAAAGTACCCCGGGCCCCCCAAAGGCTTAATCTGGCACTGGTGCAACATAAATGTAGAGATTGTTTTGTTAATAGTGTGTGAGGCCATGCGGATGCATGCTTTACAAACATAGCTGTAGGCCTATAATTTGTACAGCAATGTCCTAAATTTAAAATAGTAAGGAGTGCTTAAGCCACAACAATGTCATAACCCTTAAATAGCTCAGCCTAATTGTGAGGTTAGAGGACAGTCCCCCAAAACCAAAGTACCAATTGGGATACAGCATACATTCATCCATGAAGGAGTAATTTAATTAATGTTATTTACTATGTACAGTATGTGTGTGTTAACATATTATTTTTTAGTACTGTGTTTACAGCAGACCCATCTTCAATGTAGTTTAAAAATGTATGTGGCCTTCACACATAACTCTGAACTTTTTATTATGTACAAATACAACAAACATTTGTGTATGTTATATATTTTTTTTTTTTTTTTTATCCCTTCACTACAGACACTGAACAGCAGCAGGAGGAGGTGGCAGCCCTAATGAGGGAGATTGTATTGACCCTCCTGTACCTCCAGATCCTGTTTGGACTTCTGGAGGCCCGGATTTAATTTTTTTTTTATCCCCCCCCCCTTATTATTGTTGTCCGAAATAAAAGTTTATGTACAGTTCGAACTTGCCTGTGTTTTTACTAATAAATATGTTAGAGGGCTTGTAAGGGTAGGTACATACAGATGTGTACTGTAAGTTATACTTGTAATTTGAGGTGAGGGGTAATGATTGATGTGTGAATGTGTGTGTTTTTGAGTAAAATAACACATAGTGAAAATGCATGAATGTTTAATGTTGTTCGATTAAAACATCACACATAACATCAGGGTAGGTATACATGTTACACATTTTGGACAAACTAATTATGGACATAATTTAGTACATATACAGAAACACCAACATAACTTGATTTAAAAGTAACAGCAATATGGGGACACATAGATAGTGATTAAAATGCCACATTAGAACATAACAAATATACATGTAATGAGGGTTCAAATGTTGGTTTATTAGGTCTTTATTAAGGTAGACAATTGAGTTAATAGAAAACAATAATTGAATAACAAATAGATTAATTAATCAATTGTCAGATTTGTAGTTGAAAGGCAAGATTTGCAGGTCCATATATGTGAAGGGTATGGCAGCGTACACGGACGTACGCTCACTCTCACGAGCGGTGACATAAGCTGTGTTTTCCATTGAAAACAATAGGGACCCGTCCGTGCAAACTGGCGTACGCTCAGATCTCCGCAAGAAGTCGGTGGGGAGACGGACGAAAGACGTCCGTAAACGGCGCCGTACGCTCAGTTGTACGCCTGTTGTCGGAGTGCAAGGGCTGGGCCGTCCGCGTACGTTGCTGTACGCTCATTTGTACGCCACTCCCCTTCCACGGTATTTCCGCCCGTACGTAAGCGGCTGATTTGTGGGTGGACTTAACCCTAACGGCCGCGTACGGCTAGCGTACGTTAATAGTGAACGTACGCACGTTTGGCCGCTCCGATCAGAATAAGGCCCTCAATGTTTTCCTTTTGAATGTGTATGCATGCTTTACTATTACTCCCAAATATGGCTCCAATAAAACCATAAAACCATAGCTTGAATGTGCGTGCATATTATATATGTGGTAGGGAAATAGATTTTTAAGTTCCACGTAAAGGACTAATGTGAATGGCCAAATATTCTCTATAAAGCACTGAGGAATATGTTTGCACTATATAAATAACTGGTGGGGGGGGGGGATAAATCAAAAGTTATAAACCTCAGTGTTTTCATTGCTGCACATAACTATTAAAAGTCTGGGGCCTTATTCAGAAGCAAAAAAATATTAATTTGCATATAATTTGCAGAGAAGTTGCAGTTTGTATGTGGCAGGGTCTCTGGCGTCAGCAATGACCACTTCCAGCGTGGTTCTTTAGTAGATTAGTATAAGCCATAGGCTTGCACAGATGGGAAAAAACTATTTGCAAAAAAAAATAAAAAAAAATGTAGTTGAAAGTAGAGAAAGCATGTATGGAAGCAGAGAAAGCACGTATGGAGGCAGAAAAGGCACGTCTGGGGGCAGAAAATTATATGGAGAAAAAATGCTTAGAAGCAATTAGTGAGAAGCTTGCTGCTGAGAAGGAAGCTGCAGCCGCCATGGCAGAAGCAGAGTTCTTAGAGTCCGCAGAGCTTGTCAACATAAAGGAAACCATTAATATACTTGATGCAGAACTTGGATCACAGAATTCTGTGATGCTACGACGTTTCGGGGATACAGACACCCCTTTTTCAAGTGTACAATTGAAAAAGGGGTGTCTGTATCCCCGAAACGTCGTAGCATCACAGTAAATTCTGTTGTTTTCACAAGACCGCTGGAGCGCCTCTGCTTGTTTCCGTATCACTATCTATCCATCTATCCATTGTGCCTGGAAGGCACCCGCGGCAGCTGCACTGTGTTATCCTTGGAGTGCCGGGCTGAAACTCCCTATATATATATATATATATATATATATATATATATATATATATATATATATATATATATATATATTATATATATATATATAAACAGCGGGTAGCCGGCACTCAGCTCTGCAGTGATGAATGGCCCCGTGCCCTCGGTAGTGTCCAATATGTGGGACAGATACAGGTACTTTATAATCCGCGGCACTTGGGACTTAGAAAAAAATCAGACAAATGACTGCTGGCGTATGTTGACGTTTCATGTAGCTGTTTTGAAAAAAGCCTATAAAGGCTGAAACGTCAACATACGCCAGCAGTCGTTTGTCTGATTTTATTCTAAGTCCCAAGTGCCGCGGATTATAAAGTACCTATATATATATACACATATACACACACACACACATACATACATACATACTGTACATACCACATGAAAAGCCTGTGTTTGTCCCTCTGCACCTTACTCTGTAGGAGACCTCACAGTCCCAGGGCTGCCTCTGATTAAAAAGCCTCCCATGACTAGGCTGCTGTTATCCATGGGCCTGAGAAGCATGTAATGAGCTCCACCAATCAGAGCTCAGCACAAACGTCTCAGCCTCTGCCCTCTGGTGCAAAGTGTCATGGGACTTAGTCAACTCCCAGTAATACACTGCACACTTGGTTCCTAATGCTCAGCACCATTAATCATTGTCACATTGGCAGATAGGTGAAGCTGCAGCACTACCCCACTCCCATGCACAAAAACCTTTAGCTAAAAAAAAAATACATGCCAACCACAGGGGGGCCCTAGCTAGAGGGGGGCCCAGGGGCACTGACCCCTTGTGCCCCCATTATAATCCAGCCCTGACACTATGCAGTGCCACCACAAGTCAGTAACAAACTGCAAGCCTACAAGCAATAGGCCTCTAATCACCGTGGATCCACAAGAGACAACTCTCCCCCACGCCAAGTGCCTGTATCCACAAACTACAACCATGGCACTACCTCCTACACACAAAGGTGGGAAAATACAAGCCAGCTGGAACCAGTCAATCCTACCAGGTATGATAACACACCACTTACCCACCATGCTAATGCACCTATAGGCAATCAAGATACAGTAGACTTTGGTTTCTTGCTCATCGTGACCTGGTCACAAAAGGACTCTCAAAGTTCAATAATCACCCTAAGAGTTTCAGAGCATGGCGATCCTCTTTCCAAAATGCAATCAAAGATTTAGGCCTTTCATATAGTGAAGAGATAGACCTCTTAATTAAATGGCTTGGGAATGAATCAGTTGAACATGCTAGAAGGATAAGAGTGATTAATATTAACCATCCTGAGAATGGCCTTAAAATGATCTGTATTGCTTGCCGCAGACTTCGTGGCACTTCTCAAACTCAGAAGATGGCTAATCTTCCAGCAGACAGGCTTAGTACAGATCCTCCATTTTGAAATGTCGGTCTTGATGTATTTGGGCCTTGGACCATCGTTACCCGACACGCGCGAGGAGTCAATGCAAGCGTTGGGCAGTTGTTTTCACCTGTATGAGCATCAGAGCTGTTCACATTGAAGTTATAGAATCAATGGACACTTCAAGCTTCATTAATTCACTAAGACGCTTCATTGCCACCCGTGGTCCTGTAAAACACATCCGTTCTGACAGAGGCACCAACTTTGTTGGAGCAGCCAAGGAATTACAAATTCCCTCAAACATCGACAGAAAGAGAATGGAGAAATACCTTAGTGAGTAGGGTCATATGTGGACTTTCAACGCTCCTCATTCTTCTCATATGGGAGGTGCATGGGAAAGGATGATCAGGATAATAAGCAGAATCTTTGATTCCATATTTCTGCAAGTACGTACTGCAAGACTCAATCGCAAGAGTTTAACTACCTTCATGGCTGAAGTCTCATCTATCATCAATGCCAGACCCTTGACTTCAGTTTCTAATGATCCAGAAGACCCATTTCTACTTACTCCTGCCACTCTTTTTACTCAGAAGACCGGGACTGCTTATGCTCCTTCTGGAGATTTCAACACCAAATACTTATTTAAACGTCAATGAAGACAAGTTCAAATCCTTGCAAACACCTTTTGGGACAGGTGGAAAAGATAGTACTTATCTACCTTACAACCAAGAAGCAAGTGGCAAGTTAACAAACCCAACTTAAAAGCAGGTGACATTGTGCTCATCAGAGACGGTCAGGCACAATGTAATGAGTGGCCTTAAGTCTTGTCACCAAAACACTCCCAAGTAAGGATGGGAAAGTCTGTAAGGTTGAGGTCAAGATCTGTAAACAAGGAGAGACTAAGTTGTTTCTCATACCAGTATCTGAACTGTTCTTACTGTTATCATCTTAGAGTTTAATATATGCTATTAGTGATACCAGACGGGGAGTATCATGACTTTCAGCATAAATTTATGTTGTGTTCAATTGTTTCTGTGATTTACATAATCCACTCCCTCCTGTGGTCAACACAGATCTATACCAGAAGTAGTTTGTCCCCCTTAGCTATCTGTAGCTAGCTAGCAATGCATTCTGGGCTAAACATGCTGCTAATAGCCATATTAATTCTCCACATGGATTCGGACAGACATACTTCACATGGTCCAGCTGTTAGGATCCGCCTCCAGCGGATCTGTGTTATGCGCAGATTCACATATTCTGTGTGTAGTTTCATGTTCTCCCTGGATTCTGCTCCCTGGGTTTATCCCAGCCTGTGTGTGTGTGTTTACTCGCTGGTGGCATCCAGTGGTCAGCCTGGGCCATTGCAGCTCACTTCCAGTACTGTGTGTTCTGGACTCAGGTGTCTTGATTAGGCTCCTAGCCTGCAGTGCACACCTTCAGGCTATGTGTAATCAGCACCACATTGTGCTCTCTATATAAACCCTCTGGTTGTTCAGTCCCATGCCGGTTATAGCTTTTGCACCTCAGGGTCTCAAGTGTTCCTGGTTCCTGCTTACCCACTGCTCCTGGTTCCTGTGTCCAGTCATCCTGCATCCTGTCATTGATTCCCAGCTGTGTCCTCCATCCAGTCTCCTGTCCTCCCGGTGTCCGTGTGTCGTCCTTTATCCGTCTCCCGGTCCCTGCAGCTCCTGTTGGTCTTTGTGGGATTCCTTCTCCAGATATTGATATCCCTCGGTTCCAGATAAGTTGGGAAGATTCCCCCTCTTTGTCTCCGTACTAATCATTTGCTTATTGTGTCAGCGTATAGTGTATTGTTACACCTGTCAGCAGTTCTTAGTGTGTCAGCATATCGTGTATTGTTACACCCGTCAGCAGTTCTTAGTGTGTCAGCATACTGTGTATGGTTACACCTGTTAAGCATTAGCACAGCGGGTTCCTGTTTAGAGTGCTATCCACTGGCACCCCTCTCCGCAGGGCAGGGTGGTCCTCGCCTCTTTGTTTGTAGATAGGTTTCCCCTTGTTCATCACTGGCCTTGGCGTGTGTGTTGTCCTAACATAAGACCAGGTGGCATCGAGGTGGGAGCCTGACTAACGGGCTCCCACGAACGCGGCTATTATTGGTGAAGCCTAGCACCCCGCACACACACGTCAACTCCATCTGAGTACAACGGAGTCAGGTTGGCGAGGCTGCCCTGGTCCTGTCACTATCTCCTTCCAGCCAGTGTCACGTGGTGTCTCGCCAGACAGCGTGGCACAGGAGATCCTAACATTATAACCGGCCCTACAGCACTCTGGAGCTGGGTTCTGCCCTCTCAGTCCAGAGATTTCAAGCCGTGTCAGTTTTTTGCCCGTGTCAGCTTTTTGCCCGTGTCAGCTTTTTGCCCGTGTCAGCTTTTTGCCCGTGTCAGCTTTTTGCCCGTGTCAGCTTTTTCTTGTGTCAGTTTTTTTCTTGTTGGTGTATAAACTTGCATGGCCATATCATGCAGGCCATGCAAGAGTCATTAGCGGCTCTAAATTTGGCATTCAATGCCGTAAAACCTGGGCAGTGGGAGATTTTGCAGCAGTCTCTTCTGCAGCTGCAAAGACTCATCACTGATATTTTTCTGATCCTCCCAGAGGTCACTGGGGTTCGTTCAGCCCCTAATGAGGCCCTGCCTAGGGAAGTATTAGGCAGCAAGTCCTCAGACCCAGAGGGTCAGGTAAAGCATAGAAGTTATCTACGGCCGAAGCTTCCGTTAGAGGAGCGTCAGCGGCGTAGAAACCTTAATCTATGCTTATATTGTGGAGATTCTGGCCACTTCTTGCAGACGTGTGGCTTGCGTAATTCCGGTGGTGCCGACAGGGTATCTCCTCTGGCCAGGTCTGAGCAGGTTGTCAGATCTAAGCCTGTCTCCACTGTGGCAGAGGAGCTCTCTGCCGAGTCTCCCAGTAAAAGCACTCTGCCTTTTTCTACTGGTTCCAGTGCTGATGTTTTGATGACCAGGGAGTCAGAGTTGCGAACCCTTAAAGGGAAAACCCAGGTGATTGACTCAGATGCCGGGGGCCCGCCGAGTCAGTCAGATGCCGGGGGCCCGCCGAGTCAGTCAGATGCCGGGGGCCCGCCGAGTCAGTCAGATGCCGGGGGCCCGCCGAGTCAGTCAGATGCCGGGGGCCCGCCGAGTCAGTCAGATGCCGGGGGCCCGCCGAGTCAGTCAGATGCCGGGGGCCCGCCGAGCCTGTCAGATGCCGGGGGCCCGCCGAGCCTGTCAGATGCCGGGGGCCCGCCGAGCCTGTCAGATGCCGGGGGCCCGCCGAGCCTGTCAGATGCCGGGGGCCCGCCGAGCCAGTCAGATGCCGGGGGCCCGCCGAGCCAGTCAGATGCCGGGGGCCCGCCGAGCCAGTCAGATGCCGGGGGCCCGCCGAGTCAGTCAGATGCCGGGGGCCCGCCGAGTCAGTCAGATGCCGGGGGCCCGCCGAGTCAGTCAGATGCCGGGAGCCCGCTGAGCAAGTCAGATGCCGGGAGCCCGCTGAGCAAGTCAGATGCCGGGAGCCCGCTGAGCAGGTCTGATGCCGGGGGCCCGGTGAGCCGGTCTGACGCCGGGGGCCCGGAGGCCGCAGCCCCGAGTGGGGGCCCGGAGGCCGCAGCCCCGAGTGGGGGCCCGGAGGCCGCAGCCCCGAGTGGGGGCCCGAAGCCTCAGTTTGTAGCCCCAAGTGGGGGCCCACAGTCACAGTTTGTAGCCCCAAGTGGGGGCCCGAAGCCTCAGTTTGTAGCCCCAAGTGGGGGCCCACAGTCACAGTTTGTAGCCCCAAGTGGGGGCCCGAAGCCTCAGTTTGTAGCCCCAAGTGGGGGCCCGAAGCCTCAGTTTGTAGCCCCAAGTGGGGGCCCACAGCCTCAGTTTGTAGCCCCAAGTGGGGGCCCACAGTCACAGTTTGTAGCCCCAAGTGGGGGCCCACAGTCACAGTTTGTAGCCCCAAGTGAGGGCCCACAGCCTCAGTTGGTAGCCCCAAGTGGGGGCCCACAGCCTCAGTTGGTAGCCCCAAGTGGGGGCCCACAGCCTCAGTTGGTAGCCCCAAGTGGGGGCCCACAGCCTCAGTTGGTAGCCCCAAGTGGGGGCCCACAGCCTCAGTTGGTAGCCCCAAGTGGGGGCCCACAGCCTCAGTTGGTAGCCCCAAGTGGGGGCCCACAGCCTCAGTTGGTAGCCCCAAGTGGGGGCCCACAGCCTCAGTTGGTAGCCCCAAGTGGGGGCCCACAGCCTCAGTTGGTAGCCCCAAGTGGGGGCCCACAGCCTCAGTTGGTAGCCCCAAGTGGGGGCCCACAGCCTCAGTTGGTAGCCCCAAGTGGGGGCCCACAACCACAGTTAGTCACTGCCTCTGCCGAGGTTCCTAAGGCCACTGTTTCAGGGGGGCTCTCACTGGTCTTGGAGCTACAGGAGATGCTGAAGGCCATAACCTCTAAGGGGGTCCCTAAAGTCACAGCCTCAAGGTTCTCATGTGAGGTCAATGGTGCCACTATCCCAGTGAAGCACTCGAGCCAGTCAGTGCAAAAGGCCCAGCCCATAGCTATTTCCGCTGGGTGTGCCTTTTTGTCTCCCTCTTACAAAGGTCTTCCTGAATTATTACCACCTAGAGCGCTGGTATCCAGATTTGATGCTTTCTCAGATTCAGACTCAGAATTTGTGTCTGAGATTGATGGGTATCCGGTGTATACAGGCCCTATGGTTTATGAAGAAGCCTGTTTAAGACCAGGGACATCTTCTCGTACCAAACATTCTAAGAGAAGGAAAAAGAAGTATATGCACTGACCTTTTGCTTGTCCTGTTTGTCATATCTGTTTGTCTGGTCTTGTGGTGTCCGAAGGCCACCTTTGAGAGGGGGGCAGTGTTACAAGCTGCAGTCACAGCTTGTTCCTGTTTGTTGGTTGATGCCCCCATTCCAGGGTTTGGTATTCTCCATGTAGTGGAGAACCTGGTATTGGGGTCCCTTGACCCCTCTTCAAGGGGGGGGTACTGTTAGGATCCGCCTCCAGCGGATCTGTGTTATGCGCAGATTCACATATTCTGTGTGTAGTTTCATGTTCTCCCTGGATTCTGCTCCCTGGGTTTATCCCAGCCTGTGTGTGTGTGTTTACTCGCTGGTGGCATCCAGTGGTCAGCCTGGGCCATTGCAGCTCACTTCCAGTACTGTGTGTTCTGGACTCAGGTGTCTTGATTAGGCTCCTAGCCTGCAGTGCACACCTTCAGGCTATGTGTAATCAGCACCACATTGTGCTCTCTATATAAACCCTCTGGTTGTTCAGTCCCATGCCGGTTATAGCTTTTGCACCTCAGGGTCTCAAGTGTTCCTGGTTCCTGCTTACCCACTGCTCCTGGTTCCTGTGTCCAGTCATCCTGCATCCTGTCATTGATTCCCAGCTGTGTCCTCCATCCAGTCTCCTGTCCTCCCGGTGTCCGTGTGTCGTCCTTTATCCGTCTCCCGGTCCCTGCAGCTCCTGTTGGTCTTTGTGGGATTCCTTCTCCAGATATTGATATCCCTCGGTTCCAGATAAGTTGGGAAGATTCCCCCTCTTTGTCTCCGTACTAATCATTTGCTTATTGTGTCAGCGTATAGTGTATTGTTACACCTGTCAGCAGTTCTTAGTGTGTCAGCATATCGTGTATTGTTACACCCGTCAGCAGTTCTTAGTGTGTCAGCATACTGTGTATGGTTACACCTGTTAAGCATTAGCACAGCGGGTTCCTGTTTAGAGTGCTATCCACTGGCACCCCTCTCCGCAGGGCAGGGTGGTCCTCGCCTCTTTGTTTGTAGATAGGTTTCCCCTTGTTCATCACTGGCCTTGGCGTGTGTGTTGTCCTAACATAAGACCAGGTGGCATCGAGGTGGGAGCCTGACTAACGGGCTCCCACGAACGCGGCTATTATTGGTGAAGCCTAGCACCCCGCACACACACGTCAACTCCATCTGAGTACAACGGAGTCAGGTTGGCGAGGCTGCCCTGGTCCTGTCACTATCTCCTTCCAGCCAGTGTCACGTGGTGTCTCGCCAGACAGCGTGGCACAGGAGATCCTAACACCAGCCTGATACAGCATTCGATGGTGAGTTTATTACTCAAAACTATGTCACCCTAAACTCATTCAGGCAGTCATGTATGCTAGCAATACCAGTTACACTCTAGCATATACCTTTTACATGTAATGCTATGCCTGTATGCACAATGTTATGTGTATTGCATATTTTTGCCGTGCATTATTCTATGTGCAAATTGTAATTGCATGTTTATGTTTTTTGTACAGTTTTACCGCACTTCACTTGTATATGCAACTCCAGTTCACTTCATGTACTGTATATACAACTTCACATCAATACAACAATTTCACGTCTATGCAATGTTATGCTTATTACACCATCTAATCAATCATCACATATATACGTGATCCCTTTACTGAATAATAAATACTGTTCATCAGACCAAGGTTGACATTCTATGGAATGAGAGAAAAGCGCATATATTTTTCGCACTCCACATCGCCACTCTTCGCACTTTTAGAAATCGCATTTTTTTGTCATAATTCGCATATTTAATGGGATGCACATTAGAGGCTAAAAAGTGCGATGTAGTGCGATTTGCGGCGAATTGATGTGAAATTATGTCACTAAAAAGTGCGATTTCTTCCGCCGGTCATGTGCGAATTTTAGACCAACCGGAGTGCGATTTACAAGACTTCCTCCACATGCCAAATAACCCCCTAATCTATTGGCCCACCTAGGTCCCCTCCATTATGCATCACACCCCCTATATAAAGGGGCATTGGCGCCATTTCACTCTTTGATAGGAAGTAAGGAGCATGGAGAGAAGCAGTGGCAGTGTGAGAAGAGGAAGAGGTGTTGGTGGCAGAGTGAGGAGTGGCAGAGGGGCCAGTGGCAGAGGGAGCAGTGGCAGAGGGAGCAGTGGCAGTGTGACCAGAGGAAGAGGGGCCAGTGGCAGAGGGAGCAGTGGCAGCAGCCAGGCAAGAGGAGCCAGTGTGAGGCAGCAGAGGACTGGTGAGGTCGACCTCCATTACAGGGAGTGGCAGCAGTGTGGCAGCCACCATGGCCACTGCAAGGACAGCCCCAGACCAGACCCTGGCAGACCAGGCCCAGCAGGAGGAGGTGGAGGATCCGCTGGCATCCCCATCCTGTAGCCAGGACCTTGCCCATACCCCACAGCAGCTGCAGGAGGGCCACATGTCCGAGATGGAGGAAGATGGAGGTGAGGAGGAGGAGGAGGAAGACACTGGCATGGAGGAGGATTTTGACATGCATGTGGAAGATATAGAGGATGAGGAGGAGGGTGAAGCTGGCCGCACCAAAAGTGGGAGAAAGGTCCGATTCAGTTATGAGGAGAATGTGGCGCTTGTCCGGACCATCATACCCCTGTATGACCGCTTACTGGGGAAAAACCAGCACAAGACCACCTCACATCATAAATGTGGTATGTGGAAGGACATCACCCAGGCGGTCAACGCTGTCAGTCACCGCAAGAGGCTAATCAAAAACATTAAAAAGCGGTTTAACGACATCAAGTGGCAGCTGAAAAAGAAAATGGCCATGGAGATGGAGGAGGCCACCAAGACTGGCGGAGGAAGCCCCACCACAATAACCTACACATCATATGAGGTGAAGCTCCAAAGAATTATCCCCCCTGAGGTACTGCCTGGGATGCACATTGCGGATACCGATAGGCCAGCAAGCCCACCCCGAGCTGGTAAGTGTCACCACATGCAATATGAAACATACATGCCAATGTATTTTAACTGCAATGTTATTTTGTATTGTTATACTAATTAATGTGGTGCTGTGGAACTACATAGCCCAGCAAGGTCTGTCAATGGCAATAGTTTACACCTACTTTAAAAATGATCAGAATGCTGGGCCTTGTAGTTCCACAACTGCACATCTATTGTTCCACACTGTAACAATTTTTTCTAGCAGCTTCATATGTATGTGGCCCAAAAACATTGGTGTACTGGTGGTTTAGCAGTCACGCCTACATACCACAGATTTGCCAACAGTTGTAATGTGTCAAGCAGTGTTTTAATTTTTTGGCCTGACTACAGGTACAAAACTTCAATGTAAAAATATGAATAGTAAATAATATAGCCCTAAACCAAAGGTAATTTTGTCCATTATTGTAATGTATGTATATGATTTTGCACAAAAGCATCTCCATTGCCCGGTACATAAAGTCTGCCGATCTTTCCTTTCACAGATTGTCCATCCCGAAGTGATCAAGCATCCAAGAGAAGAAGCTCCGATGGTGCTGCATCTGTGGAAGCAGGTAAATGTTCAAACCACAGGCCATTACACATACAGTACACACACCCATGTCACATCAAATAATAAATCACATTACAGTCATCTCCAGCTGCTACATTGCAACGGACATGAATGTAATGTGGCCTAGCCATGTCAATGAAGATTATTGTCAATGTTTCATGCAGGATCGGGGTCCATTTGTAAGTACATAGTACCCCTAGGTATGGGCGTCTACCATCTCAGACCCTTTCCAAAACATTACTGACGACAGAAAGGACAATATATGCATCTGTACTTACCTCTTCCTCTGTATCCACAGGTACTGTACAACTAGGACAACAATCCACAGAATCCTCTGATAAGCCGGTGGATGACAGAGATAATTCTGGAACCAGTGGACACGTTTGCAACTGAGGAGGAAATAAACACATCATCACAGAGTGATCTTCCACCAAGTGAGGTGACTCCAAACCCACCCCCACCCAGAAATACTCCCCCTACAGCTGCTTCTGCTGCCCAAGTAGCTACCTCCTTGGTACATTTCAAGGACAAACAACTAGAATTTATGGCCTCCCAAAGTCTGGAAATGGGCAACATTAAGGGGTACTGTACATGCGTTACACCTTTCTATAGTTGAGAAAATTGTCTAGGAGTGTACGGGTTGGTGTAGGCACTCAGAGGTGCGTATGGCAAATAGCATAGACACCCGTCTGGCTGAACTCAGTTCTGCTGTAAGGGAGCAGAATATCCATATTGGCAGCCTTGCACAAAGCATTCAATTAGTCAATCGTGTACTGCGCAGACCAATTCGTTGATCGCTATGCAGGCACAAATCCATCAAATGGAGGTGTCAGGTGTCATAGGTGCAACTACATCTACAATTAGTAGTGTATCTAGCACACCAGTAAGTGGCTCACCAACTTCCCCACCCCGTCGGAGTATTAGGACCCGGGGTGGCGTGTGCGCAGGGTCAAGAGGTGGTAGTGCGCGGCCTGATGGAGGGAAAAAATAAATATTTTACATAAAATAAATTGATAATGCATGTACTATGCTTGAATTTTTGTTACATTAATACACATTTCTATTGTTTGCGACTGACAAATGCAGGTTATGTATGACATAATATACTGTAGTAAAAATGTCAAAATGCATACCATTTTGTCTGTGTGTTATTCTTCAAACATTTGTTGTGTGATCTGTTCCATAATGTAATGATATATGGGCAAGGTATTGGTGGAAGATGCTGTTGTCTCAAATCTAGCCCATCCGAGGTTGTGGAATTACATATTTCAGCAAGCTGTGGCAGTCATGTTTTGAGCTGTAATGCTTACAGTGTGTCAGGGCATGCTGGCCCATGTAGTTCCACAACAACAGGTGAGCCATAGTTGATTGCACAAAAATCACATACATGTTGTTAATATACTTACAAGGTTTTTTACAGCAACTGCACCCTTGGACTGTGTCTATTGGGCTAAATGTGGGGAGAAAAAGAAGTTAGTGATAAATGTAATGTAGGTGAGTTCACTTCCAGCAAAGGTACATGTAGGAATAGAGGGCACATGTGCTTACCAGAAAAGTAGTGCCTGATGATGTCTGTACGCACCAGATTCCCCCTCTGCGTACCCCTCACTACCCGAGGTGTGGTAGGTTGGGCTTCCTGCACGACTGCTGCATGATCCTCCTCCACATAGGCTGGTTGGTATAGGGCTATGTTGTGTAACATGCAGCAATCCTGGACGATCATCACTACTTTGCAGGGTGGTAAAGCAGCAAACCAGATGACCGGTCCAAACACCGGAATCTACTTTTCAACACTCCAAACGTACGCTCCACCACATTGCGGGTTGCAATATGGGCTTCATTATACCGGTGCTGTGCAGGACCATCGGGGGTGCGCAAAGGTGTCATGAGCCAGGAAAGACACCCATATCCAGTCACCTAAACCAAACAAAGGAAGTTATTGCCTTATACAATAAGGTATGTGCAGTGGGCAAATAGCATTTACTTGGACAAGAGTAGTAGGCTGGTGAAAATTGAAACACACACACACACACATTTGAGCAGGTACAAATAAGGACAGAGAGGGTAATATGTAAAAATGTACTTACCAAGTAGCCAGCCCTCTGGCATTTGTTGTTGGGTAAATCGGTTCCAGAGGCCGGAGTGTCTCAGAATATAGGCGTCATGGCAGTTCCCACGGAAGCCTGCAACCACACTTAGGATTTTGAGATGAGCATCACATACAACCTGCACGTTCAGGGAGTGCCGCCCACGCCTATTGACATAGACGTGGCCCCGCACGTGCGGTGCCCTAATCCCAATGTGTGTGCAGTCTATAGCTCCCAGCGCGTGAGGGAATGCTGAGAGTCTATAGAAAGCAACCTTGTGGTCCTGCCACTCTGACTCTGAACTGGGGAATCTGATGTATGTCCGCCACAACTTCTTAAAAGCAAGTAACACTTGAGTAAAATGCTTTGAGAAAGTGGCTTGTGATACCCCCAAGGACCATGAGGTCACGAGTGGAGCCAGTGGCCAAATAGTAGAGGGTACACATTAATTTCTGCAGCCCAGACACTGCATAGTTGCCCCCCCCCCCCCCCCCCAAAAGGGTCCAAATCATCTCTCACCTGCTCATATAAGTTCAACAAGTTATTGTGGTTTAGCCTAAACATCCCCACAAATATTGATCCGAGAGGGAGTCCAGGTACAGCCTAGCACGATACATACGTGGGGTACGCACTATTTGGGGTGGTACCTGGTTCTGGTGCGCAGCTTCCTCCCTCCTGCCCAGCTCCTCCAAATGGGCCAAATCCAAAATGAGCAACTCAAATCCACTCTGCATAATCTCCATGTCTGAAACCCTCACAGGTGTCCTTAATGATGTGGGGGTATATGTAGGAGTGTTTGTGAGTGAAATTAAGGACACCTGTGATGACATTAACCATGTGTGCACTTGACCAAATTGAGTTCTGGGCCAATCGCCCAACAGAACCTGGTCTGAAAAAATGGCGATTATTAGACACCTTAAAAGTGCGATTTGCGAAATCCCATTCCATTAAATAAGCGATTTGTATACTTTTCTATTGGAAAACATCTGGATGCGATAAAAGTGCAAATTTTTACCGCACTTTCAGTATACATGACTTATCGCACAAAATATGCGATTTAGGGACCTTTTCGCATCAGATTAAATATGCGAATTCACGTGAAAATGCGAATTAGCCGTTTTTTGGAGTAAAATTCGCCTAAAAACACAACTCTCATTCCATAGAATGTCACCCATAGTATCAAGATCGATTATTGGAAAGTAGAGGATGGTTATGCTGTAAGTTTTGAATTTGCCCAGCGGCTTAATGAAAGACTGAACAGGGGATATTTATTAATATTTCACATGGGATGTTGCTATGGGCAACCAAACAGAATCTACTTCTTATTTATTTAGCACCCTCTAGATGATAATAGACAGGATCTTATTGTTTGGCCATAGCAACATCCCATGTGAAATAGAAATCCTAACTTTGTAAACCAATAACAAGGAATAATCCAACTGTTAATAAACGGTGTTCGAAACTCTCACTGTGGTCCTGTTTGACAGTTCATACAAATAAAGATAAAAATCATACAATAATGTAACACTGTTGTGAGGGTTAGACCCCATAAGTGTCAATACAGAACATAAGGGAATGGTATCCAACTCTCTTTTAGGTACAGAATTCCCACTTCTAATGTATCACCTGAATGTAATGGAAAGGAACACAGTGCAAACCTGCTTACATAAAACAGTGGTGAAAAGCTCATTTAGGTTTCTTTACATCATCTGGGCTCCACTTCAGAATGTAACATGTGATAGCATAATCATTTCAATGGAAATATAAAACAATAAAAATAAAAGCTATAATGCAATCATAAATTACAAATACTTTTTTTCTTTTAAATAAAAACTTGAGGGGAAGTATGTAGGTTAATCCTACATATTGCAGCCAAGATGGTTGCCTCATCTGATATCTTTTGTGGGTAAAATACTGTATATAATCCGTGGAAGTTTGTGACAATGCCCCTGTAACGAACCGGTAAAAGATGGCACCTAAGTCTGGATCTGATGACGACAACAGCTTCTGAGGTCTTCACGGCCCTTTCAGTGAAGAGATCCTATGGTAGGAGATGAACTACCCCGGGAGAGGCCCATAAAGGAGTAACACGTTTAGCAGCGACAAATATTTATTTGAAGACAGAAGGACTGGTTGCTGCAATCCATTTACACACATGCACGAGTAGCAAGAAAAAGGTTTAACATGCAAAACAGTCACTTTATATCATTCAATAATTAAAGCAGTAAATAATCAATAACCACATTAAAGAGAAAGCAATTACATAATAAATGACATCACAGCAATAAAAATATGAAAGAGCAGAACATTTAAAGAGAATGATTTTACGTCACTAAGGCACTTACCAGAAAATGTCCGCCACGTGGCGCTACACACCCTGCATACACTGAACTGTAGTCCCTGTTGCAAGCAAAAGAGTTACTGAAGAAACGGTCCCACAAAGAAAGATCCTCACAAGGAAAAGATTAGGGCCCTGTCCTAGTGTGCACACTAACTTTATGTAAAAAAAAAAAGTTAGAGAAAAAGGTTAGTGGTCCTCTCTCACGAGGGACAGGCGAGCTCCCTTTCCCTAGGGTAACTCCCTGTGTTGGATGCAGCAAACAGGCTCTAAGGGTAGCCTTACTATAATACTGGCCTCGGTGATGAGGTCAGAGACCCTGCAGGTAGCTGGTAGGAGCTGGGTTAGCAGTGTCCCCATAACTGCTCCCCTTGTATGGGGCACCAGGACTGCTGCATATCCGGGTAAAACGGGGGTCCTAGTGCCTCGAGGCACTATGGCAGTGCTTTCTGTTAGGAAGGAGATATCAACATTCATCAACTAATCAGGGGAGTAACAGTTTTCCTCATATAAGCACCCATATTCTCATAGTGAGATAATCTATTTTTGTATTGGAGGGTGGCACTTTCTATCTCATTTGAATATAGGCAGCTCAATTGCGCAGAAAGGGTTTTTCCCATCATTTATTTTTAAGCTTTCTGTTAGGGCACTGTAAAGCCCAGAGTGGCCCAAGGAAGGCAGGCCCTTAATGACAGGCTTGCTCTGGGTGGCAGTGTCTCTGGGCCGACAGGGGCCTGATATACGGTGGCTGGGATTGGCAGGGGTGCAGGGAATCCCGGGCATAGACAGTGTCCCGGTAGCAGGGGGGAATCTTAAGGCCATCTGGGCTGGGGGAAGCAGGGGTGCAGACAGGATAGTTTGGAATATCTGTATAAGCTGCAGTTGCCAGCTCCTGCTGGTCCCGATTCTGGCTCTCCTTGGGTGCGTTGCCAGCTGGCTCCCTCTGTGATGGCTGCAGACTACCTCAGACTACCTCTTCAATGTTGAGGGTGTCCCGGGTCCGTCCATCGCACTGGCTGACCGGCGGGGCATCAAGGGGGTTGTCAGTGGGGGACCAGCGCTCTCCTGCGCCGGCTCCGGTCTCTGGGGTGGGTCACGGCAGCATTGCATTCCCGGCAGTTACAGCAGCGCCGCCTCCTCCTGTGTCCCTTGACTCGCCCGGCTCCCGAGTGGATCCTTCCTCCACTGCATGGCCTCTGCTGCCTGGCACGTCTTCAGCGCTCTGTCCAGCACCGCTTAGCACAAGGGGAAGCAGGCTCTTCTCTCTTTCATTGCGCCGGGCACCGCACTCTGCTGCGCAAGTGGGGCTCTCTGTCTCCTTTGCCGTTCTCCTCTCTGGCAGCACGCACCCTTCTCCTCACACCACGGGGCTGACCCCTGACCCCTCCGTCTTCAAGCTGCCAGCCAATCAGGAGCATGGTAGGCTCCCTTCACGTGAAGGTGAGCTGGGCCACTAGTTGGGTCCTTGTACTCTGCTCTTGTTAACCCTTCATGCCCCAGTCAATGGGCATAAGGGTTGGTTTAGGCAGCGCTGGCTGCAATTTGAGGCGTACAAGGGGTACAAGTGGGGTATTACAAGTTATTAACCCAAAATGTCTTCACCAACCCTGCAATAAGCTTATTGTGCTCTAAAGGTTCCTACAGTAAGTGGGGTTTTCTGCTTTCTGTAGTACCACATTCTTGTACAGTATACTTTGTTTGTAATGTCTGTTAAGTAACTTTGAGACTTATTGGAGAAAAGCATTATAGAAATAAAATGATTATTGTTATTATTAATAGTGTGCACCTCTGTGCTATACAGTGGCCCTTATTCTGATTGCAGCGCTTCCCTGCGTGTTCGCGCAGGGGGTGATGGTGAGCTACTGTACATGCGCATATACCATTATGCACATGTGTAGCTGCTTGGTGAGAGGCGGCGCAGTGTACTACTTGTTCGCTGGCGTGTTCGCACCAAGCATTGGGAGGGCAGCGGTGAAGGGATGGATCCATGTGATAGCAAAGCATTTCATAAGTGTGTTGCCATGAAAGCGCTGGGCGTTCTCATGCTAATGCGTTCATGATGCAGGTTCGGGGGGCTGGCAGATGACGTCAGCAACCCACCTGCTTCCCATACAGGGCACCCGCAGACCTATGACACCACAGAGGTGTCTTAGGTCTGTGAGTGCTTGCAAATTCATTCGATGGTTGTCGAACATCGAATGATTTTGTCCCTGCACGCAAGCCTGTGACTGGATGTATATGCAAAACATACATTTGCATGCGTGCTGGGATATTCAGCATGTGAGGGGGGCCATCTGTAGTGTGGGCGGCAGACGGCATTTGTACAAATGTTGCAGCTTTGCATGTCAATCAGAATGACCTCCAGTATGTAGACTGCTGTTTTCATGCCACTAGGGCAGCGGTTCTCAAACTGTGGGTCCTGACCCCAAAGTGGGTCCCGACCTGCTCAGTATGGGGTCGCGACTCCATGTTGCTGACCATCAGGTTGATGACTTTTTTAATCTCACTCACTCTGTTGAATTGTCTGTTAATTTAGACTCCTCACATAATTGTGTGCCCCCACAGTGCTGCCATGTATGTGCTGTCTGCTGACCACACATGTGATGTGATGACCTTCTGTAGTAACGTGCTGGGGTCCCGTAATTATTTTTATTGTCTGATGGGGTCCCAGAGCAAAATAGTTTGAGGACCACTGCACTAGGGCATACAGTATATTCATAAATGCACTGACTCTGGTGTACATCTTTTTTACACATACAGTATGTTTGAGGAAAAATACATCACGCAATTGAACAGGAGCCTCAATCAATATAGAGTAAGCCTAGATATTCTTGCCAAGAAGGCCTTGAGAGATGTAAGAGTATACAGTACTAAGGCCACCTTTTTCTTCATTGTTTTTTTAAACATGAAAGATGCTACTGTAAAGTGATAATATATAATAAGGTTTAAGAAAGCTGTATGCCCCAGTCATATACTTGGAGTCATGCATATTCTACCTAGATTGAAAAGTTTTTGAAATATAACAGATTCTTTTTTTATCTTTTAAATTTGATCATTTCTCAGGTACAGGGAAGAAAGATACTTTCAAGGGCGTCAAAAGAAACAGATAATACATTTGTTCTTTGTGACAAAACAAAAGCAAATCATGGCATCATACCTGTTCAAATGTAAAAATCCAGACCAGAAATTCGTGGATTATGCTTTTTATGGCTCAAATGCAACTAATCCTATGGATGAAATCTGCAAAGTTAAATAGAGGTTTATGCAAAGAAATAAATTAAAGGGTTAACAGTCCTAAATGAGGGTAAATTTGCTTGTAGTTAATCTCTCTCAATAAACGTGTGCTGCACCTTATGGTACTAAACTTACTTTCTGTAATGCATGAATATAAAGGTATCTTTAAACCCAAGGATGCGGAATGGTAGGTGCTAATACACATGCACAGTAATTAAATACAGAACTTACTTAAAAATTCTGTCCCGCGTGCCCATAAGGGTATCTTTATGATCCTGAATGATCTACTTAAAATCACCAACAGTCAGCTGATTATGCACTAGGTGATACTCACTTATTATTTCTCACCTGCGTATATGTAGCATTTTCTTTCAAAATTAGTTCCAGGGATAACTTCAAAAAAGGTTTATTCACAAATCCAGATAAAAGGTACATAAAACAGTCAATAAAAATTACAGGGAAAACAGAGCGTCCATGGTCAGGAGTCAGTGGATGGAAGGCTGCTTGTGGCACTGCAGACGCTGGAGTAGATGCGGCTAACTGTCCCGGGAAGATGAAAGGCTCCAGGTTCCCTGTGTCCTTAAAGTACAGAGTCAACGGCAGAAATCACGGCAAACACATTAACGTGTTTCGGGAATAACTTCCTTTTTCAAGATGTGCTGTCATCCTCTCCTGGGCCGGTTTTTAAACCCGGTGTCCCGGTCACGTGACCTCTTTGTGACCAATCAGATTGCCTAAAAGCAGGCTCCTGCACATGGCTATGTTTCTTCTACAAACGTAACTATATACAGAATGCTGCTTTTGCATAAAGTGACTATTACAAAAACGTAACTATATATATATATATATATATATATATATATATATATATATATATATATATATGGGAGGCAGTGGTGCGGCACTCGGATTATAATAGTAGGTACAAGGTGTCTATGACTTTCAAGTCAAAAGAAAGTGCAAAACATTACAATTATATATATACAAAGCATACAAACATACCTTGTACCTACTATTATTATCCGAGTGCCGCACCACTGCCGCCTATGCTGTATCCCCTGTGAGGGCACCGGAGCAATTTACCTCCAGTTGTTTGGAGTGCCGGACCTCCTGCCTACTATATATATATATATATATATATATATACAGTCCATTGATTCTGGCACTCACTGATACAGGTTCTGCTGCTCCCGTTGCCTTCCGTGACACGGGACTACACAGGCAGTGTCTCCCAATAGACAACAGATACCGGCGGCACTCGGGAAATAACGACAGGACACCTCAGCCTGATTGCCAACGTTTCAATGCTACTGCATTTTCCTCAGGGCATAACACAAAAATAAAACATCACACTCACCATTTATGTGCTAAGTCCCGTCACCACGGCGTCTGGAGAGCCCGCGCTGCAGCGTGAGCGCGGCGGCTCATGATGATGACGTCACCCGCGTGCACCCATCACCAAGGTTACAACAGACAACAAAACTAAAAGACAGAAACATCGTTTGCATGATAATATAAATAGAACATCAATATGTGTGCATATCTCATAAGAAACATGACTACCCATGAACTATAGTACGGGGAACAATATGTTTAAAGAAAACAATTCAGACCTAACGTCTCATTAAGACCGTGCGGACTCAGGGTGTTAAGCAGAAAAATCCACCTCGATTCTCTTTGGAGCAGGATTTTAGACCTGTTACCACCATATAATAATGGTGGGACATGATCTATGATTTTATGCTTAAGCGCAGTGGGGGAATGCCCCATCTGCGCATAGTGGCGAGCAACAGGTTGTTCGCTGTCACCTTTTAATATGGCTGCTCTAATAGCTTGGCGATGTTGCGCCATTCTGATTTTAAATTGACAGTCGGTTTTGCCGATGTAGTATTTGCCGCAGGGACATATTAAAACATAAATGATGAACGTGGAAGTGCAAGTGAGCCTGAAATTGATCTTAAAAAGCTTGTTGCTGGTGGGATGTTTAATAGTATCACCTGTCGACATATAGCCACAGGTGGTACACCCAATACACTTGACACAACCCTTCTTTGGAGCCCCAAAGAATTGCACAGCCTGTTTTTTGTCAAATCCAGTGACATCACTATGAACTAGATGGTCACGTAGATTGCGTCCACGGGAGTAACTGGTAATAAGCTTTTTCTTAAATAAACCAGGCAGATCAGCATCCTCGGACACAATGGGCCAATATTGATTAACAGCTTTTTTGGCTTCCAAACTGTTGGTATTGTAACGATTAGGCCAAAATAAGCGGTTCTGAGCCCTGGATTTTACTTTACGTCTAAGAGTTTTGGAACGGGGAGTGGCAAGTACTTTTTGTTTGATGTTTGACAGTAAGGCAGCATCATACCCCCTTTCCAAAAATTTAGAAATCATAAGATCCATCTGAAGTTCTGCATCCACAGGATCACTGCAAATTCTGCGGACACGGAGTAGTTGTGAATATGGAAGCCCTTTCACTACCGCTGCAGGATGAAAACTAGTGGGGCTGAGCAACATATTACGGTCCGTGGGCTTAACAAAAAGAGAGGTGTGAAGCACACCATCAATGAGTTTGATGCGAACATCGAGAAAATCGATGGTGGAAAAAGAAACTGTACTGGTTAATTTAATGGGGCTGTCACTCTCGTTTTGACAGGTAATGACCTGTTCTAGCGCCTCAGGTGTGCCGCTCCACAACAGAAACATATCGTCTATGTAGCGTGCGTAGTAAAATACGCTACACGCAATGTTGGTATTAGCAAAAAATATGTCATGCTCCACCCCCATCATGTAGAGATGGTTCTCACAAAGAACTATTTTTTCTATGATGGTCACTACTACCTCCAGCTAGTGGGCTGTGCGATGGGGTCCTCAGTGGCCCCATCGTACGCTAACGCCTACATGATGGGGGTGGAGCATGACATATTTTTTGCTAATACCAACATTGCGTGTAGCGTATTTTACTACGCACGCTACATAGACGATATGTTTCTGTTGTGGAGCGGCACACCTGAGGCGCTAGAACAGGTCATTACCTGTCAAAACGAGAGTGACAGCCCCATTAAATTAACCAGTACAGTTTCTTTTTCCACCATCGATTTTCTCGATGTTCGCATCAAACTCATTGATGGTGTGCTTCACACCTCTCTTTTTGTTAAGCCCACGGACCGTAATATGTTGCTCAGCCCCACTAGTTTTCATCCTGCAGCGGTAGTGAAAGGGCTTCCATATTCACAACTACTCCGTGTCCGCAGAATTTGCAGTGATCCTGTGGATGCAGAACTTCAGATGGATCTTATGATTTCTAAATTTTTGGAAAGGGGGTATGATGCTGCCTTACTGTCAAACATCAAACAAAAAGTACTTGCCACTCCCCGTTCCAAAACTCTTAGACGTAAAGTAAAATCCAGGGCTCAGAACCGCTTATTTTGGCCTAATCGTTACAATACCAACAGTTTGGAAGCCAAAAAAGCTGTTA
This sequence comes from Crinia signifera, assembly GCF_055691185.1. Taxonomy (NCBI): domain Eukaryota; kingdom Metazoa; phylum Chordata; class Amphibia; order Anura; family Myobatrachidae; genus Crinia; species Crinia signifera. The sequence continues at coordinate 217,588,572 of NC_139221.1, read as the reverse complement.
ATCAATATTGGCCCATTGTGTCCGAGGATGCTGATCTGCCTGGTTTATTTAAGAAAAAGCTTATTACCAGTTACTCCCGTGGACGCAATCTACGTGACCATCTAGTTCATAGTGATGTCACTGGATTTGACAAAAAACAGGCTGTGCAATTCTTTGGGGCTCCAAAGAAGGGTTGTGTCAAGTGTATTGGGTGTACCACCTGTGGCTATATGTCGACAGGTGATACTATTAAACATCCCACCAGCAACAAGCTTTTTAAGATCAATTTCAGGCTCACTTGCACTTCCACGTTCATCATTTATGTTTTAATATGTCCCTGCGGCAAATACTACGTCGGCAAAACCGACTGTCAATTTAAAATCAGAATGGCGCAACATCGCCAAGCTATTAGAGCAGCCATATTAAAAGGTGACAGCGAACAACCTGTTGCTCGCCACTATGCGCAGATGGGGCATTCCCCCACTGCGCTTAAGCATAAAATCATAGATCATGTCCCACCATTATTATATGGTGGTAACAGGTCTAAAATCCTGCTCCAAAGAGAATCGAGGTGGATTTTTCTGCTTAACACCCTGAGTCCGCACGGTCTTAATGAGACGTTAGGTCTGAATTGTTTTCTTTAAACATATTGTTCCCCGTACTATAGTTCATGGGTAGTCACGTTTCTTATGAGATATGCACACATATTGATGTTCTATTTATATTATCATGCAAACAATGTTTCTGTCTTTTAGTTTTGTTGTCTGTTGTAACCTTGGTGATGGGTGCACGCGGGTGACGTCATCATCATGAGCCGCCGCGCTCACGCTGCAGCGCGGGCTCTCCAGACGCCGTGGTGACGGAACTTAGCACATAAATGGTGAGTGTGATGTTTTATTTTTGTGTTATGCCCTGAGGAAAATGCAGTAGCATTGAAACGTTGGCAATCAGGCTGAGGTGTCCTGTCGTTATTTCCCGAGTGCCGCCGGTATCTGTTGTCTATATATATATATATATATATATATATATATATATATATATATATATATATATATATATATATATATATATATATATATATATATATATATATATATATATATATACACAGTTGAGACTGCCCTTAAATATATACAGATATGACAATAATATATATTAATTTCTCATGTTGAGCCAGGTGTAGGGAGAAAAACAAACACAAAAGAACATAAATTAGTAAAGTCTACTTAGATAATCTACACAAAAAATGAAACTGCATGTTAAATAAACCAAAACCTGCTTAGACCAGGTATTTAAAACGTTTTTTTTAAACGGGTCAGAGCAAGTTTAACCCCTTTCACATTGCATGTAAATACCTGCTCTAATGCAGGATTGCAGTGTGAAAGCAGCGATGGGGAGAGAGGGTATCAGGCACCAGACCCAGCACCTAGACTGCCAGCAGGAGCTCCCATTCTGCAGGCAGGGAGGAGAGCTGCAGGACGCTGGAAGGGTAAGGGTAGCGGGTCTGACAGTGAGCAGTAGCTGAGTCGGCAGCTCATTACATATGGTCATATGTAATGAGCGGCTGATTACATATGCGAATATGTAATGAGTTGTCGGCTCATTAAATATGCACTGCTCTGGGGACCAATAGTGTTCATTGCTGCCTGGATACCGTTTCAGACCCGTTCAGACAGCAAAAAAAAGGGTCTGAAAGGGTAGGTTTTCCAAAAAAAAAACGTTTTTTGGGAAACTGTAAAATCACTCTGCACCTTTCAGACCGCACATATTACTGTTTTAAAATGGTTAAAAATTGGCAAAATACCCTTTTTTTTAGTGCGGTCTGAAAGGGGCATCATATTCGAAATCTATATTCAAGCCCCTCAGGGCCAATATTTTTAATTCAAAAATGGTAAGCATCTCCAGTCTGGCTAACATACATTCTCCAGTTTTTATTTGATATTTTAATTCCACAGAATTTTTAAATATCTTGTGTCACATGCATGTTTTTCCTTAAAATGGAGCAAAACATTATGCAGATCATAGCCTTTTTTAATGTTTCATATATGTTCACTAAGAAGTTATTTTAGCATACGGCCCGTTCTCCCCACATATTGATGCCCACATGTACATTCCAACAGATATACTACATTTTTTGATCCGCATGTAATGAAATCTTTTATGTTGTATATTTGATTGGTGATATTGGATTTGTAACACGTAATTTTATTCTCCATTTTATACAGTTTGCGCAGGGCACATTGGCCACATCTATAAAAGCCTTTTGAGATGATTCTAGAGGGTATTTTGTCTAAAAGCATAGCACTACGTACTAACATACTCCAGGTTTTTTTTGCCTTTTTATATATAAATTTGTGTCATTCTCACAGATGTTCTTTCAAGATCTTTGATGAGTATCTCCCAATGTTTAATGATGATTTTTTGGTACTTGTTTCCTAGCACGGCGCCTGCGATTTTGATTGTATCCATCGGGTCCTAAAAAATTGCGTCAATTGCATTGCATGCAACCAAATCGCATGCGAAGCGATTGATGCAATTTTTACATCGGAACCAATGTAAAATGGTCCCTGAGACCCAATTTTACATTGGGCCCTATGTTAAATGCCCCCAAACCCCAATTTTCATTGTATACCCACCCTGATGGGTCAAATGCCCCCATTGTTAACGACACCCCACGATGAACGCGAACCCGAAGTGTGGCGAGCCTCTGACCTTTTCATACCCCCACTATCCACGTCGGCGTGGAGTTGATTATATATAGTTGCGGCGAGCGTAGCGAGCTACCGAACCCGAAGCGTGGCGAGGGGACGCGCATTACTTTACAGGTATTACGCGTCCCCTCACGGGGATCGCTGCGCTCGCCATGCTTCGGGCTCGGTGGCACTCGCCACACTATTTAAAACTTAAGACATGCGATGGACGTGATGGATGCGATTTTTTAATTGTCGGGGAAAATGCTAAAAAGTCCTGAGATCGCGTTGGTCGCGTCCATCGCATACCTTAAGTTAAGGTATGCGATCACCTGCAACGGGCGCCGTGCTAGGAAACAAGTACAGATTTTTTTTCTATAGGACAATATTGAGAGGAAAACTTTGTAATGAATTAAATTTCTGGGTTCAAGATCAAGCTAAGAAGGGGTGTGGTATAGCTCATACTCAATAGGTCAACCTAAAAAGGTCAAAATCAACACATGAATAATGGTTGACTCATGAAAAGTTCAACATACATTTTTCATTTATTTATTACCAGTTTCTTATATAGCGCACACATATTCCGCAGCGCTTTACAGAGAATATTTGAACATTCACATCAGTCCCTGCCCCAGCGGAGCTTACAATCTATGTTCCCTACCACATGTACACGCACACACAGACATTCTAGGGTTAATTTTGTTGGAAGCCAATTAACCTACCAGTATATTTTTGGATTGTTGGAGGAAACCGGAGTACCCGGAGTAAACCCACGGAAGCACGGGGAGAATATACAAACTCCACACAGTTAGAGCCATGGTGGGAATCGAACCCGTAACGTCAGCGCTGTGAGGCAGTAACCATGCCCCATGGTTTTCATGGTTTTAGTTGTGTGTTGCCACCTGAACATGTGGACCTCCAAATAGTGTACCACTTTGCTCGCCATCAGGTCAGGTGCCTCTTGCCACTAATGCTATGCTCAAAACATGTATGTTTGTTGACCATATGTTGACAACCTATTGACTGTTAACCTAGACATTGTCTGTTAGCCATACGGATACCAGTTAAGTAAGATCCAGCTGTCATCAATGTGTGTATAGCTAACTGTGTGGATCCCAAAACTTAGAAGGGGTATAAACACAGAGAGATTGTAACAGGAGATTTTGACTAGATAGTCAAAATCTCCTAGAAGGTTAGCCAAAAATGAACTGTTTTTCTCCTGCTAAGTCAATATTGTCTAGCATAGATTGCTTAGCATCGATTGACTGTGCAGGCAAGGCAATTTTAACTTGATCATAGACTATTACTACTTATTACTACAAAATTGCTTAGTCAAAGTACACTGTGTGTACAGCCCTTTAGGCCCTCATTCTGAGGCATTCTGAGTGTTTTACCTTAAGATTTGTGGAAAGGTTCTTCAGATCATATCCCAGTGCTCCAATATAATAGAAATGCCAGGGTCATAGTCTAGGACAGGGCTGGGCAATTGCGGCCCTCCAGATGTTGAGGAACTACACATCCCAGGATAGTTTTGCTATGTGGCCATGCTGAAACTGATTCAAGGCATGCTGGGATGTGTGGTTCCTCAACATCTGGAGGGCCGCAATTGCCCAGCCCTGGTCGAGGAACATGAATCACTTTAATTGTAGTTTTGTTAAATACTGACCCCCCCCCCCCCCCCCCCAAAAAAAAAAAAATAGAGCGACCCTGCCATTTTAAGCTGATATTTTGCACATTTCTCACAGCAACGTTGTTGGCATTCATTGGCTAATATTACCTTTATGGACAATCACCTACAACAGTATATGCAAGCTTGCACTTACTGTTAAAGGAAAGAAAATTAAGAAAACTAAAGTCATAACCCTATATATTTTTCATTATAAACCCCTGCACGGAATATGAAGCAGGAAAGTTGGTAATTAGTTTAGAATATATGTGTTGATTAAATTAAAAATAAAAAGTGTTTATTGATATATTAATGTAACACCTAACTAAGCCATTATCTTCTTGCATCTGTCAAATACCCTTCAATGAAAATTCTTTCCTTTTTCCAAATTACAGATACTGCTCAGTAATAGGAAAACTGCTTTGTTGTAACTGGTTAAAATGAAGTTACAGTATAAAACATATTTTCGTACCACATGCTGTTTCAAAGGTTTTCAACCGTGTTTTATAGATATAGCTCCCACGTCAACCATCTTCTTTTCTTATAGGCACTAACATTACTGTACTACAACAAAAAAAATCAATCTCTGGTCAATAAAGTAAACAGTGCATTCTCTTGTAATGCTTCTTTGTGATTCTTATAATTATATCTGTATGGATATACAGCTCAAATAGATTATTTTTGATTGATTGGTTCAGTTTCTCCATTATTACATTGAGTGCTTATGAAAGTGCAAGGTAGGTTTCTGTTTGAAATCTCCCCAGACTGCTGTGAAGTACAAAACATTATTTCAGTAGCTAACATATTTTTCCATGGTTACCTTTATTTAGTCTTTCCCCCACTATTTCTCTTTGAGAAGTAGTCCACTGTTGGCCAAAGTTCTTAAAATGAGATATTATGAGCTGTTTTATTGCCTTAGAATATCAGATTTTTTCCTGATGTAGCAATTTCCAGTAGTAATATACGGTTGTTGTGTCTTTATATTCTGCAGTCTTTCTTGGCATCTCCAATTGAATAGAAATGAGCAAGTGTATTTAAGAATAGTTAACAGAAGACCAAAATCTATGTTATGATGCAGATATATAGGAAGACGATCACAAAGATCAATTCATAAATACTTATTTTTTAGGACAGTGTGATCATGTGATGCCATGAGTATCTAAACTTTATTGCACTCATTATGCTGACGGCTTTGAATATCTTTTTCTACCTGGGTCTTTTATTGTTTCATCTTGCCTGGTTCTGATTCCAATTCAGACATTGGGCGGTATTCAATGTGAATACCGGCGACGTGCAGCGAATCCTGTTTAGGATTCGCTGCACATTCGCCACTGCTCGCTGAGTTCTGGAGCCTCGCCGGCTCCGGTATTCAATGAGTCAGCGGCTCGCTGCCCCTGACTGGCGGATTTGAGCTCCTGCGGCGGACGCCGCAGGGAGCCTGAGGAAGGTGGCAGGCAGGGAGATGGAAGTCTCCCTGCCTGCCCCAGAATGTTTGTGGAGGGGAGGTGGGCTCCCGGGTGCCAGGCAGCACAGGCTGCCCCCCGGAGGTGCCAGCAGGGGACTGGGTATATTCACTACACCCGATCATGAATATGTAATGATCGGGTGAAGTGAATATATGAATATCTAATGAGCGGCTCGGCTCCCGGCCCCATGCTCGCTGGTCTGTGTAACAGCACATGAATAAAAATAGCATGCCCCTCCTCAGAATAAAATTCCAGATTTTTTGACACCAATTGTAAAAAACAAAACACTTTATTTTAAAAGTTCACCTTCCACTTCACCATAAAAAGATAGCGATTGCTACTCGGTAAATCATGGCGAAAAAAACCTTGAAATGTATTCGCCATGTGGTCATTGAATAGGGTGATTCACCGTTTTAGTCAGAAATTCGCCTTACAGCACAAAATCGCCATAAAAACCTGGCGAATCAGCCTCATTGAATACCGCCCATTGCCTGGATACAATTTGGTGGAGAAATATTTACCATGACTCTTTTGCATTTATGGATATTTTATGCATTGGTGTTTATAAAATTTTCAGTGCAGGAATTCATAAGCATTTGCTATTCTGTGGTTAACAACACTTGGAGTCATGAGTATCAGTGAGCCAATTCATGGATAAGGGCCTACTATCTGCAAAGACCTCAGCATGGTTCAAGAGGTTCCTTGTCATAATTTTACAGTTGGCATCACAGCAATTTTGCATTCTCAGGAAAACCTGTTTCCCTCAAATGTCTCTGCAAATTTGATTTAAACATTTTATGCTTTTATTCCTATAATGAAATATAGGGATGCTACTGTACATACTGTCATTTTTTTCAAATATTCATGGTCAAGAGGTAATGCTTTGAGGGATAGTAGGAATAGGAATTAAAGAGGGATTTGTATATTAATTATTAATTTTTTTTTTTTTTTAAACAGTGGCTGTTGTCTTTGCTCTGTCAATTCGTGCAGCTCTGAGCGCGAGACCCAGCTTGGCAGCACAGGGCTGCTTCTCTCTGGTGCTGGGTCTCATCTTATGCTCACACTGAAATAAGCTGCAGGAACTGACGCAGCCAAGACAACGCTGGCGGGGATCGCAGAGAGGAGGAGGAGGCACTGCGCCGAGGATCGACAGAGTAGGAGGCCATGCTCCCGGGATCGCAGGGAGGAGGAGACCATGCTCTGTGGATCAAGGGGAGGAGGAGGCAATGCTACAGGGATTGCGGGGAGGAGGAGGCCTGGTGCTATGCGTTGAAAACCTGGCACTGTAGATCACAGGGAGGAGGCCTTTCGCTGGGGATCGGACAGAGTAGGAGGCCCAGCACAGACCTAGCACAGACAGAGGTACATGCACTATGACTGAGGGGGAGGGGGGATTAATGGCTGTCACTAAATTTTCAAACTTCTAAATTTTCAACCCCCCTCCTCCAACCTCCCTCCTCTCCTACAACCACCCTCTCTTTCTCTAACCCCCACCCTCTCTTCTACACCCCCTCTCCTCTTCTACAACATTCCTCTTTCCAACTCTATAACCCCCCTCTCCTGCTCTACACCCCCTCCTACTCAAACCCCCATATCCTCCTCTACAACCCCCCTCTCCTGCTCTCCGCCCCCTACTCTAACCTGCATCTCCTCCTCTACAACCCTCCTCTCCTTCTGTACACCCCCTCTCTTTCTCTACACCTCATCTCCTCCTCTACAATGCTCCTCTCCTTCTCTACACCCCCTCTCTTTCTCTACACCTCATCTCCTCCTCTACATCCCCCCTCCTACTCTAACCCTATCTCCTCCTCTGCAACCCTCCTCTTTCAACCCATTCCTTTCCTACAACCCCCTCTCTTTCTCTACCACCCACCCTCTCCTCCTCTACAACCCTTCTTTTTCCTCCTCTACTACCCCCTCTCCTGCTCTACATTCCCTCCTACTCTAAACCCCATCTCCTCCTCTACAACACCCCTCTCCTCCTCTACAGCCCCTCTCTCCTCCTCTACAGCCCCCTCTCTCCTTCTATACACCCACTTTCTTACCCAACACCCCCTTCTCCTCCTCTACAATGCCCTGCATTGTAGTAACAATGTGGGGGAGGGGTATTTCAAAATTTTGCTATGGGGCCCACAGAGTACTAGTTACGCCCTCTTTTAGTATAAATAAATACAAATAGTACAAAGTCAATTAATTGAAGTTTAGTTAAATATTGGACTCAAAAAGAACAGTGTGAGCGACGCTGGCATTTTTAGCAGATATTTTGAGGATCTCTCACAGCAATGTTGGGAGACCTATATACTTAAAAAATTATGACATTATGACATTACATAAAAAAAATCTGATTAGTTGTCTAGAACCCATTCAACTAATAGCAGTGGACTATAATCTAGCAGTATTTACAACATATTCATGTCAATATACCTCCTTCTTAGATAATAACTGTGTCACCTACGAAGTGAAACAGAAGTTACTCCACAGACTGGAATCCTCACCAAAAAGAGAGAGGAGTAAAAACTGTGAGGTACCTTCTGTCTAATTATTGTCTTCAAATGAGAATGTAGGGGAGGATTGAAATATAGGTACACTAGGGTAAGGAGCATGGACAATTTTTACATAACTGTTTTATACATATTATAACAATGTCTAAAACATTGTAACCTCCTGAATTTCACATCTGAACTCACATTGTGGTGTTACCATGTCCCATTGATAGGCTTCTTCTATGCCTGTGGGGGTGTGAACATGGCCAGAATCAGATAAACTTACATGGGGCCTGCAGTGTAGGTTCATTGCCAGTTTACAACTACTGTAGTACAATCGTGTTGCAAGAAACAGAAAATGTTATCTTCTTAATTCCTAGTGATCCTTAAAATCCAGGAACAGTATATCAGCAGTTGTATTAGTTTCAGTTAAAGACAGTCACTGCATCTCAGAATGATACCATACTGTATGTGTGAAGAATACAAAAAATGAATCTCATTCTCCTTGCCACATACAGTATACTGTAGAACAAATTATACATAAATACTCATAACAGCCACAATGGGGGAAGTTTGGTAATGGGGATATTAGTAACATTTAATTTATATAATGAGGGTTAATTAAAAAACAAAATTAATAATCAAATTCTCAAATTAATCAGACCAAGCCTCATTTGAGTATAAAGTTGGCCATTTACAGTACTTGTAATTTAATTTGGCCCTGTTAGACAGTGAATACTTAGTCCATTCTCATTTGAATGCAATGCTACATGTGACATGTTTCACCATCTGCAGAGGCAGATGATGGCAAGAAGAAAATAACAGCATTTAAACAGCATAAACTCCCTAGGAGTTGATATACACAGTTTACCTCTAGAGGGGTATTCAATTGATATTTATTTGTGGCCATTCAGATGGTTTTTAGACATGTTTTGCCCCTGCAATTTCAGTCAAAATTGTAGCATGAAATGTGACTCAAAAATATGGCTGCAGTTTCGACAAAAACACCTTTTTTGGCCATGCCGGGTTTTTTTCAACAGTTGGAAAATCGTCATTTCAATTGAATAGGTTGAATGTAAATTCAATCTAAGAAAGGGAAAAAGGTGACAATTTTTTGACTGGCAATAAACCCAGCACTTAATTTAATACCCTCCTGTGACTTGTCACACTAAAAATCTTATTCACAAATAATACTGTACGACATCAACATGAGAAAGGATTCAATTATGTAAACTAAATTTTGAGATTAATGAATTTAATTAAAATTCTTAAATGATCAAATATAATTAATTTTATATTATTAAAGTTAATATGGTGGCGAATAACTATAACAATAACAATTGTTCTTGTTCAACTCGTCTGAAAAGCACGTGGTCTATGTCATTAAGCTGTAAGAACCAATTGTCCTATAGTAAAATAAGGAAAGTGAACCCATTGTAAAAATTACACAATTTTAGCTGTTTTTATTAATTTCAAGAACTTCAAAACACTTTCAAAATGCTTTTATAAAAGTGAAGCACATCAACCGTGTCATTGTGCCTGAGGGCCTTATTCTGGTTTACTCTTTCTGACAAAATCCTTCTTAGATGGACAAAACCATGTGCACTGCAGGGGGACAGATGTAAAATGTGCAGAGAGAATTAGATTTGGGTGAGGTATTTTGTTTCTGTGCAGGGTAAATGCTGGCTGCTTTAATTTTACACTGCAATATAGACCTCACTTTGAAGTAAAACCCCACCCAAATCTAATTATCTCTGCACAAGTAACATCTGCCCCACCTGCAGTGCACATGGTTTTGTCCATCTAAGAAGGAATTTGTCAGAAAGAGTGAACCAAAATAACCCCCTGAGTCAGAGGTGGAAGCTATGTCAATTGCAAATGCAGAGGAGCTATATTTTGATATTAAACACCTGCCAAAGCCATACTGTTCATGCACCATGATTTATTGGTGACAGAATACACACAGTGGATTTATTTGCATAGTGAGTGACTGGTATTTAGCATTTGAGGGAGGTAATGAGGGATGGCTAGAAAAGTACAGGCATTTGGGAATTGTTTTTAGGTGTGAGTTACTGCAATTTATTTTGCAGCATACTGTGTTACCGATGTTTCCACTTTTGTACGTAAGCAGTTGATGCCAGCAGTGGGCACCTCTATGCACAATATGGCCTCCAAGTCAGCATATTTTGTCAAGACTGTAATATACAAAATTACAACTGCACATGCAGCAACAAATGTAGTCAAGCTGATTGGACCCACAAATATTTGCAGATGGAACTTGAGTCTTCTACTAGCATTTGCTAAGATCATCTGACTTGGTAGTTTGGTCCTGATTGACCACTATAGTTACCTGACACCGGTGTGCTAACTAATTGCATTAAATTGGTGCTATATAAGGGAGCACCAGAGACAAGAGCAGTATGTCCTGATCCCTGGAATGGTGTGTATGTCTGTGCTGTGGTGTCTAAACAGTTTAGTAATTGACCAAAACGTTGACCATCTTTAAATATGACATGGATTGAACTTTGTCTACCTTTGGTGATGTACCATTAAATTTCCATTTTCTTGTGCAATTTGGTGAGTGCCAAATAAAGGATAAAGCTTGGCCCAGTGTTATACAGGTTCAAATAAGTAACCAATCTTGTTGCAGTTTACAGGGCATTTTAATCAGGCAGCATGGCAAGAAAGGATCAACGTTTCAGTCCGCCTCTGGGACCTGTCAAGAATGGTCTCAGAGGCGGACCAAAAGTTTGATCCCTTCTTGCCATGCTGCCTGATTAAAATACCCTGCAAACTGCAACAAGACTGGTGAGTGACTCACAAAAAAACAGTTAAAAAACTGTGATGGAATGGAAAAAATGGATAAAAATACAAAAATATTTAAAAATGTCTTCTTACATTCCATAAGCAACTCATGTGATCCCAACAGCATGAGTGAGCAAAAAATTAAAAATATGTTAAACCTTACTAGTCAGGAAAGTACAGTATATCACAAAAAGTATGAAACTGGTCTGATCACTATGACCATGAAAGTCTTAAATAATTAGTTTTATGGAAAAGTATGTGTCTATTCACATTTGCCAATACAGTATAATACAAGAAATATGCTACAGCAATATTTACATTTTTCAATGAAATAGTTTTTATGTATTTCCTGAGAAAACTTTACTGTACATTGACATCCTATTTCAGTGTGGAAAAGAAAATACCAGTTCTGATTAGGAAGACAGCAATGATCAATTTTGTAGATGAATAAAAGAATGCTACATTTGTTATATTGATCAAGGAATAAAAAAATATACAACCACCAAGCTAGTGAAGTGAAATTGCTTGTTAGTTATCACTTTTGAAGAAAAAAAATTGTGAGATAGACAAATAAAACAAAGTAGCATTTTTTAGCTTAGAGAATATTGCAATTTATGTCATCTTCACTGATTTTTGAAACAGAAACATGAATATTTCATGCAAACTTAAAATTACTAGGCACTAGCGGATTGACTCAGACAGAACCAAATAAAACAATATAAAGAATGAAAGTATTCCCAAGTTTTTCAAACTTTTTATGTACAGAGAATTACTGTATCTATTGAGCAGTTACAGTATATATGTATATTCTGTTTCAGTCTCTTTATGACACATAAGGGCAGTCAAGCCCCAGCAAAGAAGTGAAACAGAGGGGGCATACTTTTTTTTTTACCTGCAGAGAGAGATGAAATACTGTAATCCTACATGCAAGATCTCTTTCCAGCACAAACACCAATTTAATAAATCTAAATATACAGTATATTTACTTTCTAAATGGTCCAAATGACTTAAATAATACCATGCATACAGTAATTTTAATATTGTAAATGTTTCAGTGCCTTGTCTTTAATTTGTGGCACTTTTGTCAGGTCTTAAACAAAACAATAAAAGTATGCTTACCTTATATTTGTATATTATTGTATCTTAATAAATTCCCTCCTTTTTTGAGTTGTACATCTTCATTTGGATCTAAGGGGAGGGAAAAAGAAACCCTTATACATTATATATTATATAATCAGTGGGGGCACGCAACCATCCTTGCGTGTGGAGGGTGGTGGTGGCGGTGGGGGGGGGGGGGTGGGCTGGTCCAACAGCATATGGGTACGCCCAGCATTTTATGGGCGTTCCCATGAGAATGCTGGATGTTCTCATGTTTATGAGGGCATGACGTTGCCAACGGGGGCAGGCAGCTGAGATCACCGTCCGTCAGCTGTCCTATCTTATCCCAAATATGCATGCATATGTAAGAAAGCCTCAGACCACTATTACATATGCGTGCACCTTCCACATCATTTGATGGTTGGCAAATATTGAATGATGTGAGCGGTCCACTGCACGCTGCGAATGATGTTTATTCAAAACATCCATTCGCAGCCAGTGCAAAGGAAAGTACCTCGCGAATGGCGTGCCACCATTCACAAGGTGGGGTTAGGTTGACTCGCAAGGATGCATATAGGCATCATAGCGAATCACCAGAATATCGCCCATAGTCCAGAATTACTACAGCAGGCTAAAGTCAAAGCCCACTCAGTAAATCGGTCGAATTGGCAGTATAAAACCTATGATTCCATGGGTATGTCAATACAACCATCCTAGCCAGGGAACAAATCAAATTGAAAAAAAAAAAAAAACTAGCCAATTATACAGAGTGATCATGAGCTTATCTTGTTATACAGTATGTGGGGGAAGAGCCTATGTGATATTCTCATAAAAACAGATATAACACCATCACCATCACCGACCCATTCTAATTTTCTTTCAGCTAATATGAGTTGCATACACTGTGGATGCCCTACCTGTCAATATTAATTTACAGGATCAACATTTCAACACCCTCTAACTGGAAAGGTCATGTCAATTGGACATAGACTTACATGTAAATCATGGTACGTGACACATCAATCGATATGCCCATGTTTTGTAAGGAAAAACTTAATGGATGTTCAGGGACTGTATGATGGTCCACCGCTCAGCCATATGATTGGCCCCGACAAATGGTGTTAGTGAGCAGTCTGTGGCATGCCATTTTCATTTAGCAGTATATCCACTACAAAATTAAGAACACATTGGTTCATTATGTGCCAGTATCCCTACGGGGGTGGGGGTGGGTGGGGCAACAGAGCAGCCCATCTATTCAAACTTAAAATGCAATGGATATACAGACTTGGCACATTAGCACCCTGTAGCCTTAGGAACACCTGGGCCTGACTCATTGTTTGTCGGCATATAAGATAGGAGTTCCAGACATTCTTTTTCTATCCCAGATATCCATATGTAGGTTATTAAAGAGATATGCACTGTTTAATATCAGGAGGATCAGCCATCCTCTTTTACTCCCTGAGCCTCTATGTGTGTCAGCCCTTTTACTTATTTGTTTTGAATATATTGTCAGTACACACTCCTTCAATTTGTTGTATGGTTATATGCATCTCTAAAAGATATGGAGTATGTATGGTGTGATTGCTATTTCCATTGTGTTAATATTGTGCCTAGATTGTATTCTACATATTGTATTGTGTATTTTGGTTGCTCACAAGTCTTGTTGCAGTGTGCAGGGTATTTTAATCAGGCAGCTGATGGAAGGCACTTGTGTGATGCATCAGACGGTTAAATCACTCCACCGGCACCATCCGTACGTGCAGTCCCGCTTCTGGACTATGGCGCTTCACATGGGGGTATTCGTAGCTACATAAGGTAAGTGTATTTTTATTGTTATATAAGACCTGACGAAAGTGCAGAAATTAAAAGAGGGCACTGAAACATTGCTGATATTAAAGCTACTTTATGCCTGGTATTAATTAATTCCTTTGGAGTACTGGAGTATTTGTTGGTTATTGATGTAACCTGATACGGGCACACGGGGCAGAAATGGATGCACTACAGGGTGAGCCCGACTCACTTGTCATATTTATATATATATATATATATATATATATATATATATATCATTCTCACACTTGCTCAAACACAGAAGGTACACAAGTGGTGGACACAATTGCGCTGTCCTTCTAATAAGGGTATATAATTCACTCCTCTTTCGTTGAATGTTTAATTCCTTCACAGGTACCAGCTCATGAACCAATAATAGAATAAGAAAATGAGAAAATGTTTGTAAGTCGTTGATGCAGTGTAATGAATCAACAAGCTCACAAAGAACTCCTTGTTACTGACCTGTATTACAGGCCCTATATGCACATAAAGGTATCTTTTTTGTGTTTCTCACTTCCTTATACAGTATGGATGGTTCTGTATTCAACCAAAAAGCCTGCAGCAACCCCTCAGAATATATGCTCACTTTAGAGACATGCCCTATTTTCATAGAAAGGTATCTTTAATCCCAGATAGCCAATAGAATAATACTCCGATCCTTGTTAGCGAAAAGCAGATCAATTTATTCTAATGTCCATTCACCATACAAAGGTTAAAAAGAAGATTTTAAAAAATGCATAAAAATACAAAGATTCAGGTTTCCAGCCACTAATACACCTCTGTACACCACCACTTGCCGGGATATGAGCGGTGAATGTCCTCTAGATAAAAAAACTTGGAAATGGGACAGCAGAGGGTCTGCGATGCTGGTCTCCAGACTCCACAAACTACCGACGCATTTCGGACCTTAAAATGCACCTTTTTCAAGGTGTGAAGACTCTGGATGCCTAGTGGGTATTTATACCCCTTCAGCATCCAGATTTACAAAAAATATATGCAAAAAATGGCCCAGACTTTTCCGGATTGACAGATTCTACGTAGCATAATCCAATCAAACAAAACAGATAAAAGAATTAATAAAATCCCGATCCACCTCAATACGTGCTTATTACAGTAAGGTTTTCCATAAACAAACATAGCATGTGAGCATTGTTTCCCCCCTATATCCCTATAGATTGTAAACTTGCAGCAGGGCCCTCCTACCTCCAAGTCTCTCTGTTGTTACCCAGTTTGTTTTATCACTGTCTACTATTGTAAAGCGCAACGGAATCTGCTGCGCTATATAAGAAACTGTAAATAAATAAAATTAAACAATTAAAACATTACTATAACCACGATATTCCAGTACAGTATTTCATCCGACGCACGCCAAGCTTTCCGCCCGTGATTTCCTAGTGGTCAGCGGAAACGTAAATGAGGCAAACATCCGGTGCCGGTATTTGACCCGCAAGCTGGATTTCTTGGAACGCAGATCCTTCCTGTTCGCTCACCCATTCTATGCATAGTCATTCTGATAGGGCTCTGGAACGCAAGTGGCACGCAACATTCAGGAAGTGGTTTGCCAATCAGTTTGTAAATTCACCCAGTTCCTCATTTACATGTATTGCATGAAAAACAAATATAACATATATTAGGATTATGGCAGTATGTTTTAGCAGCATATTTCATTCTGCATAAATCAACACTCCATGATAATTGTATTTGATCTTAAAAGTGACAGAACTGTAATATTTTAGATTTAAAGTAACAGTGCCGAAATAGTATTTTGTAATGAACATTATATCTGTATTCTCAGATTTTAGTTTTGTTTCTGTGGTGATATTCACTCCTCCTCTGTTGGTAAGGAGGCTCCTGCCCTTGTTTCTTGCTGCCTCAATAATTGGTCTCTTATACCCCTTACTTAGAAATAGTTTTTCTAGTCGATCTGATTTGTCATCATATGTTACAAGATCTGTACAATTACGACTGATTCTTTGAAACTGGCTGCCTGGTACACCCTTCAGCCAGTTCTGGTGGTGGTTACTGTTAGCAGAACTGGCTTTTTTGAGGCACTTAATCTCTTTGCACCTTGATAAAAAGGCCGGACAGCCTTGAAACGTCAGCTCTAAACTACTGCCTGTGGTGTGTTTTTTTTATGACCGAGTGCCGACGCTAGGAACTTTGTATGTGTAGGACCATCCTACTATTCTTAAGGCACCGGTTTATTTGTATTTACTACAGTCTATTACAGCTCCGATTGCCCTCAGAGTGCCACCTCAAGGAAATCTTTTAGATTTATATTTATATATATGTATGTATATATTTTGAAAGAACCGCACTCAGTCCATGAGAGAGGGATACAGGGCGGTGCTCCACTTTAGAGGATTTTTAGGATCCCAAACATAAGATTTGTAGAGAGGCAGGCACTCACCAACACTGAGAGTTTTGTGCAAAAGCAAGGTAGTCTTTATTCGTCACATCAGGGACATCAAATAGGCATCGACGTTTCGACCCACAACAGGGGTCTTTGTCAAGATCAGCAACATGGGTACACCAGACAAGATATACAGCTAACCCACTGACCGGCTATTTATGGCTTGCACCCTCATTAGTTGTCACCACCCACTCACCTGTGGAGGTCTAATGGGAAGCACTGAGATCACTGGTTTATATTAAAGCCACACTTACCATTCTATCAGGGCAGGGGGATATACCAGCGTTAGGCACCATAATAAATTATCATGGTCCAAAAAGGCAAAGAAAAGCCTGTAATAGCTTAATTAGATAGCGTGCGCTGGAAACGGAAGTAGCGTGCGTTCCATAGCTTTGGAACGCACCTCCTGACCGGAAGTGGTCATCCTCAGTGTCTAAACGCCCCCAGGCAGTGTAGCGCATTCACAGCTGCCGCTGAACCAGGAAATGGAATGCGTTCCACCCAGCTGGAACGCAAACAGGAAGTAACAAGCGGAGATAACAGTTTATATCATAGAACCTTAATTTCTCATGATCAATCTCAAGCCATATATAGCGCAGGTCAGCAGGTCACTTGCATTTACAATTCATTAATTAAAACCACTAATGTATAGAAAAAAACAATAATATGAGAAAATGAAAAAATGAAAAAATGAAAGAATATAAAAATAAAAAATACATAATCAAATACATGTAAAAAAGAGAAAAAATAATAAGTCTTAAATGCATGCTGATAGACCATGTGCCACCATTAAAACGTGGCGGGGATCGGGAAAAGGTGCTACAAAGAAAGGAGGCGAGATGGATTTTTGAATTGGGGACACTTGTCCCAAGGGGTTTAAATGAGCATAATGCCTATAACGTATTTCTGTAGAGGGCTTCATGAGCATGAGAAGCAATGGACTGGGGGGTAGTGCAATAAATGTGTGTGGTGTATTTCTTATTTTTTCTCTTTTTTACATGTATTTGATTATGTATTTTTTATTTTTATATTCTTTCATTTTTTCATTTTCTCATATTATTGTTTTTTTCTATACATTAGTGGTTTTAATTAATGAATTGTAAATGCAAGTGACCTGCTGACCTGCGCTATATATGGCTTGAGATTGATCATGAGAAATTAAGGTTCTATGATATAAACTGTTATCTCCGCTTGTTACTTCCTGTTTGCGTTCCAGCTGGGTGGAACGCATTCCATTTCCTGGTTCAGCGGCAGCTGTGAATGCGCTACACTGCCTGGGGGCGTTTAGACACTGAGGATGACCACTTCCGGTCAGGAGGTGCGTTCCAAAGCTATGGAACGCACGCTACTTCCGTTTCCAGCGCACGCTATCTAATTAAGCTATTACAGGCTTTTCTTTGCCTTTTTGGACCATGATAATGTCACACTCAGCCGCGGCGGTGCGCGGCGGGCTTACTACTCACCCGTTCGCGCCCGCCGTCGGCTAGCGTGTAGTGGTCTCCAGTTCAGCGGCAGCAGGCAGCGGCAGTCTGGTGGGCAGCAGGCAGCGTGGGACGCCGGCAAGTGTAGCGGTATGTGCTGTAAGGGCGCCGGGAGGCCGGCGCCGCCATCTTGGTTAAGGGCAAATAGCAGATTGGTCCTTGTCTGAGGTTTCCGCCCATACTGACCTGACAGCCAATGGCAGCCGCCCTCTAGGGATATAGGGGATCTGCCTAGGCCTGTTCAGTGTCAGTACAAAGAGTCTCCAGAGGTGTTCACAGCTCCCAGCTGACTCCGGCTCTCTGACTCACCTCTCCTGACTTGGTGCCTTGCTTCAGTGCTCTGTGTTGGACTCGATTCAGCTTAACCCCATCGCTGCCAGTTCTCTCCACAGTCTGGTCTCTGCCTGCATCCCTGAGCTTCCTGGCCTAAGCCCTTCAAGCCGTCTGCTTCCAAGCAACTTCCCATTCTTCTGTCATCATCCTTCTTTCAGTCTTCAAGGATCCCTCATTACCATCAAGTACATTCTCTTTCCGGATTTCTTCATTTCTCAAGACCCCAGCCTGCTGTCCGCAGTATGTGAACTGTTATTGTTTCAATGAACTTTTTCTTCTTTCAAAGTGCCGTGCTGGCTCAAGTCTTATTACCACTAACTGCCACTTTAAGAAAGTATTCAAGTCTGTATTATTTCATTTATGAATTCTATTATTAAACCTGCACGATTTAATCCTTCCTCCTCTGGTCCGTCTCCGGTTGCTACACACCACACGACTTCATCCAGCCCTTCAGTTGTGACAGTTTGTACTAACCCGATGGAGTCGGGTGAAGAACAGGCTTCCATGGCGGACGCACTTCACAGCATCATGGCTCGTCTGGAGCAAGTGGAGGCTACCCAACGTCAAGTGGCTCAATTCCTTCAGGTCTTGGCTCCGCCCCAGACGGCTCCCTCAGTTTCTGTGGCTTCAGCTCCAGAGGTTCCAGTCCCTGTTTCTACACCTGGACCAATAGTTCCTCATCACATGCAATTACCAACCCCCAGCAAATATGATGGTTCTCCGAAAGGATGCCGTGGGTTTCTGAACCAATGCGATGTGCATTTCACCTTACAGTCTTCTCACTTTCCTACTTCCAAGGCAAAGGTGGCTTATATTGTGTCTCTCCTGGCAGGGTCGGCTTTGGACTGGGTGTCCCCTCTCTGGGAACGTGCTGATCCCCTGCTCAATGACTATGAAGCTTTTATTACCTCTTTCCGTCGCATCTTCGACGAACCTGGCAGAGTGTCGTCTGCCGCTACTGAGATCCTGAGGATTCGCCAGGGTAGTCGTTCAGTGGGACAATATGCTGTGCAGTTCCAGACTCTGGCTTCGGAATTAAAGTGGAACGAAGAGGCTCTCATCTCCGCCTTCTGGAATGGGCTGGCAGGTCGTATCAAGGACGAATTAACTACCCATGACTCTCCTGCTACTTTGGCTGAACTCATCTCCTTGTGCAACAAAGTAGATCTACGGATGCAGGAGCGTCAACTAGAGAGAAATCGCTCCGATCGTCTCCGCCCTCGTCTCACCACCAACGCTGTTCCTGTTCCTAGATCTGGGCCTTCCACAACCACACCACCAGACGAACCCATGCAGATCAACCGCTCTCGGCTTTCCGTGGAGGAAAAGTCCCGTAGACGTCGTGAGAATCTATGCATGTACTGCGGTTCTTCCGCTCATCTGTTGGCTTCCTGTCCACTGCGTCCGGGAAACGACCGCTCCTAACCTCCCCGAGGGAGGTCAGGTTAGGAGTCCTGCTTTCATCTCCCTCTTCAACTGTGCCCACCATTCCTGTTACCCTTGTGTGCTCTCAGGGAAAAATCAAGATCCAGGCTCTACTAGATTCCGGAGCAGCCGGGAACTTCCTTTCTTCTTCTTTCGTCCAGCAACATTCCTTGACGGTGCAACCTTTGGCCCATCCGTTGGCCCTCACTGCAGTAGATGGGAGTCGCATCAGCAGTGGGCAAATCACCCTTCAAACCGATCCAGTGACAGTTCTCATCGGTGCCTTACATCAAGAGACTCTTGAATTTTTTGTCCTTCCTCAATCCTCACACCAGGTAGTCCTGGGCCTACCATGGCTTACTAAGCACAACCCTCCCATTGATTGGACCAGTATGGAGATCACAGCCTGGGGTACGAACTGCCTAACTACTTGCATGCCTCGTGTCATTCCACTCCATCAAACTAATCCTCAAGAAGTAGGAGGTCCCAGTCTTTTGTCTTCATCAGCTCCACCCTTGTCGTTACCCACACCATATCTTTCTTTTTCTGACGTCTTCAGCAAGGGAGGTGCCGATACCCTGCCGCCTCATCGTTCCTGGGACTGTCCGATAGAGTTGATACCTGGGAAGTTCCCACCGCGGGGCCGCATCTACCCCTTGTCTCTGCCGGAGACCAAAGTCATGTCTGACTACATTCGAGAAAACTTGGATAAGGGGTTCATTCGCCCGTCCACTTCGCCAGCCGGAGCGGGGTTTTTCTTTGTGAAAAAAAAAGATGGAACCCTCCGGCCGTGTATCGATTACAGGGGCCTGAACGATATCACGATCAAGAACCGCTATCCTTTACCTCTTATCACCGAATTATTCGACAAAATCCGAGGGGCTTCCATCTTTACTAAACTGGATTTAAGAGGGGCGTATAACTTGATCCGTATCCGATCTGGAGATGAGTGGAAGACGGCTTTCAACACCCGAGATGGCCACTACGAATACCTGGTGATGCCATTTGGTCTTTGCAACGCTCCAGCCGTCTTCCAACAATTTGTAAATGACATATTTCGAGATTTACTATATCATTCCATCGTGGTGTATCTCGATGACATCCTCATCTTCTCGTCTAACCTCCATCTCCATCGGCAAACAGTAGCTGAGGTCTTGCGGCGCCTTCGCCAAAATAAATTATTCTGCAAGCTAGACAAGTGCGTCTTTGAGGTCACTTCCATTCCATTCCTTGGCCACATCCTCTCCAGCACTGGGATAGAGATGGATCCAGAAAAAGTAAGAGCCATCTTAGACTGGACAGCGCCCACAACGCTCAAAGGCATCCAGAGGTTCCTGGGCTTTTCAAATTACTATCGTCGTTTCATCCGGAACTTCTCCACCCTTGCTGCACCTCTTACAGCTCTAACCCGCAAGGGTTCTGATCCGAGTCAGTGGTCACCTGAGGCCTCCCAAGCCTTCCAACAACTAAAGGATGCTTTTGTCTCCGCCCCAATCCTTCTTCAGCCAAACCTCGACAAACCCTTTATTCTTGAGGTGGACGCATCCTCAGAGGGGGTGGGGGCAATCTTGTCGCAGAGAGGGGAGGACCAGGTGCTTCATCCCTGTGCCTTCTTCTCCAAGAAGTTTCTTCCAGCAGAAAAGAATTACCCCATTGGAGAGCAGGAGTTACTGGCAGTCAAATCTGCGTTGGAGGAGTGGCGGTACCTCCTGGAGGGGGCACGACATAAAATTACTGTGTACTCCGACCATAAGAATCTCTCATTCCTCAAGCACGCCCAATGTCTTACAGCTCGTCAAGCCCGCTGGGCCATGTTCTTCGAACGCTTCGATTTCCAAATCAGATTCAGACCCGGGACGATGAATGCCAAGGCCGATGCTCTTTCACGCTCTTTTGAAACTTCAGCTGATCTTGACACTCCTCCTCGACCCATCCTCGATCCTCTGGTCTTTGCTCAAGTAACAGTCCAGCCTTCACCTCCACCAGGCAAGACCTTCGTTCCCCTCAGTCTCCGAAAGAGAGTGCTGTCCTGGGCACACGCTTCCCGTTTCGCAGGGCATACCGGGGCACAGAAGACCTTAATGTTCCTGTTGCGTTCATACTGGTGGCCTACCATTCGTCGCGATGTAACCACCTTCGTCGCCTCCTGTGTAAAGTGCGCTCAGCATAAGTCCTCCAGAACGTCTCCTGTCGGCCCTCTTCTACCTCTAGCCATACCAACAGAACCATGGTCCCATGTGTCTATGGACTTTATCTGCGAACTTCCTCCCTCCAAAGGGCATACAGTAATTTGGGTGGTGGTTGACCGGTTTTCAAAGATGGTGCACTTCTTCCCATTGAAAGGCCTTCCATCTGCTCCAGTGTTGGCTCAGCTCTTCATTTCCACCATCTTCAAACTCCATGGGTTGCCCAAAGAAATTATATCTGACCGTGGCGTGCAGTTCGTCGCAAAGTTTTGGAGGGCCCTATGTTCCGCTGTACAAGTCAAGCTCAAGTTCTCCACTGCTTTCCACCCACAAACCAACGGGCAGACAGAACGTGTCAACCAGGACTTGGAAGCCTTCATTCGTTTATTCATCTCTTCCTCTCAAGACGACTGGGTAGACCTTCTGCCTTGGGCGGAGTTTGCGCACAACAATTCCTATCATTCATCCTCCGGCACCACTCCCTTTTTTACTGTCTTTGGCAAACATCCCCGATCTCCAGAGTTTTCAGATCTATCATTGCCCGATGTCCCTGCAGCTGCTTCTTCCCTACAACAGTTTGCAAAGATCTGGTCAGACGTCCATACCGCTCTCCTCAAAGCATCCGCTCGATATAAAAGGATGGCAGACAGGAAAAGAAGAGCGGCTCCTAAGTTGAAGGTTGGAGATCGAGTATGGCTGTCTACCCGCCATATACGCCTTCGGTTACCATCCATGAAGCTGGCTCCTCGGTTCATCGGGCCGTACCCAATCACTCAGGTAATTAATCCGGTGGCCTACAGACTACAGCTCCCTTCTTCCTTAAAGATATCAAACTCTTTTCACGTGTCTCTTTTGAAACCTTTACGTCTGAACTTATATCAGGAAAAGGTGCCTAAACCGCCCAAGATTGGCTCAGAGAGAGAGACAGAGTTCGAGGTGAAGCGCATTATCGACTCACGTTGCCGCAATACCCATCTTCAGTATCTGGTAGAGTGGCTTGGATTCGGTCCTGAAGAGAATTCCTGGGTTGATGCTGCAGATCTCCATGCTCCCCGTCTGGTGAGACAATTCTTTCAAAGGAATCCACACAAGGTGCGTAGGTGCCCTGGGGTCACCCAGAAAGGGGGGGGTACTGTCACACTCAGCCGCGGCGGTGCGCGGCGGGCTTACTACTCACCCGTTCGCGCCCGCCGTCGGCTAGCGTGTAGTGGTCTCCAGTTCAGCGGCAGCAGGCAGCGGCAGTCTGGTGGGCAGCAGGCAGCGTGGGACGCCGGCAAGTGTAGCGGTATGTGCTGTAAGGGCGCCGGGAGGCCGGCGCCGCCATCTTGGTTAAGGGCAAATAGCAGATTGGTCCTTGTCTGAGGTTTCCGCCCATACTGACCTGACAGCCAATGGCAGCCGCCCTCTAGGGATATAGGGGATCTGCCTAGGCCTGTTCAGTGTCAGTACAAAGAGTCTCCAGAGGTGTTCACAGCTCCCAGCTGACTCCGGCTCTCTGACTCACCTCTCCTGACTTGGTGCCTTGCTTCAGTGCTCTGTGTTGGACTCGATTCAGCTTAACCCCATCGCTGCCAGTTCTCTCCACAGTCTGGTCTCTGCCTGCATCCCTGAGCTTCCTGGCCTAAGCCCTTCAAGCCGTCTGCTTCCAAGCAACTTCCCATTCTTCTGTCATCATCCTTCTTTCAGTCTTCAAGGATCCCTCATTACTATCAAGTACATTCTCTTTCCGGATTTCTTCATTTCTCAAGACCCCAGCCTGCTGTCCGCAGTATGTGAACTGTTATTGTTTCAATGAACTTTTTCTTCTTTCAAAGTGCCGTGCTGGCTCAAGTCTTATTACCACTAACTGCCACTTTAAGAAAGTATTCAAGTCTGTATTATTTCATTTATGAATTCTATTATTAAACCTGCACGATTTAATCCTTCCTCCTCTGGTCCGTCTCCGGTTGCTACACACCACACGACTTCATCCAGCCCTTCAGTTGTGACAGATAATTTATTATGGTGCCTAACGCTGGTATATCCCCCTGCCCTGATAGAATGGTAAGTGTGGCTTTAATATAAACCAGTGATCTCAGTGCTTCCCATTAGACCTCCACAGGTGAGTGGGTGGTGACAACTAATGAGGGTGCAAGCCATAAATAGCCGGTCAGTGGGTTAGCTGTATATCTTGTCTGGTGTACCCATGTTGCTGATCTTGACAAAGACCCCTGTTGTGGGTCGAAACGTCGATGCCTATTTGATGTCCCTGATGTGACGAATAAAGACTACCTTGCTTTTGCACAAAACTCTCAGTGTTGGTGAGTGCCTGCCTCTCTACAAATCTTATGTATGTATATAGATATATATATCCTTTGTATTTGTCTTTGGGTATTTTTGTCTCACTTAATTGGAATTCATTTGCTTTCAGATGGTGTTTTTCCTTTTAACCCCGGCAGAAGACAACCAATTTGGCTAGGAGAGTGATGTAATACCAGATAATCTACAGTACACTGTTTTAATATTGTAAAAGACAGGTAAATTACTGTAATAGTGCTCTCACCTTATATACAGTAAAGCTGATATTCGGGATTGGAAGTGGACCAGTGGGGGTATATTTTCTAGTGGTCAGTTTTGGGGTTTTGGTGAATTTGTATTTGATTTTGCAAATGTGATTTACTAAAAGCAAAATCAAATGCAAAATCAAATATAAAAAAAATCCCATATAAAATCAAATATTGGCATTTGTTTTTTAACCTTTACATAGACAAATATAGAATCTGCGGTACTTCTTTACTTTTACGGCGCCAGCATGGCGCCGCGCTACTTCCGGGTTACGCTCGCCACAAACTAAGTAAAATAAACGAAGTTAACGCCATGCCAACATGGATAGTTCATACCTCCACTATCCATGTTGGCATGGAGTTGATTTTAATTAGCGTGGCGAGCGTAGCGAGCCACTGAGCCCGCAGCGTGGGCGAGCGAAGCGAGCCCCGCAAGGGGACTCTGGCGCGCGGCGCCATGCTGGCGCCGTGAAAGTAAAGAAGTACCGAATCTGCTGATTTACTAATATTCAATATGAAGATCAAACAGAAATCACGCAAAAAAATCAACATAAATCCCCAAAAGAATTGACTACTAGCAGACAGGCGATTATAGCTTTTAGACAATGTGTCTAATTAATGCTTATATGCAAATGCAATTGCGATTTTATTAAGCTACAGATCTGCAAATGTTATCAAGTGAAGCTGTTCACTAAGCATCTCCTTACCTTTCAGGGCTGCTAATTTCTTTGTTAATAATTTCGCTAATCCTTAATATGCACAATCACAGCTGCAAATGCCATAACATCCATCAATGAATTAGGCCAGATATTAATAATATTGTAAATGCCTTATGTGATAGGTCCAAGTGAAATGATTAGATGTTTTAACAATTTTAAATGAATATAAGAAACACTTGAGGATTTGTGCACATGTCTAATAAAAAGGGACTCAAACATATGGTTCACTGTGGCTGTTGGAACACTCAATTGAAATGAGAGAAAACTGTGCCTCATAATGGGCCTTATTCTGGTCGATGCGTAATTTTCCGAATTCTTTCGGATGGTGTTTTTTAGCCGTCTGCGCATGCGTGGGCAACGCTATGCGCATGTGCCACGCAAGGTCTCCGTACTCGTTCTCACTAATACCGTACAGAAATGTGCACCGCATTCACTCGTGAAATATGGGCGTAATATGGGTGTCATTCGGAACTACACAGGGGCGTAGTTTCAAAGTGGGCTAAACTGGGCGTAAACAAGGGCGTACACGAGGTAATGCACTAATTCTGGTAGGCGTGCATTCGGACAGCACACCGACTGCACACGAACAAAAAGGCAGGAAATATGCGGTCTTCATAAGCAAGTATTGCTTTGCGGACACCACTCGGTCATGCTCTAGGCATTCGGAACGCACAATACAATCCACTCCTTTACTCATTACTCATTAATTACACTCTTGTCATTGCTTCAATTGGAACCATTGCAGCTTAAATGGACCATTACTAAACACACAATTATATGCTCAAAGCACGGCTGCATTTGTTACACACATTTACACTGCAAGCAATGGACAGAACTTCCTATCACTAATATAAATATACATGTCACTTTTACATTCTCCAATAACATCGGTGCGTACGGGCAGGTTCCCGTCCGTTCTGACGCGGTAAGACCGTGCAAACGCTGTAAGACCGTGCAGAATGTGTGTGTGTCCACCGCACACGCAAGGTTTGGATGTCGTCCGTAAACACTCCCTGTTCTTCTAGTGTGAGTCCGTCCGTATGCGGAGGTCTGGTGGGCATTTCTGTCCGCACAGCGTGGCGTGCGGACCGCTCCGAAAGATTTCGGAAATGTACGCACCAACCAGAATAACCTCCAATGTAATTGCACTGATGTCCACTGGGGATTTCAAAATAATCCAGATATCCCCATAAGAATGTTTGCTAATATGAATGTTCTATATTTTGTAATATATGATTATTGATTGTATTATTATTATTATTATTATTATTATTATTATTATATGTAATCAAAAAACACTATGTAATCAATATTGATCTAAATATGTTTATAGTTATGATTGAACTGCTTGTTTTTCTTACTCACTATGGGGGTTATTTTGAATCAGTCTTTCTGACAAATTCATTCTCAGATGGACAAAACCATGTGCAATGCAGGGGGGCAGATGTAACATGTGCAGAGAGATTTAGATTTGGGTGAGGTATTTTGTTTCTGTGCACGGAAAATACTGACTTCTTTATGTTTACACTGCAAACTAGATCTCACTTTGAAGTAAAACCCCACCCAAATCTAATCATATCTGCACATGTTACATCTGCCCCACCTGCAGTGCACAGGGTTTTGTCCATCTAAGAAGGAATTTGTCAGAAAGAGTGAATCAAAATACCCCCCTATGTAAGGTTTAACCTTTGAGAGCTAAGTGAATTTGGCAAAATTGCTTTTGAAGATTGGAAAGCAAACATTTTTATTCATCATAATGACCTGTAATCTTTTTTTACACAACATTTTTTATTTGAACAAAATTTTAACAGTTTGCATACATCTGAAGATACAGCATTGTTTTACCGTTGGAACCATCAGACATCAGAATAACCATAAAGTTATTTAAAATACAAATCACAGTTTCGTTTCTGAGGACAGAGAATGTAGAAACTACAGCAGTTTCAGTACTCAGATAAAACAGGCAACACACCTCCCTTTTGTGCATTGTTCCCAATCTGCACTTCCCAAATGGCAGCAGCATGTCAATCAGACTGTGACTTACACTGCACTGCAACCAATGTCAGTGACATGTGCACTACATCTTTGATGCATGTGCAGTCCACAAAACATTACCCATGTGCATAAAATTGTATTAGCCCATTAGGTTTCAAGGTTGTAATTCTAATGATACTCCTGGAGTCAATGTGATAAGAATGAAAACCCTCCCAGGTGTTGCTAAGATAAAAGTGTTCAGAGTCCAGCGTAAAACGTACTTTGTCATGGATGAGAGCTATACATTTTTTTTTTAAATAACTCCATCTTTGCATGCTTTCTCTAGTACAATGGGAAGTGAATGCCTAATTTATATATGTGCACAAATGCCTTCTCAGCTGTAATTCAGTAAGCAGTAGCTATGTGAAAATATGCAAATGACACAGTAATTGGGTATTGAGATGCCTACTGAAAGTGTCTGACATCCGCCACATTTGTATGAAAAACTTGGACACATATCGTCATTAATCAACCGTTCCAGTAACCTTATAGTCACACAGTATGGCCAACAGAAGTAATAGGACTATTTTAACTGCACACAGAAGTGTAGTTTCAAGCTGTGACATACTGGCGCTGTGTTGTCTTTCATTCTACTTTCCATTGACTGCAAAGTTTTTGCTCAGAGAGCCATAATTATCTTGCTTTTTTTAGAAGACTTAGAAGACAGGCAACAAGTTCCCATGAAAAATATCTCTAATTAACCATCTGAAACACAACTATTTTGAGGGCAATACATTTTTGGAACAAAATAATGCTATACTATTCAATGGAATATCTTTAGAAATGTTACTGAATTTATTACCAATGATTTGGGTTGACCTATTACCACTTAATAGTACATTTCATCAGCAAATATACTGAATAGATGCCAGCAAGGTATACATTCGCTGAACTATTTTTACTTTGTCCACATTTTTATTGCTTAGTTTTATTCCAATTACATTCTTTAGTGTTTGCTATTGTGACTGATAAAAAAGCCTGGAGAGCTGGTCTCGCACCTTGTCACATTAATTTTGCATGATTACACATTGCTGTGACTCTTAATTTGGTGTGACTCTTAAAATGTTAATTTGTTAAATGGTTTATAACAACTAAAAATAAAGAAAAAAGTGTTAGATAAGTCATCAGCACTAGAAGGTTAAATCTCTTGTGTTTAAGTTCAAAACTAGGTCAGCTTGCAACTACTGTATGACACAAATTCTAGAAATAAAATACTTTAAATACAGGTGAAAATCAATGCTTAAAATCAGACTCATTCGTCCTTTCACTAATAGCCACAGACAATACAAGAAAACTGGAAAAAGTTAATAGAACACTGAATGAAGATTGAATTTCCTGGACAGTCGGTAATCTAGACTCAACAAATGTTTCACAGTTACTGTAAATAGTATTCCAGACCACTGTTTATACCATATTGTCTTTCTCTTAGATCTTCCAAATGTATTTTATGAAATCAACTAACTACTTAAGGACCTATACCAGGGATAAAATTTAATAGGATGAAAGATTCAGAAAGTGAGAGATTTTATTAAAGCGGCAATCATTTACACTGCAAAATCAGTTTGACTTTGCAGTGTAAATGATTGCCGCTTTAAAAAAAACTGGAGATTTATTACCAAATCTCTCACTTTCTGAATCTCTCATCTTATTAAGTTTCACCCCATTAGTCATCTTGAACATTTAACAAGATTTTTCAGTACATATAACCAAGGGTTCCTATATTGGTGTAAGGTAAAATCTATAGTAGCGGCACGCAATGGTGAATTTGCCAAATGTATGGAAAAGCCATAATAACTCAAATATTTTACAAGTCTGCTTGGGAAGCTGATCTGTGGGATGCTCTAGACACAGTTGAGTGGGAGGATATTTGCAGCCTAGAGGTCTCTAGCTATTTTTGTGTATTAAGGCAATTACTGTATATACAAATTACTTTACAGGTGGTACTACATTCCCACCCAACCCCATAATATGAACCCTAGCATACCCCCTGGTTGTTGGATAAACTGTAATTTGGAAGGCTCATTTCTTCATGTATGTTGGAAATGTCCCAAGCTCTACCCACATTTTTTCAACAGCCACATGCTCCTTTACTGCAGGCTACCATCCCCAGGAGCTGGGATATTTACAAAATGAAATTTATGAACACCATTATCCACAGCGCCTCTCTAACTTTCTCCAAAGTATGGGACCATTGGGCCTGTTTTGTTTGAACAAATCCTTTTGTTTAATTACTTGACCCTCTTTGGCTCCTGACATCTGGATCTTAACTGTCAATACTAATGAAGTTCCTGCAAAAATCTATGGGTAAACACAGACACATTTTATCAGAGTGACCCATGTGCAGTAGACCCTAGCATTGTGCCAGAGTGTAGTGTGCATGCGCAAGTCTCCAGAAACATGGTGCCTGCCATAATCCGGTGACCAATAACTACTGTGCATCCATTTCCCCTGTGATTTTTTGCCATGGCTGCAGCTCAAATTACTATTTACCAGCTTGTGTAAAGGAATATGGTGGTGAAAACTTAGCTTAATAAAAATGTTCTAAAGTAATTATAATAATTGATAATAAAACACATTCCATGTGAAAACTACCTCAGGGATAAGCAAATCTTCATACTAACTGTTTGATTGTGCATCGACCTGTTTTTGCCACTTAAAACATAAATCACTATATTATATTACCTAAGACTGAAAAATAAATACAACTCATATTACATATTAAAATTCAAAACACATTAAAAGTTTACAAAGAATAAATATATTGGTTCTGAGTAGAGAATACTAATTCATATGTCTATTATATGAAGAAGCTTGGAACTGTTAGCCTCAGGAAAAAGTAAAGACGTCTTTAAAATTAGCCAATTAGGATAGAGAAGTGATGGACATTGGCATTTAAATATTTATAGGTGGCTGATATTGCTACATGATCACATGCTTACGTACTCTGTAAGTAATACATGAATGGCTAATACTGTACGTGCTCTCCAATTACAGATCATGCTGTTTAAATACCTGTTGTCCTAATTTTTCTTCATTACAAGCCTTATTATTCAAGTCTTAGTAGCATTGTGACTTCCATATCAATGCTGTTTTTTGCATCACAATACTGCTGCACCATTCTTCTCTGACTCCAACTGTTATTATGACCTTAGATATTGTCTTCTTAGAATTATATAAGTGTAATTAAGCAAAAAAAAAAGTCACAATGATTAAGTCCCCCAGTGGTTTTATTATTCCATGAAATAAATTAACTAGATATAAATACACACAGGGGCATAAAATACAATTAACGTACACAAAAAAAAAGTATTAATTGAAGTAGGATTTTTATTTAAGAAGAGTGGCTAGAAAATCAGTGCTAACCTCAGAAACAGCTCAGTTATGATATTGAAATAAAGGTGAAAACATAAACAATCCCAACACAAACAGGAGTGACCTAGACTACTTACCCTTAATTGACCCTGCACTGGCACTTTCCTGAGAAGGAGACAGGTGCTGCCAGGTTGTGCAGCACCTGTTAAAAGAAAAACTCAAGGAAAAGTAGTAGTAGAAGTTTGTTTATTTATAAGGCGCCACAAAATGTCTGCAGCGCCGTTCATAGCAAACAAAAAACAAATTACAAGGTAACGCACAGGATGTGTTGATAAAATACAGAATAAATAGGGGTATAGCTGGTAGAACTAAAATCAGCATCAGTTCTGAATTTGGTGTCAAAATAGTCGAGGAGACTGAAGATGAAGTAGAGGAAGGGAAGAACAGGGCAGGAGCACTGGTGAGGAAAAGAGGTCGGGTGAGTACGTGAGGAAGGAGGGCCCTACTCATAAGAGTTAACAGACTAAAAGGAGGTGGGTGGATGAATGTAAAACAATAGGATAAGTAGGAACGGATGGCAACAGATGGAGGGTTAGGGAAGGCAGGATAGGAGGAGCGAAAGAGGCTAGGAGGAGGAGGGATAGGCTAGTCGGAAGAAGTGGGTTTTGAGGAGGTAAGGGAATCAGAAAGCCTTATGGGTGGCGGGAGGTTGTTCCAGTGCAGGGGGGCAGCGCGAGAGAAGTCTTGGACACGCGAGTGGGAGGAGGTGATTAGGTGAGAGGTCAGGCGACGGTCGGTGGCGGAGCGAAGAGGACGGGAGGGAGTGTGGATATACATTCCAAGGAATAACATTCCAACTAAACAAAAAAATGCATGCAAACAAAAATAATAAATAAATAATTTCATTATTTAAGTGGGTGGGTTTCAATTATCTGAGTTACAACTATGAAAGAGAAAGATGGCTGCCCTTGCTTCACTTTTATAGCCTAACAAGTAACTTTTCCTATACACTGGCTACATTGTCAATTGTGCTTTACCATAAACTACTTTACATACCATTTTAATACCACTACTAAAATGCCAATGCATAAAAACATGTTTTTAATGATAAATAGGAATACTGGTGTAGCGTGTGCGTGTGAGCTCCTCTGGTACTCAGCGGCCCGTGTGCACCACACACACTGCACCATTATAAACACACCACTGAATTTCATTGTTCTCCTGGGAGGAATACCACAATATTGCACAAAAGGACTTTGAGGAGTGCTGATTTCTGGCTAGTTTGAAGAACCAATAAAGGTCTGCCTTAATTATTATTATTATTATTATTATAATTTGATTTATAAGGCGCCACAAGTGTTTCGCAGCGCTGTACAAAGGAACAATACAGGGAGACAAAACTTGGCATAACATTGAATAAATAACAAAAATACAGTACAAATAAAGAGCACCACAGTTCAATACACATTACAGCTTAAATGTAAGTAGTGAGGACCCAATCAACATACAACTAGAGGCTTGAGGCCAATGATGGAGATGAGTATGAAGATGGTCACTGAGTGTTGGAGTAAAGGAGATCTGTGAGTGAAATGTGAAGAGAAGTGGGCTTTGACAACAGGAGGGAAGAGGGCCCTACTCGGAGGAGCTTACAATCTAGTAGGAAGGGGAGACAGACAGATTACAAGAGGTGCAAGCGAGGGGGTGGTGGTTAGATAGCAGGATGTAAACAGGCAAGGGGTCGGAGAACCAGCTGGTTTATGCAGTGGAAGGGTACGCTTTGATGAATAGGTGAGTTTTCAGTGCCCGTTTGAAGCTTTGCAAGGTCGGGGAGAGTCTAATGGAGCGAGGGAGTGCGTTCCACTGAAGGGGTGCAGCACGGGCAAAGTCCTGTACTCTAGCATGGGAAGCAGTGATCAGGGTGGAGGAGAGACGACAGTCGTCAGCTGACCGTAGAGGGCGGGAGGGTGTATGAATGGAGATGAGGTTAGAGATATATGGAGCAATGGAATTAGAGATGGCCCTGTATGTGAGTGTGAGGTGTTTGAAGAGGATTCTGTAGGGGAATGGAAGCCAGTGCAGATTTTGTTGAAGGGGAGTAGCAGAATTAGAGCGGCGGGAGAGGAAGATAAGCCTGGCTGCAGCATTGAGGACAGATTGGAGAGGAGCTAGTTGGGATTGAGCAAGGCCGGTGAGGAGAGCATTACAGTAGTCAAGCCGTGAGATGACTAATGAGTGGATGATCAGCTTAGTTGCACTCTGTGAGAGAAATTGCCTGATGCGAGCAATGTTGCGACTGGAACCGGCAAGAATGGGCCAGGGCTTGGATGTGGGGTGCAAAGGAGAGGGAGGAGTCAAGAGTGACACCCAGGCAGCGGAGTTGGGGAACAGGGGAGATGATGGTGTCGTTAACAGTGATAGAGATATTAGTAGGGGGCATAGCTCTGGGTGGGGGAAAGATAATAAGTTCGGTTTTGTCCATATTCAGCTTCAGAAATTGCTCAGACATCCAGGTAGAGATGGCAGCGAGGCAGTTGGAAACTTGAGAGAAAACAGTGGGGGACAGATCAGGAGAGGAGAGGTAGATTTGGGTGTCATCTGCATAGAGGTGATATTGGAAGCCAAAGGAGTTAATGAGTGCACCCAGAGAGGAGGTGTACAGAGAGAACAGAATGGGGCCAAGGACGGAACCCTGAGGGACCCCGACAGGAAGGATAGAAGGTGGTGAGGTAGAGCCAGAGGCAGAGACTGAGAAGGAACGGTTGAAGAGGTAAGAGGAAAACCAGTTGAAGACTGTGCCAGAGAGGCCAATGTTTTGGAGTGTGTGGAGGAGGAGAGGGTGATCCACAGTGTCAAAGGCAGCAGATAGGTCCAAAAGGATAAGCAGGGAGAAGTGACCCTTGGATTTGGCTGACAGCAGGTCATTGGTGACTTTCACTAGGGCAGTCTCAGTGGAGTGAAGTGGGCGAAAGCCAGATTGAAGGGGATCTAGGATGGAGTGGTCAGACAGGTAGCTGGTGAGACGCCTGTAAACCAGCCGTTCTAGTATTTTAGAGGCAAATGGGAGAAGAGAGATAGGGCGGTAGCTTGTGGGAGATAAAGGGTCCAGGTTAGGTTTTTTAAGAATAGGCGAGACCAGAGCGTGTTTGAAGGGTGAGGGAAAGATGCCAGTAGAAAGAGATAGGTTAAAGAGGTGAGCAAGGTGGGAGCAGCCAGTGGGGGAGAGGGAACTGAGGAGACGGGAGGGGAGAGGGTCCAAGGGACAGGTAGAGGGGGGAGAGGATGAGATGAGGGAGCGGACTTCCTCAGCCGTAGTAATTACATTAATTAGTATGATCTCTTTGCATGTGTCTAAATTATTATCCCCTAAGTGCACATCCACTCATTCTGGGGTCCCGGATATGTCCTCAGCATTAAACAGATGCTCTAATAAATTGCTTCACGACACCAGAAAACCAACTGATTTGATTTCACAAAGATGGTGTGAAAACACATGACGTCATTTTAGTGGTGCTTGGTGGTGCTCCCAGAGCTAGAAAATTTACATAAATGTACAAGGAGGACCAGAAAGCTCTTTTTTGGGGCATACTGTGTATCTCCCCTACTGCAGCGGCGTAGCTTTGTTTGGGGCACCCCCCGCTGTTAATGGGGGGGGGCGCCCCCCTCTCCTCCCGTCCGGCCGGCCCCCCGTGCCCCCTCCCCCCATTGCCGCATGCTTACCTGTCCGCGCGTCCCGGCTCCCCTCCTGGCTTCAATAAATTCTATGCAGACGGACCACGATAAAATGGCCGCCCCCATACCGCAGACAGTTTCAGAGAACAGTCTGCGTTATGGGGTGGCCATTTTATCGTGGTCCGTCTCCATAGCATTGATTAAAGCCAGGAGGGGAGCCGGGACGCGCGGACAGGTAAGCATTACTATATGGGGCGGGGGGATTACTATAGCACCACAGCCCCCCGGCGCCCCCATATGCACAGCGCCCCCCCCCCCCCCCCCCCGCGACCGCGGGGGCTGCGGTGCTATAGTTACGCCACTGCCCTACTGTATCTCTCTCTTTTCCCGTTCCATTCTCTCATCCCCATGATTATAGCAGCAGCCTTTTGCAATTTCTCATGATAACAAGGGGATGCATGCATTCTAACAGGGGAA
Organism: Crinia signifera; assembly: GCF_055691185.1. NCBI lineage: Eukaryota > Metazoa > Chordata > Amphibia > Anura > Myobatrachidae > Crinia > Crinia signifera. The sequence continues at coordinate 217,553,963 of NC_139221.1, read as the reverse complement.
AGCAGAAGCGTGCTTTTGTCCTTACTTGATTTCACACTCTCTCTCATCCCCGAATTGTGATGTGACTCCTGCAATGTTCTAAACACAACAGGGAATCACACTCGCCCTAACAGGGACAGCAGAAGAGTGCCTTAAACTCATCACATTCCACTTTGGAATTATGGTTATAAATTGCAACATAATAAATGCTTTTCTCTTGTGGCTGTTAGGGACATACTGTATAATAAGTAGCAATTCAGCTCATCACTTACAGTGTCTGATAAGCAACTCCAAGTAAAGAAGAAATACCATGTTTGAGTGCTAAAATATAAATAAACTCAATTAAAACGTAGTACACAATACCTGAACATGTCTCTAAGAAAACGCTCCTTTGGGGTCTCAGAGCAATTTAGCCCACTAGAGAACCCCAGATATATATCTAATTCTATTGCAAGCAGTATTTGACATTTAGAAGGGAAAGTGTAAGGCCGCCCACTTTGTGGGGTTAGGTTGCCTACATTTGTTTGAACTGTTTGTTTGCACTATATATGTAAATCTTATCTTAAAAATAATAAAATTAAAAGTTAAATTTTAAGTATAATCATATTACCACGCTCGATACAATAACCTCAAAGAGTACCCCAAAAAAGAGCTTTCTGTTCCTCCTTGTAAATTTAAGATTGGAACAAACACAACCTTCACAGATAACCTAGATAGGATGTGGAAAGAAGTATTGTGTTGCCCTGTTGCCGCCCCACTGTGTCTTTGACAGTGCTGCGTGGCATGTGCACACTCACGGATCTGCAAAAATCATGGTTTTTGCAGATCTTTGTGGCCTGTTGAATCAGGACCATAGGCAGTTAATGACAACAGCAGAAAGGCTGACCTTTGTTACAAAGTGCATGAAATGTGTACCTCCAAAAATCTTGGTTTTACACTTATGCTCATCAATAGTCCTCCAACACACACAAGAGGTAGGGGCAAGACTGAAAATTGCAAGTAAGTTGACTGCAAATGTGACGCATTCAGATTTGCATGCATCTATGCAGCTACACCTCCCCTGTCAGCTCACATTTGAAAGTACCTGTAATCACTATCAAAGCAGACTTGCACCAACCTTACACTTGGTGCAAGAGATCCAACTTACATTCATCTCCAAGTAGAGTACAAATCAATTTACATACTGTACTCTCAGAACAATTAGCTAGTTTGACCTTCCAGACAGATACTGTACACCGACTCTGCCACAAAATAGAATGAAAACAACATTGGATAGATAGATAGATAGATAGATAGATAGATAGATAGATAGATAGATAGATAGATAGATAGATTTTAAACATTGTGTCTCCTTTAACAAACAAATTCTTCATTATGTTTCTATTTTAAAATACCATAAGGATTTCACTATGTTCAATTCAACTGCAAGTACAGTAGCTTATATTAATTGTCTGATGCAAACAGCCTTAATTAAATATACCATACATACTTATTTATCTACCAGCAGAATCTACTGCCCATTAAATATGAAAAACCATAATTTTTGTGTCTTGTTTAAATATTTAAGATATATGAAAGAGTTATTGCCTTTAAAATAGAATAATACCCTGAGTCCATTTGAACAAATTACTACATGCATGTGTTATTCTTTGATCTTACCATTTGCATACACTATTTTGGTACCAGCTTCTACTCTCCTCGTACTCACATAATCCAATTAGTAGGACTGTAGCCTACACCCCCTAATTCTAAACCATTAAAAATCAGCACCCACTTATGCCACCCAGCGATAACGATTAAAGCTTGTAAGTTTTTCCAGGACTAGAAAAAAAGCTTGTTAAGTCTGAGATTGGAAAAATCAAGAGTTGAATTATTTTTAAATGATCTCTCTATTAATAAATCCCACCATTCTTCTCTCACAATGGGGATCATTCTGATTCACTCAGAATGGCACAATCACTCTCTAATGGACAAAACCATTTGCACTGCAGGTGGGGCTGATGTAACATGTGCAGAGAGAGTTAGATTTGGGTGGGGGTGTACTTCAAACTGATATCTATATTGCAGTGTAAAAATAAAGCAGACAGTATTTACCCTGCAGAAACAATAAAACAGCCAAATCTAACTCTATCTGCACATGTTACGTCAGCCCCACCTGCAGTGCATATGGTTTTGTCCATTAGAGAGTGATTGTGTCTTTCCAAATGAATCAGAATAGCCCCTATATTTATTTTATAGTTTTATCCATTTAGTTTTTTCTACCTTCTTAAACATAGCTGGGGTAGGTGGCACTTGATCCACAACATCCTGTCTTTCTCTTAAATAGAGTAATAGGTTTTCCTGAACTTCATGGATCCAAGGTAATGTGATCTGTGGATTGGGTTTTTACTACCAACCTTAAATTCCAAAACAAGGCAAAATGTCATCATTCCTGAGTTGAATCTCCCTGGTTTGGATTAAAAATATGTGTCTGCAGTTGTGACTTGGGCACCAATTCACAGCAGATGCTGGAGCGCTGCGTGCTTCTGATGTCTGTGCTGACTCCATTCTTGTGCTGAGCTGTGTTATCTATCCACTCCAGGTTGAGCTGACCTATCTGTCTCTACACTCCATCCACAACAATGCTTTTGAGCTGAACTATCTGTCCATCCTCTGCTGTTGAGCCGACCTACAGACCCCTTGGTGTAATGTTGTAGGAGTTAAATATACTGTATTTTACAGGCAGTTAAAAAGTCATTGGGGTCAATTCTACTCTCTTTTTTTTTTTTTTTGTCAAATCTGCAAAATTACGCCAATCGCAGGAATTTCCTAGTCAAGAGCGACTTGTTTAGTCACTCCCTCAATTTGGGGTGGGATTATGTAAATAAGTTGACATATTATTAGTTTTCGGGAAGAGAAAGCGGGGATTTCTGATTTTTTCCTACAATGTTACTGCTGCCTGGACTGTGGAGAAAAAGCAGTGATGAGAATGTTTTCCATCTCTTTGTTTAGTCTGAATGCCTCATCCATCCCTGAACCCTGAACATCCCCCCTCCCCCTGACCCTCAAGTCCCGTACTCCAGGCTCCTCACCCTTGCTTAGGGATGGCCATTGGTGCTATCGCCATTGATGGCAATAGAACAAACAGTCATCGATGGCAGCATAACATCTAATGGATGACCATCAATGTTTTTGTCTATCGATGGTCATCTATTTTCTTTGATTCTTTGTCTCGTGGGCCAATCAGAACCTGGGGTCAGGGCTTTTTAAGTTCAAGGGGTAGAGCTCTGCTCCGTGTCTCTCTGCAACTTCAGGAGAAAAAACTATTTGGTTATGCTGTGCCATTGATCTGGTTCTCTCCCATCAATGGCAAAACTATTCTATATCAGTCTAAAAACATGGATGATTTTGAATCTGGCCATCAATACTCTTTTCAAGCAGCAAGAAGGAGGAAATACCCGGACCTGGCTCACCCGCAAGCAGCTGTGTTCGGCATCCCCCCTCACACATTGGAGGCTGTGTTTGGCAACACCATCCCCTTCCCCCATTTAACCAAACGCAGCTTATGAAGCACTGGGCACTATGACCTGAAAGCAGCCTCCCCTGGAAGCTGGAGCACAGAGCCCTGAGTTTATCCTGCTAGCAGCGCAGTTCTGCTACAATAGCGGCATGCGTGCTTGTTATATGTGGCTGTTGGAGACATGTTTATCCACACTGACCAGCAATGTTATTTCAGAAGCACGCTCAGTGTTTCTGTTATATCCCCGGCCCAGAAACACACAAAACACATAAGTAGCTGCTGCTCCCTGGAAACCTGACAGCTCTGGTAGGACAACAGAAGCCAGTTAAAGTTAATATGTCTTTATAATTTTTCTAAAGTGCTATGTTGTATATTATAACAGAGCATAGGTGTATATAAATTGTAATGATTATTTCACTGTCCCCTCAGAGGGTTGAAAGGCAAGTGGGACCATGAATGCTAAGAACAAATAACACTACAGTATATGAATAATTTGTATAAAGCTTTTTATAAATCTAAATAATCTTAATATTATAATAATATAAGAATGTATCGAGCACCAACAGCAAGACTGAAACATACAGTAGGCCAAAAAATGTTTCTTTTCTTCCCATTGGGTTGTTTTCAATATGATGCAAAGTGAATAGCACTGGTAGGGAGCTCCCAGAGCTATTCTAATCAGTGTGTTTCTAAGCTGAAGAATGCTGGTACTCATGGGTGTTTGGTCACGAGTACCAAAATTTTCCTACTTAAGTGCCCCATAGCAATGCTATCTACGCTGTGCTAGGGCTTAAAACAGCATCAATAGTACTATTACTGTATAATATAGTTTTTTTAGTACAACTTGTGTGTGCTGTACCTTACTGTGTTTACATAAATATAAGTGCTGACTCAAAATGGATCACAATCAATTTATAGAAGAGCAGGAGCAGCAACCAAGAACTAGTGCTGTGGCGGTTGCCAGTCACAATAGTACTTAAAAATCTGAGAGGTCAGGTAGAGGTCATGCAGGTAGGCAGAAAGTTTAGGAAAGGGGTTTCAAAAATCAAAATCTTTCATACTGATAAAAGAAATGGGTAGTTGTGTCACATTAAGAAGTGACACATCAGTGTTCAAAAAATAGAACCCAAGACTGAAGAATAAACTGTGTGTTTACAAATCCCTGATGAGATTTAGGGGTGGCCACACCAGCTATGTGTGACATTGCTGATATTGTACACCATTTCTGCTCAATATGCAAAGAGGGTGATGATGATGGCATAATAGAAATTGAGGATGCTTTTGTGGAAGTGGAACACAATGAAGAAGTTATATGTGTACTATCTGATTCCAATAAGCATGATGAGGATGAGGAAGTTGATGATGTCATTGGTGGAAGTCAGCCACCAGTGGCAGCAGTTAGTACCTCTGATAAAAAGAAAGCCATTGTTTTACCTGTGAAATCAAGCACTGCTGCTAAAAACAAGTGTCAATTCCCATAGCAGAAATGCTTGGTTGGTTAAAATATGCAAGCCATTTTTAGTTTTTGAAAACAGGACTTTTTTTGCAGCTACCAAGGAAAGGCCATAACAGAACATCTAATTGATTGATTGATTGATTGATTGATTGATTAATTAAAAATAACATTTGTGAGGCCTCACTCAAGAGCTGTAGCATTTTACTGCAACTGAGGAGAAAAAAGCCAAGCAATTAAATTCCCACCTTGATTAACATTAAAAAGTAACCTACAAATCAAGATCCTTCCATCCTTCTGATCTAGTTATTTTTTAATAAAAACTTTCTTGGTTACTTTCTGTGGGATCATATAGTTTATTAAGCTGCCATCCTCTCTGCCACTGTACTGTTTCCTAGATGTGCCATGTGAGTTTAGCTGTTTTTATCAATGTTTGGAAACATATAAAGTAGATCCAAAACCAGAGACAAACTTAGGGGCCAATTCTCGATCACAAGTAGTAATCTGAAATCAACTCTTGCCCTGATGGTCAGGTTTGTGCATGTGCATTTCTGTGCATATGCAAACCTTGACTGCGAACAGCCGTGGCGAGTTACTAACTCGCCAGGCCATCCATAGCGGGGAGGGAGTGATGGGGGAATGATTTCTCCTGCAGTGGTGGCATGCGAGGGTATGTGTCTTCGTTAAATATCCACTTGAATGGTTGTGAGGGGAAACAGCGGCAGGGGGGCTGGTATTCGGCAGGGTGCAGGGCAGGCTCTCTGGTGCTCGGTAAGATTACTGAATCAACCAGTATCAGGACCTTAGTCTGGGTGGGTTTTTTTGTCAAAACTTGATGATAATTTAGGACCAAACCAACAAAAAGGGGTCATCGTACATCTCTACCTTGTAATAGGTTTCCAACATGATATTTTAAATCCAAGAACAAATAAATTCCATTGACATAGCTTTAATTAATATGGTTGATATAAAAATGAATGATTGCCTTTGTTTACAGACATATGTATCAGGGTGCACATGCCATGATCAGTCCTGAGAGTGAAATCATGTCTTCAATGGCAAAACTATTCTATATCAGTCTAAAAACATGGATGATTTTGAATCTGGCCATCAATACTCTTTTCAAGCAGCAAGAAGGAGGAAATACCCGGACCTGGCTCACCCGCAAGCAGCTGTGTTCGGCATCCCCCCTCACACATTGGAGGCTGTGTTTGGCAACACCATCCCCTTCCCCCAATTAACCAAACGCAGCTTATGAAGCACTGGGCACTATGACCTGAAAGCAGCCTCCCCTGGAAGCTGGAGCACAGAGCCCTGAGTTTATCCTGCTAGCAGCGCAGTTCTGCTACAGTAGCGGCATGCGTGCTTGTTATATGTGGCTGTTGGAGACATGTTTATCCACACTGACCAGCAATGTTATTTCAGAAGCACGCTCAGTGTTTCTGTTATATCCCCGACCCAGAAACACACAAAACACATAAGTAGCTGCTGCTCCCTGGAAACCTGACAGCTCTGGTAGGACAACAGAAGCCAGTTAAAGTTAATATGTCTTTATAATTTTTCTAAAGTGCTATGTTGTATATTATAACAGAGCATAGGTGTATATAAATTGTAATGATTATTTCACTGTCCCCTCAGAGGGTTGAAAGGCAAGTGGGACCATGAATGCTAAGAACAAATAACACTACAGTATATGAATAATTTGTATAAAGCTTTTTATAAATCTAAATAATCTTAATATTATAATAATATAAGAATGTATCGAGCACCAACAGCAAGACTGAAACATACAGTAGGTCAAAAAATGTTTCTTTTCTTCCCATTGGGTTGTTTTCAATATGATGCAAAGTGAATAGCACTGGTAGGGAGCTCCCAGAGCTATTCTAATCAGTGTGTTTCTAAGCTGAAGAATGCTGGTACTCATGGGTGTTTGGTCACGAGTACCAAAATTTTCCTACTTAAGTGCCCCATAGCAATGCTATCTACGCTGTGCTAGGGCTTAAAACAGCATCAATAGTACTATTACTGTATAATATAGTTTTTTTAGTACAACTTGTGTGTGCTGTACCTTACTGTGTTTACATAAATATAAGTGCTGACTCAAAATGGATCACAATCAATTTATAGAAGAGCAGGAGCAGCAACCAAGAACTAGTGCTGTGGCGGTTGCCAGTCACAATAGTACTTAAAAATCTGAGAGGTCAGGTAGAGGTCATGCAGGTAGGCAGAAAGTTTAGGAAAGGGCTTTCAAAAATCAAAATCTTTCATACTGATAAAAGAAATGGGTAGTTGTGTCACATTAAGAAGTGACACATCAGTGTTCAAAAAATAGAACCCAAGACTGAAGAATAAACTGTGTGTTTACAAATCCCTGATGAGATTTAGGGGTGGCCACACCAGCTATGTGTGACATTGCTGATATTGTACACCATTTCTGCTCAATATGCAAAGAGGGTGATGATGATGGCATAATAGAAATTGAGGATGCTTTTGTGGAAGTGGAACACAATGAAGAAGTTATATGTGTACTATCTGATTCCAATAAGCATGATGAGGATGAGGAAGTTGATGATGTCATTGGTGGAAGTCAGCCACCAGTGGCAGCAGTTAGTACCGCTGATAAAAAGAAAGCCATTGTTTTACCTGTGAAATCAAGCACTGCTGCTAAAAACAAGTGTCAATTCCCATAGCAGAAATGCTTGGTTGGTTAAAATATGCAAGCCATTTTTAGTTTTTGAAAACAGGACTTTTTTTGCAGCTACCAAGGAAAGGCCATAACAGAACATCTAATTGATTGATTGATTGATTGATTGATTAATTAATTAAAAATAACATTTGTGAGGCCTCACTCAAGAGCTGTAGCATTTTACTGCAACTGAGGAGAAAAAAGCCAAGCAATTAAATTCCCACCTTGATTAACATTAAAAAGTAACCTACAAATCAAGATCCTTCCATCCTTCTGATCTAGTTATTTTTTAATAAAAACTTTCTTGGTTACTTTCTGTGGGATCATATAGTTTATTAAGCTGCCATCCTCTCTGCCACTGTACTGTTTCCTAGATGTGCCATGTGAGTTTAGCTGTTTTTATCAATGTTTGGAAACATATAAAGTAGATCCAAAACCAGAGACAAACTTAGGGGCCAATTCTCGATCACAAGTAGTAATCTGAAATCAACTCTTGCCCTGATGGTCAGGTTTGTGCATGTGCATTTCTGTGCATTTGCAAACCTTGACTGCGAACAGCCGTGGCGAGTTACTAACTCGCCAGGCCATCCATAGCGGGGAGGGAGTGATGGGGGAATGATTTCTCCTGCAGTGGTGGCATGCGAGGGTATGTGTCTTCGTTAAATATCCACTTGAATGGTTGTGAGGGGAAACAGCGGCAGGGGGGCTGGTATTCGGCAGGGTGCAGGGCAGGCTCTCTGGTGCTCGGTAAGATTACTGAATCAACCAGTATCAGGACCTTAGTCTGGGTGGTTTTTTTTGTCAAAACTTGATGATAATTTAGGACCAAACCAACAAAAAGGGGTCATCGTACATCTCTACCTTGTAATAGGTTTCCAACATGATATTTTAAATCCAAGAACAAATAAATTCCATTGACATAGCTTTAATTAATATGGTTGATATAAAAATGAATGATTGCCTTTGTTTACACACATATGTATCAGGGTGCACATGCCATGATCAGTCCTGAGAGTGAAATCATGTCTTCTAGACACTACATTGACTGGCATGAATATGATTACATACCAGAGAGACCCAAAGAATATTCTGCAATCCTATAATAAGTCCTTGGTTCCAAAATATAGTGAAAATGGAAGATGTTTTTCTGAGCTTTCTGGCTTATGAATTTTTGGCTAGGAAGATGTTTGTGGTTGCTTTTCTGAGAGCTTTTGGGCTTTTGTTCCCGGGGTGCCGTTTACCCTTCCTCACCCTTGTCCGCTTTATATATTCGTAGGCAAATTGGCAGTTCCGGCAAGGTAGTATAAGTCGATGAAAGCCTATTTGTCAAACGGAAAATCAATGTGGGAAGGATGCTACCACAGCAGTGGATCTTTGGAGGGATTTGCAGGGAGACTGGTGACTGCTTTGTGACTCCAGTCGAGAAGCGAGATGCCACTACGTTGATGGCCACCATCAATAAATTTGTTGCTCCATGCGCTAATAATGCATTTCGCTACATTCTCCATGCACTGATGTTGCTTCTGAAGGCAAATGCACTCTCTTCAGAATGACTCTGTTATTCTTGTTTTTTTCTTAATTAATTGCCATTATTCTTGTTGTTTCACTTGATTTCTGTTTATAAATGTACAGTAATTAATTAATGTGATATCTTTATTATTAATTATTAAGTACATTTAAAGTTAATCGTTAACACATGTCATCATTACTGTGTCAGATGTATGATATGAAAAAAGAGGTTTGTTCACCAAACAGCGCTACCTTGAGATATTCCCATACAAAACACCAATAAGTGAAAAGTCAATCTGAATACATAACTTATTGTAGACGGGTGGTATGTCCAATTTGTCAACCAGAGGAATAATTTCCCTGGGGAAGGAAGCAAGCGCCTGGACGTCACTATCACTATCCGGAAGAGGAATCGCCAATGTATGTGGGCTACAGATAGTACCGGAAGTCGCGGTCTGTGTGGCCTCTCCGGGAACCTCTGTGGCACTTAGGAACTTTTAGTATATGCTACAGTGCACCCGGCCCATCGCTGAATGTGCGGTGTGTGCCGGGGGATGCAATTATGTGACGGAACTTCCGCCTCATCAATATCCGGTCTGGGGACATAAGAGAGCGCTGATGTCTGCCTAACACCACACTTCTGAAGAAGGACCAGTTGGGTCCGAAATGCATTAAGTGCTTGGTGTTTTCCTGGATCCCTGTGTAAGCTGACTGGCACCCTCTACTCCCAGGACCCTGTGGGACCCAATTTCCGAAGTTGGACCCTGCATTTCTTGGGACAAAGAACAGGAGGCCCACGTTAGCAGCACTTGCCTGGAATTCCATGTGTTTATGCTTTATTTATCGTCAACTCTTGTGAGTTTATTTACACATTAAAAATCAAATTGTTTTTACTATACTACACCATGATGTGTTTTTTTTTTGTGTACCCTAAATGTCAGTCCCAATTATTGGGGGACAAAAGGGTACTTTTGTTTCATTTCAGAGTGAATCTCTGGTTGACAAATTGGACATACCACCTGTCTACAATAAGTTATGTATTCAGATTGACTTTTCACTTATTGGTGTTTTGTATGGGAATGTCTCAAGGTAGCGCTGTTTGGTGAACAAACCTCTTTTTTCCTGTCTTACTCTTGGTTTTGTGACAAAAACACAGTCCACCAACTACTGCCCAGCGCCACGGAGTGGTAAGAGCCCAATATTTGTGATAACAGGACGGACACTGTTCCCATAATATATAACAGAAGTCCTTGTCATCACTTACTCAATATCGATATCTTTACAAAAGCAAGCGCTGCTGCAATGGACTGCTAAGTGTGCACACTGGCCATTTATTTTTAAATCCATATGGTTCAAATACAAGTGGACACTAACCCCTATTAATAATTGGACTAACCAAGTACATACCATCCTTCCCCAATTGAAAAGGGAAGAGAGTCCACGCTGTTTTGTGCACATTCAATCAGTGCTTACAATTGTGGTACAGTGATACTCATTGATTTTAGGATTTTTTTTTTATATATATATGTATTGTGATTTTTGTGTGTATGTGTTTTTAATAAATTCCTATTCTTGTTTACCTTCGAGCGCCCCACGTATTTCTCTTTTTGGTTCACTAACTGCTGCATGCCTTGTGAGTGCGCTATATTTTAAACTATTGGTACTTCTTTACTTTCACGGCGCCACTAGAAATCGCGGTCATCGCGGGCATTGAATGCACTAAAAAATCGGGTGCGACGCGATGCCCGCGATGCCCGCGATTTCCCATAGGGACCAATGTTAAATTTCTCAATGGACACGATTTTCTGTTCAATGCCTCAATTGACACGATTTTTCCATAGGAAACAATGTTAAATGGCCCACAGAGGCCAAATAGGCACCCTCAAGTGTGAAATGGCCCCCACAATTGTTAACGCCACCCCACGATCAACGTCAACCCGAAGCGTGGCGAGCGCAGCGAGCCCGCGAGGGGCGGCGGTACGCGTCCTCCGACCTTTTCATGCCCTACTATCCACTAGGGCGTGGAGTGAGAATAGAATAGTGTGGCGAGCGCAGCGAGCCACTGAGCCCGAAGCGTGGCGAGCGCAGCGAGCCCCGCGAGGGGACGCGGATACCTTCACAGGTAAACGCGTCCCTTCGCGGGCTTCACAGGTATCCGCGTCCCCTCGCGGGGCTCGCTGCGCTCGCCACGCTTCGGGCTCGGTGGCTCGCTGCGCTCGCCACACTATTCTGTTCTCACTCCACGCCCTAGTGGATAGTAGGGCATGAAAAGGTCGGAGGACGCGTACCGCCGCCCCTCGCGGGCTCGCTGCGCTCGCCACGCTTCGGGTTGACGTTGATCGTGGGGTGGCGTTAACAACTTGAGGGTGCCTATTTGGCCTCTGTGGGCCATTTAACATTGTTTCCTATGGAAAAATCGTGTCAATTGAGGCATTGAACAGAAAATCGTGTCCATTGAGAAATTTAACATTGGTCCCTATGGGAAATCGCGGGCATCGCGTCGCACCCGATTTTTTAGTGCATTCAATGCCCGCGATGACCGCGATTTTCTATCTGTCCTAATCTAGTGGCGCCGTGAAAGTAAAGAAGTACCAAACTATTCACCTTCCACTTTCAGATGTATGATATGGCAGATGTTAATGTGTTCCTTAAACACCCCCACTATCCACGCCACCCCGAAGCGTGGCGAGCGGTGGCAGAATGCGTCCTCCAGACCTTTTCATACCCCCACTATCCACGTCGGCTTGGAGTCGATTTTATATAGTGTGGCGAGCACAGGGAGCCACCGATGTGGAATACATGTAAAGTAATCCGCGTCCCCTTGTGGGTCTCACTGTGCTCGCCACGCTTCGGGCTCGGTGGCTCACTGCGCTAGCCACACTATATGAAATCAAATCCACGCCATCGTGGATAGTGGGGATATAAAAAGGTTAGGAGGACGCGTTCCCCTGCCCCTCGTGGGTCTTGCTGCACTCGCCATGCTTCGAGGTGGCGTGGACAGTGGAGGGGTGCAGATGTGATAAGCCTGGGGCAAGAGAACAGTGAATAAATAACTTAGGAAAATTGCATTGCATCGCACGGCACTAAAACGGAACAAGAGATGCGATGCGATGTGATTTTCTTACGCAGAATAGCCCACTAAGCAAATTGCTTAGTGGGTGTCATGGTACTACACAAGTACCATTTTATGTACTGTACAATAAAACTAGCCATGGCTAGATTACATGAAAACCCTGGACTTATGTGCTTTTTTCCTGGCTGCTGGGTGCAGTCCATCCGAACATCGATGAACCACACATGTGCACAGTAAGCTGTGCGCATGAGTGGGATCCCCTAGCATACAGGCTGTGCAAAGGCTTCCCTTTGCTGGCCATACACTGGGTGACTAACAGACTGGGGGCATTCTGGGGTGGACCCCTTGGCATTTCCTGGGCATGCCCACAAAACCTGTAGGTGCACCCATAGAACACTGGGCAGGCCCTAGCAGATGCAGATGTACCCCTGCCTTTTCAAGTGTGGGGCACATGAAATCAGCGGCAACCCCAAAATCACACGGACTCCTGGGTCATGCGGTGGCTGCGAGCACACTGCACAGTAGGAGAAATCCTTCAATTTTAAGTAACCATCAAACTATTGTCCCCATCAAACAGAATCCTATTTCTAACATACAGGTGAGAGTGGCATTTAAGGAATAATGTTCACAACATGGTATCATTTGGTTTAAGTTTCAATAAAATGTTATGCAAGGGACTTACAAAACCTATACATTTTAAAAAGTAATTTAATAAGAACATGCAATCTTTGAAACTTTAGATTGAAAAGCTTAATCTTATTTAAAAACACAAACATCTAAATGGAAAGTTAAAAAGAAAAGTATTTAAAATAAATACTATTGTAGAGAACATATACGACATATGGCAGTAAATATCAAGAATGTACTGTAACCAAATAACAAAGCATAGGAGGTAATAATTGAAAAACAGTATTTCACTTTTTAAAATGAGACGGTACTGAAATTGTATTACTGAAATAAAACTAATGCAGCAAAAATATAAAATTAAAATCTGATTAGCAAAGGTTGAAGCTGAAACTTTTCTCAAGATTCAGAAAATAACAAGTCAAACCAGACTCGAACATAAACAAGAAATATAAACATGTTATATATATATATATATATATATATAGAGAGAGAGCGAGAGAGAGAGTGCGAGAGAGAGAGAGAGAGAGAGAGAGTTTGTGGCCAGGCACTCCTCCTGTCGGTCAGCTGCCCCAGTGCCTCTCCACAGTTTGGTAGATGTAGTGCGGAATAAGGATGGCACTCAGGAGTAGGTGTAAAAACGTACTGTATTAAGTGCAAAGAACGACCAACGTTTCAGGGTATCAACCCCTTTGTCAAAGTTCTCACTAGCACCTTGACAAAGGGGTTGACACCCAGAAACGTTGGTCGTTCTCTGCACTTAATACAGTACGGTTTTACACCGACTCCTGAGTGCCATCCATATTCCGCCCTGTATATATATATATATATATATATATATATATATATATACAATCCAATATGACCGGCACTCTGGTCTTAGCAGAAGTAAGCCTGGGAATCCTTGCTCCGGTGCCCTCAGACTAGAGGGAGTAGGTCCTCTGGAGATATACAGGATACAAATAAGCAGCACTCGGAGACTCAAATACAGGTGAAGAGGTGGAAGTTTTATTCCATGTGCCCAAAGGAAAACGTTTCGGAGCTCGGGGGCCCCGTCGTCAGTTCAGGGAAGCAGTTCGTGCTTCCCTGAACTGACGACGGGGCCCCCGAGCTCCGAAACATTTTCCTTTGGGCACATGGAATAAAACTTCCACCTCTTCACCTGTATTTGAGTCTCCGAGTGCCGCTTATTTGTATCCTGTATATATATATATATATATATATATATATATATATATATATATATATATATATATATATATAATGCCACTAATTATACTGTAGGGAAAAAATGTTGAAGATAAAGTGAAGGCTGATCTTTCAAATGTGTTTTCATCTATGTTCCAATGGGAGACAAAAGACATGTTGCAAAAAGTGCTTATTCTTTTTTTTTTTTGGCTGGCTTATTAATAATTTTATCATTTGCAAAAACCCATATTAGTGGAGTTTTTGTATTTGTCACCAAATGTGAATACTACAGTATCTGTAGTGTTAACTCTATCAACCAATATTGGGGCAGATATATTAAGCCTTAACAAGAGATAAATGCAAGGGTGATAAGGAGAGGTGAACGTCTGACCAAGTCTGACCAATCAGCTCCTTACTGACTTTTTTTAAACACAGACTGTAACATGGCAGTTAGCAGGTGATTGGCTGGACGTTTATCTCTCCTTAACACCTTTGGCTTTATCTCTTGTTAAAGCTTAATACATCTGCCCCACTGTTACCAGAACAGAAGCACTATAAATAATTATAACTATTTTCAGAACTTAGATAGGCCTTCTGATACGAGATTATTTACATTAGTTTGATTGATATCTAAAAATGATAATTAAGTTCTTGTTAATTACATGGTCTAGCGCCCCAGTACTGTGCTGTTTTTACTTAAACCACTTTGCTTCATTTTCCTGCTGCCTCAAGCCAGTATTTTGCTCATGTAGAAGATTGTATATACTGTTTCAAGTGGTAGAAGCAGCACTGAGGATCTGCTGATGTCATTCAAATATATTATTTAAAAATATGTTTTCTTAATCATTTATTTATCATATAAGTTACTGCAGTTGTTATGTCCTTACGTACAGTGTGTGGCTCCACACACTGTACATTAGGACATAACACAACTGCAGTAACAAAACAGCAAGCCTTATTTAAACTCTGTCACTCAATAAATAGTGAAGTACATTGTGCCGTCCTAACCCAATATAGGAGGACGGCACTGTTACAACTATTCTTCAGAGCATATATAAAAAAAAGTCACAACTTTGACGCATTGTGCAAATACAGTATAAATACTTTGTGTAAATGAGAAGAGACAAAGTGTTGTAATTGAATCTATATGAACAACATCATTTGCTGTGACAACATTTAATAATCTGGGAACAACAAAGAAATTACTGCAAGTCCTGTGAATATAAGAAGAATATCCCTCTGAATAGGGGACAATAAAACATAGAAAACACAAAATGTTTATTCTAGTTTCCACATCCAAATTTCAGTAATGTAGTACTATTGGAGCCTGGCATGTTTCAGGTGACCAATCTCTACTGAACATGGGCTAATCCCCAGGGAAATCTCCACAGTGACATTTCCTGGGTGATTTCCGCAGCTGATGCTGGTCTAAAGAGAGGAATATTAAAAAGGGGGAGGGGGCCCTGAACTGTGCACCCTAATTTTTAACATAATAAGAGGTGCTGCCATTTTGAACATGGTATTGTACAATGTGCTAGGTCAGGCTAGTGTAGGACACAATAATGTGCGTTAGCATAGTTTTGGACAGATTGGTAAACATTTGTCTAGAAAAAAATATTTTATTATTCTATGATCTTTTTAAAGAATGCTTTGCAAATCTGTTGTGTGGTTTGGTGAGCCTTCTACATAGGCCACGTTGTGTGTTATATCACTATCTAATATATATTTAAATATTATGTATAATATAATATATATCAGACATCCATTGCACAGAACTTAATGCATATATTTCCCAATATGCAAAGTTGTACATACAGTATCTATAAGCACTATCCATATGCCGGATTTCATAGCTGTCATCATTATTTGCACACATACATTAGCTCTATCAATGCATCTAAAATTCCTATCATCCATCAAAAATGCATCTAAATATTAGAATATATGCATGTGCCTAATTCTGCATAGCTCACAATTACTGTACTTGGAAACACCCTTAAGAAACTTACATGAGATAGCCCATTACAGCCCAATTACTGTATGTCTACTCAGTTAAAAATGGTTATGTGACTGAGGCAAATACATGGATATCACACTTATTTGCATACTATTGGTTCTAGAGTGTGCACAGAGCAATAACCATTAACATAAGCTCGGAACTAGGGATGGCCATCGGTGCAATCGTCATCGATGGTTGCCATTGATGGTGATTCTGCACCCAGCCATTAATAGTCAGAAACTATGTGATGGATAACCATCGATATTTTTAGCTATCGATGGTTATCCATAATCTTTGAATAAATGGCCCGAGGACCAATGAAATTGTGGGGGTGGGACTTCTGGGTGTCAGGGGTGGAGCTATGCTCTGTGTCCCGGCAGCTTGAAGAAAAAAAACATAATTTTTACTATGTCATCGATGTAAGTAAACCATCTGGTTCTCCCCATCGATGATTTTGAATCATTGATGGTCGATGGCCATCCCTACTCGGAACAGTAGCTCAGATGAAAGGCTGTACCTGTGTGGGGCTATAGGAGACTGCATGAAAGGGACCACAAGATCCTTTTCCTGTTAGAAAGCCTTGTAGACACAAAGCAGCTAATGTAATCTAGATGTTAGTCAACTAGACCAAACAGTTCGGAGCTTTGAAAATGGGATCCAGACCACAGTACACACTGAGAATAATCATTGCTAAATATCCATTTGTAGGAGATAATGGATCACTGAAATGTATTTAATTAGGCTATTATTTAATAGTTCAACCAATTAAGATCTACCCATTTGGCTACTATCAAGGGGCATATTCAGAACTGTAAAACTATATATCCATTATTACACAGTGACCAATCTGGCTCGCATTTCACCAATATATCCATTTGATCAACCAGTATTATCAGCAAAGGTTATTATTCTCATTCGTGATTTTGTTGAAAATTTCTCTGGCTTATACAAGAGACTATTTTTACATCTTTCTTCATTTCACAACACATTCCTATAAATATCTCAGGTCACATTCTTTATGCTTATTATAGACATAGCTTTCATATCAGAAGACGTTACATAATCTTGGTGGCATCAAGTGTTGATAGATACAGTATTTTTATCTTCTACCTCATATTAATAAATTAATAGAGACATTTATAGCATTACAGATGCCTATTATATATATCATTACTGGCTTCCTAAATTTGTAAATGAGATACTTGGGCAAGTGTGAAATTGCATGCAAAAATATGTTTAGGTAACTCTAGGTCAAGCATTTAAGGCACTAAGATGGCCAGCTAGGGCATTAGGCAACTGGAAAAAGTAATAATATTTACAAGCTTTGTTTCAGAAACTTTTAAATCAAGTAACCCATTGTGTCTTAAAAATGAACCTTTACTCATATTTTGCTTTCACTCTATCACTTGGATTCTTTCGAGTTTCTGTCTACTTTCAATGATCCTCGTAAGAATTACAGCATTATCAAGGTTAGTGAAATAGCTTTCTATTCCCATTTCCAACTTAATCACTTCCTCAATTTTATCTCGTATATATCTTGTCAGATCCAATCTCAAAATGCACATTTTTCTGTATATTTACCTCTCGTGGTAATTGTATCGGGTGCTTGAAGTGCATTTTGCTCATTACTCTCCGAGAGCGTTTTAGAATGGGGGATGAAAATCTACATTTAAGTACAATACATTGTGTAAAAATATATTTCAAGTTTAAGTATTTTTATCATTCTGGGAAAGAGAAGTAAAGGCAAAAAAGCCAGCCACACATACTGTATAAAAAATAAATCTCATTACACTACACACTTTTTCGCCAGTTCCATACGTGAATATCTTAAAGGACTGTGAAAGTAATGTGTTTTATTTTCATTATACAGTATACAGTAATACAAAATAATCCACATTTTCTCAAAGGATACAGATTCCAATTGCTGGTGAAATCTCCAAGCAATAGTGGCTTTCTTGCTTCTCACTATGCAAGTAACAATCTTTTTTTAAATTAAAAGTCGTTTTTCATTTTACTAAAGTTTTTGCCACTTTGTACAAATGTAACTATTTACAAACTGAGAGATTCTTGGTTTACATTGTTGTAGAATGGATCATTCAAAAGCAAACTCGTTAGATTCCCTTACCATGATGTTCTTTTAAATAACGTTATGTACAGTATTTGCAGCAAAGTATGTATTCTTCTTTTCATTGTAGAAATGGCCATGGGCACGTAACAGAAAATGGCAAAACATATAATATATACGTAATATATATATATATATATATATATATATATATATATATATATATATATATATAAATGTTATGAAACACAAATGGTCAACGAGTTGTTGTTTTTTTGTTACTTTTCTTTGACTTAAAAATCCATGTGGACTAAAGTTGGGAATTGTAACCTTGTCAAAGCATGGTGAGTTAATGGAGCCCACAAGGGCACATGTTTACACTAATAGTAGTCACAGGTGATATAAAATACAAAATTAGACACAAAAATCTTAAAAACTTATGTCAACTTTTCCATGTCATCCTTTTGTACAGATCACCTGCTTATCAGTCAGAGAGGGAGCTCTTCATTTGTTACATGCACACCAGAATGGAGAGCTTTTGACCATCTAGGTGACCGATAAGTACAGTGAAAAAAAACCATATCGACCTTTTCACTGTCAACCTAGCCATTGTAAACATAATGCTTGTGTCGACCATCCATCTATGTAAACATTAGGCATGTCAATCTATTTCAGATGTTGACCTAAGCCATGTTGAACTTCAGTGGTCCTCCCAATGCATGTCGACCTTTCCTGTGTTAACCTAATGACCGTATACTACTGGAACTTATTTATTCTTCTTTTTATTATTTTAGACATATAGAACTACACTGTTGTTTTCTATTTCTGTTACATGTTTCACATGGTCTGAGACCATAAAGATACAAACATACTGAACACAAGGAATAGGAGATATGGATCTCTGGGGGTTATTCTAGTTGAAATGCTTCCCTGCGTGTTTGCGTAGGGGAGGGATGCTGGCCAACTGCGCATGCGCATAAACTTTTTTGAGCATGTGCAGCCACTTGGTGCGAGTGGGCACGGTGAACTGCTTGTTTGCCATCCCATTCTCACCAAGCAATGTGGGCAGGGCCGGTGGGGAAGGGTTGCGCCCATGGAAGTGCCCAGGGTTTCATGGGCTTTCCCATGAAACCGCTGGGCATTCCCATGCTGTTGCACCAGTGACACACATCTGCGAGCACTTTAGAAATCATTAGATGGTCGGCGACCAACGAATCCTTGCCGCACCCAATCTGCGAATGTATATTTATGCAAAACATCCATTTTAATGTTTGCTGGGGGAACATGATGTGCAAGGGAGGGTGGGCGGCTGTGTGGGCAGCTTGCAACATTTGGTAGACTTGCAAAGCTATGGAATTCGATGGGTGGGGGGCGGAGAGGGGCGTGGTACGCCGGGTAGCCTCATTACCAAATGGGTACGTCCAGCATTCCATGGACATTCCAATGAATGAGAGCATGAAGGACAGGTGGGGGGCAGGCAGCTGACATCACCGGATGTCAGCTGCCAACCTATTTCCCCCTGAGCAGACACCCATATGTAAGGTTGCTCAGAGGAACCTTACATATGCATGGGCCTTCGCCATAATTCAAATGATAGTGCTGCGTCTCCAGAGCCTGCAAATTGATGTTTATGCTAAACATCCATTCGCAGCTATGGCGGGCAGACCTGCGCTGCGAGATTGGGGGGGTCACAGTTTGAGATCCACAGGTTTACGCTAACAGACAATCTTGTTTTGTGCTATAAATAGTGACATGGTTGAAGTCTCCTGCTTAGCTCCTGTGAGAGACCAGGTTTATACATGCTATAAAGCTATTCCAGCATCCTGCACTGTTCCCCTTTTGCAGAATATACTCATCAGCTGGTGAACCACATAAAATCTGACTATGGCCCATTCACCATGTATATGTAACAGTGAGTAAGGCTGTAAATGCTATCTGTCAGTATACCAACACCACTGTTTATGTAACTGGGTTGTTTATAGTTTGAGTCATTGGCTGGTGTGGGCCTTTATAGAATAGAATAGAATACAATCAACTTTATTGGCCATGTGTGCTTGCGCACACTAGGAACTTTTTGTGGATATACAATGCAGCATCAAGCAGGGATGAAGGGGGGAGGCATTACATGCGTTATTTTGAGACATTACATGCTGGGAACACATGCCCGCCGAGCAACACAGCGCCTAGGCAGCCAGCGGCGCCACTAGTGGCTGCAGCAGCCAGGTAGGTAGCAGTATAAGCAGGGACAGTACAGTATCACATAGGGAACACATACCCGCCGAGCGCAGGCAGCCTAGGCAGCCATCCATGGCACCACTGGTCACTTCAGCAGACCTGTAGGTGACAATATGAGCAGGGACAGTATATGGCACACAGAAAACATATACCTGCCAAGCTGCACAGCACCTAGGCAGCCATCAGCGGCGCCACTGGTCGCTGCAGCATCCGGGTAGGTAACAGTATGAGCAAAGACACCGCAGTTATAGCAGAGACAGTACAGTTATCACACAGGGGAAACACGGGGGACACAAGGGGTTACATATGGCTGAGTGCACAGATCCTAAGCAGACATTTGCAGCACCAACTTCCTGTAGGAGAACCAGCATGGAGAGCGAGCATGGGCGGTGGTGGTGGTGTGGGAGGGGGAGAAAGTGTCACTGAGGCCTGGGGAGAGTCAATGAGGCCTAGGGCTGGAGTTGGGCCCTTCCTGGGCTGAGTTCCAATAGTCTGTTCATACCTCCTCCCTGGTAGGGGTGGGGGGGTGCCGCCACAGACATAGAAAGCTCCTGAAACTGCTGGTGCTGGGGATCAGCGGCTGGGGCCTGCGGGCCTGGTCACTTTTCCCGTCACGGCTGGGTGCCGATGGGGGTCGGCCTGGTGCCGATGGGAGTCGGCCGGGTGCCGATGGGGGTCGGCCGGGTGCCGATAGGGGGGGGTCGCCGCCACCTCAGAGGTCATGCTGGGGACCGAGCCAGAGCCTCTGGTGTCATCCCGGGGCCGAGCTGTGCGCTGCTGGTGTCTCTCCAGCGGCCGGGTCCAGTGCCGCATCCTCTTCCTGCTCCTCCAGGCACCCCCTGCACGGAGGTGGTCCTCATGCCGGGCCGTGGCGGTGTACTCGTCCCGGCCGGGTGGGTGGTCACCGTACCGCCAGTAGCTGTGCGAGCCGCCAGGTCCTCCCTTCCTTCTCCCCCTCCATCCTCCTCCGTCTGCAGCTCCAAAGGGTGCCCTTTCTCCATGGGCTGGGGATGTAAGCTTCGGTGTATGGGAGCTCGCGTGTGTGCAACCATCCCCGGCCCCGGCCGGAAGTAATATAGCGGACACCATAACGCTGCAATATCAAAATCTGCAAACATATAATTTCCAATATAGCTCATACCAAACATCAGAATGCAGAAAGATGTGATCTGCAATAAGGCCCTTATTCTGGTTGACTTGCTCGGGCGCGAATTCGCACGCTTGCAAGTCAACGAAAACCCACCCTGCATATGGTGGTACGCCCGCCCCCCTTCGCATGCCGGGTTTGTTCACCCGGAATGCGAATGGATGTTTTACATAAACATTAATTCGCATGCCAGTGGGAACCTTCCCCATCTTTCGATAGTCACTGACCATCGAATGATGTTGAAAGCGCACGGATATGTAAGGGTGGTCCAGACCAATCGAACATATGCGTGTACAATTCAAGGGAATTGGGGGGGGCAGCTGACATCAGGTTATGTCAGCTGTCCGTCCCCTCATGTCACAAATGCATTAGCATGTTCACATATGCTGATGGCCCTGCCACACCATCTCCACCCCCTTCTGGAAAGGCAGGGAGCATGCACCCAGAGAAGCTATTTTTTGCCAAATTCACATGCACCAGCGTATAAATGCGGCTGCACATGCAAAACATCTGTCCCCCCGTGTGAATTTGCAGCCAAGCAAATTAACCAGAATAAGGGCCTATGTACAGTACAGATCGGGTGATTTCAAGAACTGCTCATGCTCTGGAATTTAACTAACACAAGCTCTAGAGTTTAGAGTGCTGTGTGCAAAACGTAAAACATCCAGCAAGTGTTACTTTTGTGGGTAGAAACTCATTCTTAATGAAAAAGGCCAAAGAAAAACAGACTGGTTCAAGCTTGCAAAAATGAGACAATAACAAACATAACCATGCATTGACAACAGTGGTACGCAGAAGAGCATTACTGGATGCTGTATGTTGTATATTAACAATGAAAAGTAGGCACAGCACGTTAAACCATGAAACATAGGACCTCACAAGGTTACTCACTGTATCTCTCAACAAAGAAAAGAAAACTAAGGCTAAAATGGTCATAGGATAACAGGGCAGCATAAAGCTCCGTAAACACAAAGCGATTGGTCGCTCAGCAATATATAGCTCAGCAACCAAATTGCTGAGTGTTCCATTTACATCAGCGACCAGCGATGGTCATTGATGAAAACAAAGTCACTGCAGGCGAAAGCTGCTGGTTGTAGGAACATGCTCCTCCGACCAGCAACCAGTACTGGGCTGGTAGTGGTGTGCGCTTCTAGTGACCATCGCCTCATACACACATGGATATTGTAGCTCCGTGACCATATCCTCAGCGATATAGGCTGAAATTGTCCCGCGTGTACAGGGCTTTAACATAGAAAATACTTTTGGCTGGTCTGACATATCTGAATATACAGATATACTCAGACTTAAGCCTCGTACACACTAGACAAATTTTTAAATGATAACGCTCAGATGGGCCCTTTTGTGGATAAAATCAAACTCTGGATTCTGCTATTAAATGAGCATAATCATATCTATCCTGGAGTTAGATCTGTTTCAGGAAGAGTATTCTGCCCCTCAGTCCTGCTTTTATCAACATCATGCGCCTCAGTCCTGCTTTTACCATATCCACATCATGCCCCTTAGTCCTGCCCCTCATCTTATACTTTCAGCACAACCGCCGCTTTACTTTCCCTTTCCTTCTGCGTTTTTAAGCCTTTATTCCGCTCAGTCACTCCCGCCCGTGTAACGTACAGATAGCGCTCAGTCTCAGATGGTGCACGTTGACGTCACATGTGCAATGCATTCTTGGGACCACTGATGCCAGCAGAGGCTTCAGCAGTACCAGGGCTGCTACCGCAGCAGCATCCATTTCATGCTGGGCAGGGTGGGGGGGGGGGGTGGAAAGCATTGTAGTTCAGAGCAGGGGCTCGGGAAAATGGGGATTTAGCTAGGGCTTATTTCAGGGTAGGGCCTATTTTGGACCGTTGTCCAGAAATCAGGGTAGAGTTTATTTTGTGGGTAGGTCTTATTATCGGGAAAACACAGTAGCACTTACGTATAAATGAAACAATGAAACGAAAGAAAGAAACTTAATAGTCACAGCACGCACTAAGATTTAGCTCAGAAAACAGTGTTCTTGGCAGTACATAATCCATGCTTCTTGGTAATTACACAAGAGTTATATGTTGAATTTAGCTTGTCCACCTTGAATAAGAGTCCTGTTCTCTTTTCTCTATGCATAAAATAATTTATCTGATTAAATGTAATCCATTTCATTACAGTAACAGAAAACCCTTTAACTCATGAAGATCTGACTATTAAGACTTAACTTCCACACTATATTCTGAGCAAAGATAGGTAGTTATGTTTAAGGCAGGGAAAAAGAGTTCTCATATTGCCAGCTATGCAGTATATTGTACAAACATAAACTTTGTTGCATATAGGCCCTTATTCAGATCTGATCACAGTACAAATTTGTTCTCAAAATGGGCAAAACCATGTGCACTGCAGGTGGGGCAAATGTAATGTGCAAATGCAGAGAGAGCTGGGTGGGGCACATACTATGCATGGCTTTCTATTAATAAGAAAATAGGTAGAGATCCCACAATGTCCCCCTTCATTCCTTTATGGGTTAATGATTAACCCCATCATCAACCAACTCCACATTCCAAGGATGGAAACTCAAAGGTCTAGACCTAGCTACAAAACTTTTTGATCCAGGAGGACATTTTTTCCCCTTTTCCAATATAAAAGATACACATGACATACCCAATTCTCAGTTTTACATGTTCTTACGAGTAAGGCACTATGTGACACCATTAGCTCGGAATCATACTACCTTTTCTGACCCTGACCCTTTACAACACATTATTGAGACCCTGTGATTGTGATCTTTGTCACTATATATGTATATATATATATATATATATATATATATATATATATATATATATATATATATATATATATATATATAATTGCAGATTGGTCTATAATAGACCAGGCCGGCACTCCAGAGACTGACACAAGATAATAATGTAGACTACACCATGTCGACTGCGACATGGTGTAGTCTACATTATTATCTTGTGTCAGTCTCTGGAGTGCCGGCCTGGTCATATTATAGACCCATCTGCAATTATTTACATTCATGGCAAGGTCACCACGAGCAGCTGATTGTTTATCCTGAGTGCCGGACCCCTGGATCCCCTTTATATATATATATATATATATATAATCTCTATGCAGATGTAGAATAGGATGCAGAGCAGTATCATCTGTATGTGGATAATACTCAACTCTACCTATCCTCCCCGAACCTGTCCCCATCTGTATTGAGCCATGTCTCTGAATGCCTTTCCGCTGTTTCATCCTGGATGTCATCTCGCCACCTCAACAAAATATTTCAACAGCAGAATTAATTATATTTCCACCAATAAATAGTAGTTACTAACCAGATATCTCTATCACTGTTGAGAATATGATAATCACTCCTACCACAAAAGCTCGGTGCCTAGGTGTCATCGTTGACTGTGAGCTTTCCTTTGTTCGCCACATTCAATCTGTCTCAAAATCATTCCACATGCACCTAAAAAGCATATTTAAAATTTACCCTTACCTTACACAAGACTGCTAAAACTCTAATCCATGCTCTCATCATCTCAACCATTCATTATTGCAATAGTTTCCTTATTGGCCTTCCCCACTACAGACTCTCACCACTACAGTCCATCATGAATGCAGCTGCAAAGCTAACCTTCCTAGCTAGATGTATGTCATCTGCATAGCTACTCGGCCAGTCACTTCATTGGTTACCTGTATTGTACCGTATTCGACACAAAATACTTTTACTTACACACAAGGCCATAAACTAAACTACACCAATTTATATCTCCTGTCTTATCTCAAAATATCTTCTAATCCAACCTCTTCACTCCTCACAAAATCTACGTCTCCCATCCACACTCATTCCCCGCTCCCATTTCTCATTTCTAGTCTCCAAACCTATTGTTTTATCATTGTCTCCTTTTGTCAAGTGCAACAGAATATGCTGTGCTATCTAGAAAACTGTTAATAACTGTTAATAAATAATATATATTAAAAAGCATATATATATATATATACATATATATATAGATAGATAGAGAGAGAGAGAGAGAGAGAGAGAGAGAGACCTTGAGATTTGTTTGACTTTTCAGTCAATTACCAGTAGAGTGCTGATAATAGGAGTGTAAAACAGATATTTATGCGTAATCTGGATTAAGCACCAGATTCAGAACTGTTCATTCGGCTGGGAATATGCAGCAGCCAGTGATCAGTTAAGGTGCCTCTGCGCTAAAGTGTAATCCCGCCTTTTGAATTAATGTACTTGCTGTGCAAATGGATAAGTACAGGTGCATCATAATAGGAAAAGTAAACAGACCTTCCTGTGAGCGGTGGGTTTGTTGAAAATACTGCAAATCGCCATGATTCCCAGGTCAAAGGGGTGGGTCCGATATGACACAATTCCATTAAAATGGCATCATTTTTGCTACATGCCCTCATTGCATAGTAACATCCTCAATATCGATTACATTATATTGTTGTAAGTAAGACAAACAATGTGGGCCACATGTTATAGAGTCAGCGACTGTGCAGGACGCCGGCCGAATTTGGAAGTTTCTTTAAAGGGGCAAACATTTACAAGGCAAGGCCATGCCTTGTAAATGTTGAGGGATTATACGTGGTAAGTAAACAAGACAATTTTTCCTCAGCACACTGAGTAGTATTAGTAACCAATCTTGAACACTACATGATAATAGATTTCAGAGATATTGGTTACATATACCTGCGCAGGTGACTGCTATGCCCCCAAGCTGCGTCAAGGCTTCTCTGTATATTGGGGGTCCCTAGCGCAATATCTAGGTGCAGGGTGTGGCACCCCAGAAACTATCATAAGCTAGGAGGCCCAGTGCGGCACGCCAGTGAGATACTAAGTGTTAATAATTAGTGATAAGAAGCCGAAGCTATATATAAAGAGAGAGGTAAATGAAATGTAATTAAAATAAGAGAGAGAGATAGTGTTAGTGAGGGAAAAGTGTTAATAGAATGTAAGGGCATGCCGCACTAAAGCCACCCAGCCCATCCAGTCCAGGAGCACCGCACCCCACAATACTACCACATCTACCACTATCTGTATAGATTATACGTGGTGCAAAGTGCCTAGGTGCCTAAGTATCCAGGCTGTAAAGAGGGCAGTCCTTGCCAGTGATTTATATAGAGGTCCAGATGATTTATTCTTCATTAGATTACTGGATCTGGCCCTTTCTCGAAATTATTTCTTTTTTGATAATAAATTCTTTTTACAGTGCTCTGGGGTCGCGATGGGGTCTTGTGTGGCCCCAAGTTTAGCGAATAGTTTCATGCATGAGGTGGAAAGAGATATATTTTTTCTGATCCGGTGGTTGCTAGCAACATTCTTGTGTACTTTAGTTTTATTGACGATATCTTTCTCATCTGGAGAGATGGTGATGATAAATTTCGTCAATTTATGTTATCTGCCAACAATAGTGACCAATCCATTAAGTTCACATATTCCTGCAGCCAGACAATGATACATTTTCTTGATGTAAGTGTCAAATTTGATAGTGAACAGAATATTGTGACTACCCTGTTTGTAAAGCCCACCGACCGCAATACTACCCTACTGGGTTCTAGTCACCACCCCCCATCTCTAAAATGGGGCCTGCCATACTCCCAATTCTTGCAAGCTTTGCGGATTAGCAGCAAGATTGAGGACGCGGCAACTGAGATTGACTAAATGATTAAAGATTTTTTGAAGCGAAGCTATCCACACCAACTGTTAAAAAAGTCCAACGCCAAAGTGCTGAACCTTGATAGATTAACTGTATTAAACACCACCACTGACAAAGAGCTGGCTAATAAAATAGTCTGGACCCAGAAATTTACCACCCGCAGCCAATCATTGATGAAATCTGCCAGACAGATTTGGCCAATCATTTCATCCAACAAATCTCTTCCAACCCTCAAAAATAGTACCTTCATGCCCTCATACAGGAGAGGCAGAAACCTGAAAGATCTAGTCGTGCATAATGATGTGAGTAATTTCGATATTAGACCAAAGGAACACTACCTGTTCAAGTTTAGAGACAGGTGAATTTAAAGAACGTATAGCCAATCATAGATCTTCCATCCGGGCTGCCCTTGAGGGTAAGGCTACCGATCAACCTGTTGCGAGGCACTTTAAAAATCATCCATTCCCCTAGATCAGATATAAAATGTCGATTGCATTCCCCCGACAGTCAGAGGTGGTGACAAAGATAGAGCATTACTACAGTTAGAAGCTCAATGGATAAACCGTCTACAAACGGTGCATCCTCATGGCCTTAATGAACAGTTGTTATTAGGTTGCTTTCTGTGATCGGCTGTTCGTTCAGCACCACATTGTGCATTGTCCGATTATGAGCACGCTGTTTATTCTTAGTTAATAGTCATTTATTACCATGACTATATATACTGCATTCATCTGCAAACAGTTTTTGCATTCCTTGTTTGATTTCCAGAATTTCTCTGTTTAGATAGACCCAGTTATTCTATCTCAGAGAGCGCTGACATTGTTGTTAGTCAGCGCAAGATTGTATATTGTTACCATGTTTCAGCATACATTCTCTACTCAGCTGTTTTTGTGTAACATGCTGTGATTTGTTTTTAATTATCTTAATCACTTTTTGTCAGGTAATTGGTTAGCACTTCTCCCATACACACGCCCCCCCCCCCCCCAGCTCTGAAGGCCTCGCTGATGCTTTGGCGCTCCGATGACATCACTGGGCTCCGGGACGGCGCACACACGGGGAGTTCTCTTGCACTCACGAGGTTGGAGTCACTGATATGTTTATATATGTAAGTACTTGTCTTTTTAGTTTTATGTCTTGATAAAGGGTTTCAACACCCGAAACATTGGCATATACCCCTGTGTGGGTCTCTTCATTTCTACTTATCTTTGAATGCTGTATGATACGAGTGTTTTAATCTTGTTGGCATGTATGTATCCCCTGTTGGGGTTACAGAGCACCATACCAGTTGTTATCATCAAGCGGAGTGCCAGGCATCATCATCTGATGATGATATATATATATATATATAAGGATGCGGGGTCCGGCACTCCACTGGTTAAGATACTGGTTGCTTGCTCCGGTGCCCTCCTCGAACTGCGAGGTCCAAATATACACGAAAGCAAAGCTGTCACTCGGAGACAGCTGAATACAAACTTCACTGCTTTATTAAGCACAAGGTGATAACCAACACCAGCGTTTCGAGCCGTAGGCTCGTCCTCAGGGTACAACCCATCCGAATGGATGAGACGCCGGAGACGCCGCGCGGACACCTGTACCAGGTGAATAATCCTGTTGATTGCAATGGGGGGAGTAACCTTTTGGGGTATATAATATGGTGTGTGTGCAGTGATGGGTTGTACCCTGAGGACGAGCCTGCGGCTCGAAACGCTGGTGTTGGTTATCACCTTGTGCTTAATAAAGCAGTGAAGTTTGTATTCACCTGTCTCCGAGTGACGCCTTTGCTTTCGTGTATATATATATATATATATATATATATATATATATTGCTGCAAAGATGGCAGCTGAGTTTGACAGATTACACTAGAGAAACTAAGATACAAGTCTTAGTTTAACACCTTTCTCATGGGGATTTTGTCTCTGAAAGGGAAACATAAAGATCATAACTGAAAAGAAAAAAAATATTTTTCTTGATGACTGGAAATATTTTTTGTTTCTATCAATTCACATCAGTTTTATAAAGCATCAATAACAAGAAAATATGATAAATGTTACAGAATTTTTCTTAAAACTAAAGATGGTGAAAGCGCGCTGGCTGTCTTGCCCAGAGGGAAAACCTATCAGACTCAAGAGTAACGTATCTATCTCACACATTTATAGTGTACCTGTCAAGTACAAGATACTCATATATACTATACTAGATATACGAATACTAATATACTAATACATATATATATATATTGGTTGTGATGGACCAATTGTCCTGATAACACTAGAATTCTCTAGAGGGGCGAGCGCTAATATATGTGAAAATGTTTAATATTCAAAAATATTTAGTTCAAGAAAAAGTTTATATACAAAAGCTGCAGAATTCAATGATGTGTTTGTGTAAACACATCAAATTGGACAATTTTATACAGTAGGAATTCTGCGCTAATTGCTTCAATTAATCTTAGGCTGAATTTCCAAAATTATTTCCAATACCTGTTTATAAGTATATTATTTTTATTCAATTAGCTATCAATAAGAAAACAACAGTAAAAAATAGGTGGCCACCTTAATTTGAATATAATACATTTAATAGCACATTGTTATTTATAAAAAAAGTCATATACTGTAGCAATGAACAATATATAATAATAAAAAATACTGAATAAGTTTTTAAAATATTATGCTGCCTTTAGGTAAACAATACGGGTGTGGTATAAATCCCTGACGGTCGGGATTCCGACAGTCATTAGTCAGACGTCGGACTCCCGACTGCACAGCGTGGGGAGCTCAATGAAGCCCCTCGCGGGCACAGTGGCGAGATGTGCTCACCACCTATTTTATTCTCCCTCTATGGGGGTCGTGGACCCCCAGGAGGGAGCAGTCGGGATTCCGACGTCGGAGTACTGACTGTCGGAATCCCGATTGTTGGGGAGCCGTCCGGCACCCAACAATACAACCTGCAGTATGATTGGATTGTGAGTTTTTCAATGTAATATAATCCCAGTGATGGAGGATGGAGTAGTACGGACACTTGTCATGTATATGATTGTAAAGAAATGCCGGTCCGGGCTCCATTGAGCCATAATCATGTGAAATTGGTGTCCACAGTGATGGTATCACCTGTGTGCCATTTGACAGAAGGTGTAATGAGCAGTTGGTAAGTGCTGGGGGATGCCACGTCTCTCACCCGTGGCCTGCTGTCCCTCTCTCCGGCTGATGTATGGCAAGTCTGCCAGCGGCTGTGGAATAGGTATGGTCCAGGAGTGATGTAGCGGCAGATGTCTTTTACGGCTTTTCCCCGTGGTGCCACTCCGATCTCCGACCTGCACCTGAGTGCTTCTGACCTGGATGGTGGATTGTGCAGCACAGGCGCCCCTCACCTGCGTCCATGTTAATCTCTTTCCCAGTGATAATGGACAGGTGTGTCTGATCTCCCTTCTGGGTCTGTCTGCAGACTGGGCTGGTATTGCTGAATGTCCGAAAGAAACTGTGAAATGTCCTTTGTATCCTCAAATACTGTATATGGCAGTTGTTGGTACCATTAAGGCAGTAAATGGTGCTGGGTAGGTCCACTAATGTGTTTTGCTCATCTACTGAGCTTTTTCCAATTGTCCTGATACCCTGTATCTTGATTAACATCTGATATCTTGATAAAGATCCAAATTAAGATAGAAACTGTAACGATTATAGGTTCTGATGGTGTTGTGCGGTTCTCAGGAAGAGAGGCGGGACCAGCAGGAGTTGGGTTAAAACGAGCAGGTTTATTA
The DNA here is from genome assembly GCF_055691185.1 of Crinia signifera. Lineage (NCBI taxonomy): Eukaryota > Metazoa > Chordata > Amphibia > Anura > Myobatrachidae > Crinia > Crinia signifera. Next base: position 217,523,076 of record NC_139221.1, on the reverse strand, counting down.
AATGAACTCATACAAAGAATAATATGACTGGCATCAATACTTCTTGAATAGATGCATAATAATAATAATAGCAAAGAGTCTCTGGTATATGGTAATAAACACAATAACAGTCTTTTGCATTGAAAGAAGTAAACAAGATGGCAGTCTTTGTAAAGGAAGATAATCAGGATTGCAGTCCTTTGTATAACAATGATTCAGACACTTGAGTTAAATGACGAAGAATACCTGAAGATTGGATACTTGGAAGATTGGATGCTTGGATGATTGATGACTGAAAGAAGTGAAGATTGGATGATTGAAGACTGGAAGATTGGAAGATTGGATGATTGAAGATTAGATGATTGAAGATAGCAAGATTGGATGATTGAGGGTTGGATGATTGGAGATTGGATGGTTGCAGATTACCCAACAGGGTATGAGGATGAGCCGAGGAATTCCCAGAAGGAAAGGCAACTGAAGTGTGTGGCTCACCAGAGAAAGCAACCATGGAATCAGAGGCCAGCAGGGACAACCAGCATGAGAGCGCAGTGCATAGGCACTAGGATGGCCAGGAACTTCCCCTTGCTTGCAGGCTAAGGAAACAAGGTGTACTGACACAGATGGACCTAGGCAGCTCCCCTTTATACCAAGGGAAGGTCTGCCATAGGCCAACTGGTCAGAATGGGAGGAGAAGCCCTGACCTGGCTAAAACTGCTTATGCCCTCAACCAAGAGGGCGGCACCGCACTCGGCGCAAGCCTCCTGACAGCCAGACTGCCGCGCCTCCATTTGAATCCCTGCGTGCTGCTCACACCTGCACAACACCATCACTGCCCATCCGACCAGGACCCCAGCTGAGATGAGATCTAGTACAAAAAGTATGTGCAGAACATCATCAATTTATTCTGATTTGCTGATTTTTGTAACGAGCTGTCTACAAATGGGTCCATCCTCGGAGAATATTTAAATATCCATGTAAGACATATCCAAGTGTGAGACAAGCTGTGATGGGCACTGCAAATTATTTATATACACATTTTTTCATATAAATCATTTGACACAGTTGTATCAAATAATGAAACAGAACTAATACCATAGACAAAAAATAACTGATTACATCTCCCTATCTTTCTTTGCTATAATCGGACATTGGTCCTTATTCTGATTGAGTCGGACGGCTGTGTGTTCGGTCGGACGGCCGATGTTTTGTGTTTGCGCATGTGCAGAGGCGTTTCTGCGCATGTGAGAATGCCACACATGTCCGAACCTATCTAACTTGTAACTACTGACTTGAGTAAGTCATATCTATAGGATTCCCTTAGTGGCCAAAAATGCATCCAGTTTTGATTTAAATTCATTGACAGAAGTTGCTGTAGCCACCCCTACTGGCAATGAGTTCCAGAATTTTACTGCTCTAAAGCCGTGTACACACAGGGGAGATATATTGTTCAGTGTCTCCTTTTCATCAGCAATCATCAGAGGGACGCGAAGGGCTGTTATGGCTCATTTCCATATGTTTATGCCCCGAATTTCATGGGCGTTCCCATGAAAACGCTGGGCGTACGTATGGTAATTCGGCCGTGACGCTTGTGTGGGGGGCGGACAGCTGACATAGCCTGATGCCAGCTGCCCGCCCATATCCCTGCGTTTGCATGGAGAAATGCCCGAGTGGTCTTACCGCATTCGGATGGTGTGAACGATCATTACGGTAGGCAGCGCTAAGAACACTCGTGGCCGTCCGAAAATACGCATTCGTACGAGTGAACTAGAATAAGGGCCATAGAACCATGAAACCAAATTACATTATTATACATTAAAAGCAGAATATACAGATGGAGCCGGGCTGTTCTTTGCAGGGGGTGGCGGCAGAATCGCCAGCCGCCATCCGCCACAGCCGCCATCTGTATCTGCGAAAGGGGACGCGCGCGCACGAGATGCGCGCGCGTCCCCTTCCGACGGTACTTCCCCCGGGTCGCCGCCAGCTTGTCGGCGGTCACCCGGGGTCCCCACAGCCTCCCCACACCCCTCCCTTACCCTGTCCGTCTCCCTGAAGCGGAGACGGACAGGTTCCCGATGCCCCGCCGCCCGGAAACTGAGACACGCGTGCGTGTGAGACGCACGCGAGTCTCAGTCAGATGGAGTGCCTCGCAGCTGGCAGATTGCCAGCAGAGACAGTCTGGCGATTCGCCAGCAAGAGGGAGCCTGGCTCCATCTGTAGGTGTGAAGTCTCAAAACGACACAAGGAAAATCATTTGCACATAATCCTCTCATTATAGACATACTGTACCTGCTTTCAATGTAGCAAAAAGGATTTTGTCCTATTACCGATATAGCTGCAATGGATACCATATATGGTAGACAATTTCTAGGTCAACAGTCACTAGGTCGAACACTAGGTCGACTGTGACTAGGTTAACAGCTAAGAAAGGTCAACACACCCTAAGTCGACATTGACAGATTGTCAAAAGAAGCTTTAAGACAACAGGAACATGTTCAACATGCAGGAGCATAACTCTCAAAGGCAAAGAAGGCTCCAGCCTCAGGACTTCATGCCCTGAAGGGGCACATGCAGGTAAAGCAGCACATGTGGGGTGCCCCTGTAGTTAATTGGCTCTATCCTCGGAGCCTTGCTAACACCTGCAATAGGGGAGAGGATGGCTCCCGCCCTGCTGCTGGACTCTGAGATGATACAAACAGGTGAATTTTGACACCAAACACCATCTTACCTCCAGGCGACTGAGATGAACTTATGGCTCTATCAACAAAGAATATGGTCATTATGAGTTTTTCATTTTTTTGGGTGTCTACGTTGACCAACACTATGTGTAAACATGTTCACTATATAAGTGTACCATGTCCCCTCGCATGGCTGGCTGCACTCGTCATGCTTTGGGCATGGTATATTATATTGTCACTCTATGCCCACTTGTATAATAAGGTATAAAAAAACACCTTTTTTAAAAATCTGATGCCGAACTTATTTATGTTAACTATGTCCAGGTCGACTCTAAGCTTGTATTGATCTTAAGTCAATGTTGACCAAAAGGTATGTCAGCCATTCTTAGGTGCCGACCTAGTCACTGTTGACAATTAGTGGTCTACCTAGTGACTGCTGACCTAGACATTATTGACCCAGGGACCGGATACCGGCTGTAATATGATGTACTGTAACTGTGTTTTAGTTGCTGCACGACCAATGTAGATAAGGGGGGAAATTTACTAAGAATACGATTGCAAAAAGTTGCATTCGTATTCTTAATACGAATGGCTATGACTGCATACGTCGTATGCCCAAGTCGTGTTCCGGAGTGGGATTTACAAAGCAGTCAAATACGACTGCTTTGTAACCCTCCGATGTCGTATCCATTCATATTAGTGGCCATATATACGGCCGCTAATACCAATTTGTGGAGGCAGTCTGCACGGATCAGTCAGATCCGTGCAGGCTGCAGTGTGTAAAAAAAACAGAAAAATAAAAAAAAAAACGGCGTGGGGTCCCCCCCACAGCCGTAACCAGGCGTGGGGTCCCCCCCACAGCCGTAACCAGCACCAGGCTGAAAGAGCCGGGGCCGGTAATTAAAAATCAGGGAACCCGACAAATAGGGGTTCCCCGATTTTTAACAACCAGCCCCAGGCTCCAGGTCCAGGGCTGGTTCCCAAAATACGGGGGACAAAATGAGTAGAGGTTCCCTGTATTTTAAGAACCAGCCCCAGGCCAAACCAGCCAACAGGGTAATGCCACAGCCGGGGGGAGACTTTTTATACAAGTCCCCCCGGCCAAAGCATTCAGCCCTCTGACCGGTCAGCCTGGCCAGGGGCCCAATAAAGGCCCCCCCTCCAGGCCTTACCTGACCAGGCTGAAGCCTGGTGCTGTCCCCGGTGGCCCTGGAGCGGTGGCCACCGGGCTGATTTGAGTGTAAAAAATAGAATTAAAAACTATTGTGTTTTACTGTGGAACTATGAGTCCTAGCAAGCCTCCGCCACAAGTTGGGACTTGAAGAACCACAAGTCCCAGCCTGCGGGCCAGCTGGCACTTGTAGTTCCACTGTAAAAAAAATAGTAAAATAAACACACTGACACACAATAAAAATAAAACTTTAATACATACAAAGCCCATACATACTGATACTTACCTATCTTGAGCCCATAGGTAGGTCCTTGTCCTGCTCCATGTTGGTGGTCGGCTCCATGTTGGCGGCATCTGTGTCAGCATCCATCCGGGTCTGAAGAAATCCATGGGGGACCTGTGGAAGGAAATCCAACTCACCCAGGTCCTCCTGTGAAGATCTGTAGTCTTGACCCGACGTAGTCCTGGTCTTCTGTCACCTTCTGTGACATGCCGGCGACACCATCAGCTTCCCGCATCGGACTGTCAGAGAGGCGCAGAGATCCTTCATCTTCTGCGCCTCTCTATAGAATGATTCTATTGGCCGCTAGGCGGCCAATCAGGAGCTGAGAAAGTCGGCTCCTGCTTGACCGCCTAGCAGCCAATAGAATCATTCTATGGAGAGGTGCGGAAGATGAAACATCTCTGCGCCTCTGAGAGTCCGATGCGGGGAGCTGATGGAGTCGCCGGCATGTCACAGAAGGTGACAGAAGACCAGGACTATGTCACTTAGATATTCGTGCATGTTCCACATCATTCGATGGTCGCAAAAGGATGTTTATGTAAAACAATAAATCCAATATGGTGTGATTTCGGGTGATTTTTAGACTTGAAAATGTGCGCATTTTCAGTCATGAAAATGTGCGCACTTTCAGACATGTGATTTTGTGTAAAAAAAAAACCTGGAGTGCGGTCCCCCCTCCTGAGCATAACCAGCCCTGGACTCTTGGACCGGGCCTAGTTCCAAAAATACGGGGGACAAGCGGGCCCATTAATGCCCCGCATGCTGGGACTTGTGGTTCTCCAAGTCCAGCATGCGAGGGAGGTCTGCTGGTAGTTCTCCTGCATAAAGCAATGTTAGGAATGTGAGAATTAACCCTTAATTAATCAGGCCGGCGTCCACTGGCCATGGACGCCAGTGACAGCCCCGGGCTTCAGCCCTGGACGGGTAAAGCCTGAGGGGGACCCCTCTATTGGGGGGTCTCCACTCCTCCAGGTACCCCGGCCAAGGCTGACCAGCCACGGTGCTCATTTTTCGGCCGGGGGACCTTATATAAAAAGTGTCCACCGGCTGTGGCATGAGACCGCGGGCTGTTGGAGACCGGTGCTCGTTTCAAAATACGGGGACCCCCAGATTTTTTTGTCCCCCGTATTTTTGGAACCAGGACCGGCCTAAGAGTCCGGGGCTGGTTTCAGAAATATGGGGGACCCCTACGCATTTTGTCCCCCGTATTTTTAGAACCAGGTCTGGCTCGATGAGCCCGGGGCTGGTTATGTTCAGGAGGGGGGACCCCATGCCGTTTAAAAAAAAAAAAAAAACTTTTACACATTTTTTTAGACAAGACCATGCACAGATCTCAATGATCTGTGCATGCTTCTGTCAAATTCGCCTGTCAGAACCTGGTCTATTTTTTTGGCGATTTTTGGTAACGTTTACCAAAAATAGCACCCTATTACATTTGCGAGTTGTATACTTTATACTGGTAAAACATCTGGATACGAATTGAAGTGTCACTAAAAATCGCCATTTCAAAATGTGCGAATTTGCAGCAAAAAGTTTTTAAAAAATTACCCCGAATCGCACCCTATTACATGTGCGATTTTTGGAAAACGTGTGATTTTGGCAGTTTTTTTACCAAAAATCGCACATTTCTAAAAAATCGAACCCTATTACATTTCGCCCCAAGTTACTGAACATTAACTAAATTATCTACAGGATATTTTTTTTTTAAATCAAGTCTAGATATGGTTTCTATAACACATTGCATAAGCAGTAATGGTGCCCACACATGATGGTATTTGTACTAGGTACTTTTGTACTAGATTGCATGTAGTTCAAATTGTATTCGATGCGCTACAACAGTGTGCTATGTGAACTGGTTCTAATTATACGATCTAGTACTAAAAGTCCTGCATGCACATACTTTTTTGGCACTGGAGAGCACATTGCATCGCAAGCCAAAGGAAACACAGTGCAATTTGAACTACAAGTGATGCATTTTTAACAAAACGCATCTGAAATTCCCACTGTGATACTATATTCTGCACTAGCAGTGTACTGGATATGTAACAGTGAGTAGCGTTGCACCTGCTATCCATCTGTAAAGCACTGGTTAAGTAACTGGACTGTTCATAGTTTGAGTCATTCGGTAGCCTGTGCATATATATATATATATATATATATATATATATATATAACTGAAATATAAACCCCTGCACACACATCATTTTCAACAGAAAGAAAAAATAAATGTCATACTGTGTGTGTGATACTGTTTCCAAGAAAGTGTTTTCTAATCATAAAATCTCACACGCATCAACTCCCGATTGTACTTGCACATGCATTGTCATTATTGAATGTACAACACAGCATAATAATGTGTTTCATAAAGAACCTACAGTTGTTATTATTATTATTATTATTATTATTATTAGGAAAAAACTTCTGAAACAAAACAATAGCTATAAATAAGAAATTTAGCTTGTTTTATAGTTGATATTTTGGTGACCTTTATAAACGACAGCACATTGTCACCTAATGAATGGAGAATGGAAAGAGGAAAACATTAAGATGTTTTGTCCTAGTTTTTTGTGTGTGTTACAAGCAATCAGCAGGTATATTTGTCATGCTGCTGTGCTGCCTTCTCTCCTCTGTAGTATCTGACATGCCGAATGAGGAACGTGTTAGTGAAGATGAATGGGAAAAGGTATCACTTCTGCCTTCACTAATTTTCCTTTTAGAGGAAAATATATATAGTATTAACTATCCTAACTTTGCAGTAAATTGAAAGCTGTAAAAAAACAAGGAAATACAGTAGTAGACTGTCTGCATTCTAGCCAATAAATAACCCTAAATAAACTGCATGTGTCTTCCATAGCGGATAGACATTTATGCTCCTTTCTTAGGAATGCTAATATTAGGTAACATGTATACATACCTCCCATTATTTTGGGATGTTCCAGTGTCCCGTCCGGGGCCGGCAGTGTCCTGCGGCAGGGGGGGGGGGGGTAGTTGGGAGTTCCCCCTGTCACCTATGCATAGACGCTGTCTATTCCTTCAGCCTGAGGGGCTGGGGACACAGCCAGCAGCTGATATAGCCACTTGCCATGCCTCCACAGCAGTGAAAACAGGGTGTGGCCTTACATGAGGGTCACGCATATAGTCCACGCCCCCTTCCCAATAGGCCATGCCCCCAACATTTTGGGAAGAGGAATCATTTGATGGTTGTTGGCCACTGAATGATTTCTGGTGCCGTTAGATTACCGCTGATCCACAAATTGGGGGCAGGCGCTGATGTCATGTGACGTCAGCTGCCCTCCCCATGCAGGCATTGACACACCTGCACCTCCATGGAATGCTCATCGTTTTTATAAAATGCTGGGCGTTCCCCTGCTGTCGCCCCCTGCCCGCCCCTGGCCCTCCTCTTACTGTACGAACACCTCGGCGAGTGTCATATCCGCCGAAGGTGTTCGCACAGGGGGTTTACACATGCGCATACACAGACATTGAAAACGGGGCTGAATTTGGACCCCAACGTTTGGGTCTGAATCAGCCATTATTGAATATTTGGAAATTCACATGTCCTTTATCATATAACTTATTCACATTTTGTGGGGTGTCCCCAATGAGTGTAGTGTCTCGTCGCAGGGCTCACTTTGATCCCATGCTTCAGGCAAGGTGTCTTGCTCCGCTAGGACTGTACTTGACACACTATACCATTCCCAATTGGAGTCCATGTGTCACATTTTAGGGGAGACTCTGGTCTCCCCTAAGATGTAAGATGAAGAACACAATGCTGGAGACTCTGGAACTAGGAATCGGTTCTGATCAATGTTGACCATCAATGGTGGAAGATTACACATAGGAACACTGCAGGTAAGTATATGGGGAAGATACCACTAACATGGGCACAGGAGAGGTACACTGATGGTGATTGCAACTGATGTTAATGCACAGATGGTGATAATATTGATGTTGACACTCTGAGAAGGTGGCTAGTAATTAGAGTGGTACTGGGCATACGAGCAGGTAGCAAATGAAGTGAGAAGGGAAGGGTAATGAACAATGTTATCATGATGGTAAATAGGTAATCGATGTGAGCATAAATAGACTTGGATGGGACCAAGGCAATTCCCAGTCTGGACACTAGAGGGAATCAGGCTGTAGTAGTGTGGTAAACTGCAAGTGCTGTAGAAAGCAGGACACTCCGGAGCAAACTGGAGACACTGTTACTCAAGAGACATCCTTGCACTGAGTATTTGCCTAGCCTACTTAGTGCAGATTTATAGGAAGTGAGTGCAGTGGATTGGTTGTTGCAGGATCATGTCAGAATGGCTTTGGAAGGATTGGCTGCGAAGCATGCATGTAAAACCAATATGGCTGTGCCCATGCTGAGAATTAGAGGCAAGTTTGGCTTGCATGTGGAATAGGCCTGAGGCTTGTAACTTGTCTGAGGATGAAAGTGCTGGGAAGTGCCATCAGAGAGGCCATAGGCTGTACCAATGGCAACCGTCAGGTTGATGATGCATGAGCCGCTAGTCACATGCAGCCGGCGCCATCCAGACACCGGAATACACACAGCGTGACCGCAGGAGAGAATCTCTGAGCAAGCCTGGAGAAACACTTGGAAGGTAAGTACGTGTTTCTCAAACACTGGATTGTGACACCATGTTGATGATAAAGTAAGTAAATATGTATTAAAAAATTAGAAAAAATTCCCCAAAACTCATGTCAACCTTTTCATGTGTCAAACCTTTTGCTTGTTTTAACCTTGTGAACATGTCCACCATATGTATATCAACCATATGGTGTCATCCTATTGAATGCCAAACTATATATTGTCTATCTGCCATCCAGATACTGGGCCTAATTCAGACCTGGGGCCTGAATCAGACCTGTTTGCTATCCTGGGTATACTCGCAGTCTAGAAATCAGGTCAGTACTGCCTTACTGAATGACCACCCCCCCACCCCCCATTCGCACTTCCCATACCCCCTCCCTAGCATGCGATGGGATGTGTATGAGAACACATCCCCTCACATTCAGCTAAAGGGGAGTGAATTAATTCGATGGTCACCACCCATCGATAGACTTCTTACCCTTTGTTAATAAAAGTCATTCTAAACTGACTTTTATTTCCAGAAAATCATGTAAGGCTCAGGGAACTTGATAAACACTGAAAATACCTCAAACGGAACCAGAGGAGTGTACCGAACTCACGATGGAGTGTGTAAGGACGTGTGTATAAAGTTATCTTTTAAAGGTCACCTCATGTGGGAGTTGTACTGACATATGGATGCATACAGTACTCACAATTGAACTAGACGTGGTGACTCATATCACGGTTTCTTTGTCACTGATCATACAATTCAGCTCGTGATATGCTCATGGAAAGTTCCCATACACAGAAAATAAGTTTAAAAAATGATTGGTGAGATTCAGGCATTAAGTAAGCATTCTAACAGTGTTTCCCTAAGGATCATCAGAGCATACCAAACTCACAATAGAGTATGCACCATCGTGTATGTAATGGTATCTTTAAGGTTAACACCACATGTGGACCAGGTCTCCAATCAAATAAGTACCTAAACTTACAGTATAATGGTGGGACACCTATAACAGTTTCTAAAGTATAATCCAGAACATACAAACCCATAGTTCTCAATTGAACCAACCCAGATGGAGAAAAAATCCTCAAGCAAGCAGGGCCGGTGCAAGGCACCGGAGCGCCCCAGGCAAGTCGGGGTGCCCCAGTGCCGGGGGGGCGGGCAGCATCCCTGCCAGGGGTGTCCCTGCAGTGCAGGAGCGGTCAGGGGTGTCCGTGCGGCAGTGGTACCTGCGGTCAAGGGTGTCCGTGCGGCAGTGGTACCTGCGGTCAGGGGTGTCCGTGCGGCAGTGGTACCTGCGGCGCCGTCATGTGTATAAAGCTGGCTGCGGCCGGCGGGGTCCCTACAGTGAATAGAAAATAACTAGCGCTATGCGCGCGGCGGCGCAGGAAGCGCTAGTTATTTTCTATTCCCTGCAGGGACCCCGCCGGCCGCAGCCAGCTTTATACACATGACGGCGCCGCAGGTACCACTGCCGCACGGACACCCCAGACCGCAGGTACCACTGCCGCACGGACACCCCTGACCGCAGGTACCACTGCCGCACGGACATCCCTGACCGATCCAGCAAGTTTTTTCCACAGCTCGCTGGGGGTGAGGGGCGAACTGCCGCCCTCCAGGTGCCGGCGCCCTAGGCAAATGCCTAGAGCTGCCTAGTGGTGGCGCCGGCCCTGCAAGCAAGGAATCATGATCATGTGAATACTCCATTCAGGGATTGTGGAAGTAGAAAAAATCCTGAGCACCAAATGATGCACAAATGGCATAAAGAGCACTGGACCAAAGAATTTGCCTCCAGAAATTGGTTTGATGTACTTGAAAATCTCCCCCAAACCCATTAGCTTTTTTAGACTGGGGCAGACCTTTGTGGAGAAACCGTAGATTCCGGTATACAAACCAAGACTAAAACGATTAAAACAAAAAGAGACAAATGTCGGGGTAAAGGAGAAACGGTTAGGATAAAAAAAAAATTATGTTCAGGTGTGATATCGTCCAAACTAGAAAATGAGGCATTAACTAAAAATTATGATCTCAGTGACCATGAACTATCAGCTGATGAGATATCAGTTCTTCAAAAGGGAATTAAATTTGAACCTAGTAATCAGATTAATTTCTTTAATTTATTCATTGACGTAAATAAATGTATACAAAAATGAACGTTAAAGAATTTTTTTGCAACTGAACAACAGTCTGATGATCTTGAAATCAATAAAATTAATCCTTTTAGGAAACCCTCGTCTTTTAATCCCCAATATGTGAAGGAATGCTTCATCAACTCTTTCCACAAAATCATTAACAATGAAATTAATCAGTTAAAAACTAATTTACCCACCTACAGTATAGATATCACCAAAGGTGAAAGAGAGGTGCTAGATTCGTTACAAAATGATATACTGTATTAATAAAGTTGGCAGACAAAGGTGGGTGTGTGGTGATATTAAATAAAATGATATATATGGAAGAAGTTTTTTGTCAGTTAAACGACACTTATAGAAAATTACGTGCGGATCCATCACAAAAAATCTTCAACGTTCTAAAAGTATTGATTGAACGGTATACTTCTATTGGCACAAGTAAGAAGACTGCAGAGTTCCTACTTAAAGAGGATTTCTCAGTCCCTGTTCTATATCTGTTACCGAAGGTGCACAAATGCACAATTAACCCCCCAGGATGTCCAATTATAGCAGGGACTTATAGTATTTCTGCTAATTTATCCTTCTTTATTGACCACCACCTCCAGCCTTTGGTGTGTAAAAATAGATATCACTTACAGGATAATAAAGATGTACTAAATCAGCTAAATGAGATCATGTGAGATGAGGATTATTGTTTGGTCACGGCAGACGTTACCTCCTTGTATACTATTATTTGAGATACTGATGGGTTATCTGCCATCAGAAAAACTCTCGAAATGAAAGACATGAGTAGTGATCTACAACAACTACTAATGGAGGGTATCGAGTTCATTTTGTTTAATAATTATTTCAATTTTAATGGTATCTTTTATGTGCAAGATATTGGGACTGCAATGGGGACCATATTTACCTCCAGTTATGCCAACCTCTTCATGGCCAGATGGGAGGATGAGATGGTCTGGCAAGGAAATAACTGGAGTGCAAACCTCATGCGTTGGTGGCATTACATCAACAATGTACTCTTTATATTGAAGGGAGAGGTTGATCTTCTTGAAAATTTCCGTAATTTCCTAAATTCAAACAGCTTTAACATCAATTTAGTAATAATTAGGAGATAGAGATCAATCAACTTTGTATAAATATATATATATATATACTCTAGATATATCTGACTCAAAAGAGAGCGCCACACATCTGAAAAGTTGGTTCAAAACATTCATATAAAGATTTATTATATATTAAAAAAGAAGAGAGACAGAAAACTTATAAAATATGATACACAATATCACAGTAAAAATTATTATCCCAAAATGGACACAATAAGAGTATTAGCCAATGAATTCTCTTTATGGATTATTAATGGACCCAGCTCTAAAGACAATATTCCTGCATAGAAGATAAGTATAGAAAGTCAGTCAGTGTCGACCCTGTATATAATTCAGGGTAAATGGATTGGAATTTTATTAGGCCAAATAAATAGGAGATCCTTATGGCTCTTTAGTTTGAGATTGTGAGCATCCAAAGTATTTAGAATATTCTTTATTTGGTAAGGGGCTCCCAGGAGGTAATTAGCATTAGTGTATAGCGTGAGACCAGTACCTCTTATGTGATAAATTCACTCATGCAGTCCCTGCGATAGCCTCCGGTGTGGGTTCGCTTCTACCCGCCTGGCTCCAGCTGATGACAGCGAGCCTATGGTGTTTGCAGCGTGACGGGGAGCAACCTCACTGACCTGTGTTGACAGATAGGTCCTCCATGTCCGGCTTCAAGTTTTGCAGGCGCTTGTTCGGCTGTTCGCCGTTTTTGAAGAGGAGATGTCTCTTTCTTTTAGTGTGCAACCTTCGGGGGTAGCGAAGTCACAGCAGGTGAGAGCTGGGTTAAAGACAGCCCAAATGGGGAATCCTTGTTTGCCTCCTGGGAGCCCCTTACCAAATAAAGAATATTCTAAATACTTTGGATGCTCACAATCTCAAACTAAAGAGCCATAAGTATCTCCTATTTATTTGGCCCAATAAAATTCCAATCCATTTACGCTGAATTATATACAGGGTCGACACTGACTGACTTTCTATACTTATCTTCTATGCAGGAATATTGTCTTTAGAGCTGGGTCCATTAATAATCCATAAAGAGAAATCATTGGCTAATACTCTTATTGTGTCCATTTTGGGATAATAATTTTTACTGTGATATTGTGTATCATATTTTATATGTTTTCTGTCTTTCTTCTATTTTAATATATAATAAATCTTTATATTAATGTTTTGAACCAATGTTTTCAGATGTGTGGCGCTCTCTTTTGAGTCAGATATATCTAGAGTATATATATATATATATATATATTTATACAAAGTTGATTGATCTCCATCTCCTAATTATTACTATCTTTAAGTGGCAATCTCCAGAATTGCCTTTGGGAGCAGCCTTAACACATTTTTTATAACCAATACAAATTGGTATAAAGATTGAGTAGTGGAGCAAGAACAGGTATATCACTATCGCGCCCGATTGTTGTTCTTATACTTTTAACATCAATTTAACCTTTAGCTCCAGCAAAATGGAGATTCCTTTTTTTGATTTGAGGTTATACATTGAGAATGGTAAACTAGAAACCACAGTATATGTTAAGCCCTCTGATACAAATACTTACATCGACCCAAACAGTAACCATCTTAAAGGTTGGTTGTCAAAAGTCCCTAAAGGGCAATTTGCGCATCTTAAATGCTATTGCTCTAATACTGGCAATTTTCAGGACATTGTAACCACCATGACCACTAAATTCCTTAATAAGGAGTATAAAGCTATACTTTTAGATAAAGCACTAAAGGAAACAACTATCATTCCAAGACCCACTCTGCTGCAAAAGAAGGACCCTTCTGTGAGACCATTGGCTAATGGGATACGGTCGGTTGGTTGACACCATTGGGTCGACATGGCTCAATGTCGACAGGTGTCTAGTTCGACATGGCTCAAGGTCGACAGATGTCTAGGTTGACATGGGACATGGCTGACAGGTGTCTAGGTCGACACATGCATTAGGTCGACATGGGTTAGGTCGACATGGGGTTTTTCATTGTTTTTTGAGCCAACATCTGTTGACAGGCAGTATTTCATGCCCTACTAGGGCGAGGTACCGTGCCCAAAGCATGGCGAGTGCAGCGAGCCATGGGAGGGGACGTGGTGCACTTAAAACTGTGTCCATGCTGACATTTGGGTAAAAAAACTGTGAAAACACCATGTTAACCTTTTGACTGTCGACCTAACGCATGTGTCGACCTAGACACCTGTCGACTTTGTCCCATGTCAACCTAGACACCTGTTGACCTTGTGCTATGTTGACCTACACACCTGTTGACCTTGCTGTATGTTGACCCAACATACATGAGGCACAGGGCAAGATGTACTAAGCCTTGAAAAGTGATAAAATGGAGAGTGATAAACCACTAACCAACCTTTCATTTTTCAAACACAGCCTGTGACATGGCAGGTAGGAGATGATTGTCGGGTGATTTATCACTCTCCATTTTATTAATTTTCAAGATTAGTACATCTGATCCTGAAGGAGTTGTGATATGACCCAAAATAGTTACCTTTAACACGCATAATTTATATTTTGACATCACAATACACCTGTACAATAGTAGAATAGGCATGATGTCTTTAAAATAAAGGGTCAGGGCCGGCTCTACCACTAGGCAGCTTTAGGCAGCTGCCTAGGGCACCGGGATCTGGGGGGCGCCACCAAGTCTGCAAATCAAAAAAACAAGGCTGTCTATGAGTATCCTTGCTGTACTTAAAGCAAGTGGTGACTGTGGAACTTCTAAGACCTCACCTCTATACTTTCCCTTACTTCCTACATTGCTGCCCCCTCTTCCTTGTACCCTGTATTCCTTGTATTGTGGGTGGCAAAGGGGAGGGTGCAGAGGACCTCCAGGAAAAACCAAGGGACTTGGCCACCTTCCCAGGGCGTGGGAGAGGGGGTCACGGGGATTGGATGACCACATAATCTAAAATATATTTTTTTTGGGGGGGGGGGGGGGGGTAGGTTGAAGTTTTGCCTAGGGTGCTGAGAAGCCTTGCACCGGCTCTGTAAAGGGTTACTCCTGTCCCAGGTGGTCGCATCCCAATGTAACACATATACTGTATTTCCTAGGACATTAGGCTTGTTGAGAAGATTATAGAGATATACTGTTATCTCATGACACCATTATTCTTGGATGAGGAAACAGATTGAGGAGTTAAGGCCCCCATACACTATGAGATTTATCTGACCTGTAAAATTGCATCTGATTTCCCCTGAACTTCCCCAGCAGCTTCCCAGGAGGCCTACATACAATTTGACACTTGATGTGCCATTTTTTTCATCCAATTTGCGTCAGATAAATCACATGATTTATCTGACGCAAATTGGATGTGCCATGAGATTTATCTGATGGGAAGGCTCTAGGGAGTGGCCTAAACGGTGCTATACCTTGCAGGTATTACTGTTCTGCTCATTATCACACAAAAGACACAGGGGTTTGAAAGCTAAATTTTGGTCTATTTAATTACCGTTTTCAAGCTCATACAAACAGTAAATGGTACATACCTAAATAATCTCCACCAGCACAGGTCGTCAGCTCCCCGCTGCATGTCCGAGTCCAATGACGTCACTGTCCAAACTGGCCGGTATACATCGCTGGACGGTGACGTCATTGGACTCGGACACGCAGCGGGGAGCTGACGACCTGGGCGTGGCTTTGGTGGAGATTTAGGTATGTACCATTTACTGTTTATATGAGCTTGAAAACGGTCATTAAATAGACCGAAACGTAGCTTTCAGACCACTGTGTCCACAGTGAAAGAAGAAATAACCAATCAGAAAGCTGCAACCCTAATCGCTTCCATCGCTCTACCTACCTTCTCCAGCGCCGCCATGTTGGAGGTGGGAGGGGCCAGTTCTGTGCGTGCCCTCACAGCATAATGATGTCGGGCAGGACTGGAGCCGGGCAGCAGCACACAACAGGGCGGGAGCCGCGGGACAGCGTGAGTTAAGCGGCAGGCTGAAAACGGCAAAGAGTGCCGTGGTCGGTGCCGAAATTTAATTAAATGCCCCCACTCCCCCTGTGCAGCGCTCCGTGTCTGCCCTGCCGCTGCCTGTCATATATTTTGACAGGCGCAGGCTGCGGCAGCCAGCAGTCCACAGCCCGCAGTTACACTACTGAGTGTACAGACTTGGAGGAGGGGAGGAAGCGCCTTTAAGGGCCGGCGCCTACCTGCTTTGCAGGCTGTGCTGAGCGGGTAGCGCCGGCCCTGATATGGGGTTAAGGACCTAGTGACCGGGTATGGGGGGCATAGAGTGTAGGACATGGGGGTAAGGACCCAGTGACATGGAATAAAGGGCATAAAGTGTGGTACATGGGGATAAGGGCCCAGTGACAGGGTATAGGGGGCATAGAGTGTGCTACATGGGGTAAAAGCCCAGCGATGTAGTATAGGGGGCATACGGCTTGGTACATGGGAATTAGGGCCCAGTGACGGGTTATAGGGAACATATAGTGTGGTACACTATCTCCCCCCCCATTCATGTATGGGCACAGTTATAGGGTACAGAGAGTGTGGTGAGGGTCTAGTGATGAGACTTTTTTTTTATTTGTAACTCATTTACTTGTTTGCTCTGTGATAGAAAACAAAAACGTCTAACCTGCTCATCACTAGACCCTCACACTCTAGTGGGAGTCCGGGCTCTGCTAACCCAGCCTTCATCCAGCAGCAGAGGAGAGGGGGGAGTGCTGGCATATATCAGCAGAGCAGGGGGGGAAGTCCGGGCTGAGGGCTCTGCTGCGTGTGCTGAGTTGACATCTAGCAGCAGCACGGAAGATTCTCCCTGCCGCCCTCTGACCTCTTCTTTCCCGTGGTGCCTGTCACTTCCTGTGACATGTTACAGCTGCTGCTGCTTCTACACTGGGGGCTGGAGGAGGTCCACAGCGCCCGAGGGAGGTACCCGGAGATATATCGGATCTGAAACATCGTGGGTGCTAAAAAGCACCCAAGATGTGCCCAGATTCCGATATATCTTATCTTCAGCAGGTCCGACGCCCTGATCCGATCTGATGCGCACGGGACCGCGCATCAGATCAGATCAGATGTCAAACACATGCGATTTTCGGCCGATTTCATCTGATTTATCGGCCCAAAGGGCCAAAATCGGATGAAATCGGCCGAAAATCGCATAGTGTATGGGGGCCTTTAGAGATGGTCTTAAGGGCTACAAACACTTGGGAGATATGGCTGCAAAACAAAGGCTGACTTATGTCAACACTGACGGGAAGGAAAAACTGCTTCAAATCATTTAATTCCCATTTTTTAAGAAAACAGATCTCATTTTCCATTCTCGTTTCAATCCCTAATGATTTCAGCATAGTTGGTTTATCTTTTTGAGGGACAAACAGTGGCGCACGCAGGGGGTTTCTGAGTACCCAGAAAACCCCCCCAGGAGTCTAAGGGTCCTGAGCTGAAAGCTGAGGGTCCCCTATTTCCATGGGTACAAGAATTTTAAAAATCGGCCCTTGGGAACCGGAGATATCTGACTTCAAAGCAGTGGTCCCCATCCAAGCCTGTTAATTGCTCTTCCTAGTCAGATATTTCAGGTTCTATCTGACTTAGTTTTTCTAAGGGTATATTCCAAAAGCTGGGACTCTCCCCATTTGATGGACACTAGTAGCTTGTCTCTACTGTTCCCAGGAGCAGAGATATCAGCCTTCCAGCAGCTGGTTACTGCTCCAGCTTCACACACCTGGTATGTAGTTTTATATGATCGTTGGCGGATTGCTCTGCCTCCTGAACTCTGATCCCCTAGTCCCTAGTACCATTTGGTAAATCTAAGAAATCTATTACTGGGAACTGGAGATATCTGCAGTCAAGCAAGCTGTCCTCCCACCAGAAAATTATGAAAAATAAGCCCACTCCACTATACACCCCTCTTCTGCATATTAAACATCCTCTACCACCCTGGAAGTTATGTATCAGGACCCCGTTCAGCCCAATGCCCCCTTCTCTCACCTCATCTCCCACCATCTGTGCAGTAAAGGGGTAATTAGTGGAAATTACTGATCCAGGCCCTACATGCTGAGCAGTTGATGTAATACCCCTTACCACCCGCGGGACATCAAAGCTTCCGCTCATAGCACCCCCCATCCCTACCGCTGGAGGATCGGTAGGGGCCCCAATACATTGGTATGCCCAGGGATCTACACTGCTGTTGACGCCCCTGTATGTGTATATATATATATATATATATATATATATATATATATAGCACTTACCCAACCTCAATAGGAAAGGACCAGACCAGCACTCAGTTTTAGGTGAAAAAAGTTTGTAATCAAGGAAAGTACAACATAGTCATGTGTAGACAGCAGGGCTGACCCGACAGCCGTTTCAACCGGAACCCAGTCCGGTTTTCCCCTGAAGAAAACCGGACTGGGTTCCGGTTGAAACGGCTGTCGGGTCAGCCCTGCTGTCTACACATGACTATGTTGTACTTTCCTTGATTACAAACTTTTTTCACCTAAAACTGAGTGCTGGTCTGGTCCTTTCCTATTGAGGTTGGGTAAGTGCTGTATCTTAATTTATATGGACCCTGCACCGTTACTGCATATTCTTTCCAAATAATTGAGTGCCGTTCTGAGACCCACATTATATATATATATATATATATATATATATATATGTATATATATTTTATTATTATTATTTATATACATTTGGTCTATCTATAATACTTTACCTGACCCGGCATATACTGGGTCACCTAAGTGTCCATCTCCATGCTTTGCTCCGCCCCTCTGGAAACCCCCTTTGAAAATCCTGCGTTTGCCCCTGACAAATAGGACAATAATGGTTATTTGCTTAAATAATGTAATCAGTATTTATTTGAAATCTCTAACAGTGTGTGCTCTAAGGGCCTTATTCTGATCTGAGCTCTGTACAAATTTGTTCTTAAAATGGGCAAAACCATGTGCACTGCAGGAGGAGCAGATGTAACCTGTGCAAAGACAATTAAATTTTGTGGGTGTGCTGAAACTGAAATCTAAATTGCAGTGTAAAAATAATGCAGCCAGTATTTACCCTGCACAGAAACAAAATAACTCACACAAACCTAACTCTCTCTATACATGTTACATCTGCCCCACCTGTAGTGCACATGGTTTTGCCCATTTTAAGAACAAATTTGTACTGAGCTCAGATCAGAATAAGGCCCTAAGTGACTGAGCAAAGGTCTAAGTGGCCATGTACAGACTCATTCGCTGTAGTATGGAGGAATCTAGCAACACCAATAGCTATGGAAGCTCCATACTCATGTACAGGTACTATAATGTCACAGCGGAGTCAGGGACTGCATAGTCTCTCTAGAAAGGCATACTGGTGTTAGAGTACAAGTTACAAATAATTTATAAAAAAGGTCCTAAACCATAAACTGTATGCAAAATGGGTGTTATATATTAAATAATAATAATAATAATAATAATAATATTAATAATAATAATATTAATAATAAATTGGTGTGACTCTTATTTATACAAAAGACAAGAATCACAGCAGTGACAAAGATTTTTAAACTTTTGTGAGTGATTGCAAAATATCTGCTAAAAAATGGCAGCGTCGCACACATTTGTTACATAAATTAAAAAAAAAAATATTGTGCAAAAAAAGATTATATTTCCGGTACTTGTTTAGTTTCACGGCGGCCAATATATCGGTTTGCGATATCGGCCGATCCGATGCGATTTTTTACCTGTTCATAACCCCACTATCCACTACGCATGGAGTTAATTTTATATAGTGCGGCGAGTGCAGCGAGCCACCGAGCCTTGAAGCGTGGCGAGTGGACGCGGATTACTGCGCCCGCCACACTATATAAAATCAACTCCATGCAAAGTGAATAGTGGGGTTATAAACAGGTAAAAAATCGCATCGGATCAGCCGATATATATCGGCTGATATCGCATCTGATATATCGGTCGCCGTGAAACCAAACAAGTACCATGGGTGACATTCTATGGGATGAGATAACTGCGCATTTTTTTTATCGCACCACTTCGCCCTTTTTAAAATCGCAAGATTGGCCCGTTTTTAATGAGATGCGAAAAACGGGCCAAATAGTGCGAATAGGTGCGAGTTGGTGCGATGTGTTTAGTCCTGAAAATGTGCGATTTTCATGTCTGAAAATCGCACGTTTGCAGGAAATCGCAAATTAAAAAAAAAAAACCAGCGCGGGGTCCCCCGCCAGAGCATAACCAGCCCCGGGCTCATTGAGCCGGTGCTGGTGACATAAAATCAGGGTCCCCGACAAATAGGGGTCCCCTTGATTTAATGAAACCAGCACCAGGCTCAAGGTCCGACGCTGGTTCCCGAAATACGGGGGACAAAATGACTAGGGGTCCCCCGTATTTTAAGAACCAGCACCGGACCCAACCAGCCAGCAGGGTAATGCCACAGCCGGGGGACACTTATTATATAAGGTCCCGCGGCCAAAGCATTATCCCCCTGGCTGGTCAGCATGGGCAAGGGTCCTGGGGAAGTGGGGACCCCCCCCCAATGAAGGGGTCCCCCCCCTCCAGGACTTACCAGCCCATGCTGAAAGTGCGGGGCTGTCCCCGATGCCCCTGGGCGGTGGGCATCGGGCTGAAAAAAGTGTAAAAAATAGAAGTAAAACTATTGTTTTCTACTGTAGAACTATGAGTCCTAGCAAGCCTACCCCGCATGCTGGGACTTGGAGAACCACAAGTCCCAGCATGCGGGGCATTAAAGGGCCCGCTGGCACTTGTAGTTCTACAGTACAAAAAATAGTTAAATAAAACACACTGACACCCTGAAAAATAAAAGTTTAATACACACATAACACACACACTGATACTTACCTACCTTGAGCCCGTAGGTCGGTCCCTGGATCCTGGGTCCGGGCTCCGGTGCTCCAGGGCAGAAGAGTCCGGTTCCAGGGCCTTGGTCCTGGTTCCGGGGCTGGTCCGGGGGTTACGGGGCTCCAGGGCTGAAGAGTCCGGTTCCGGGGCCTTGGTCCTGGTTCCGGGGCTGGTCCTGGGGTTCCGGGGCTCCAGGGCTGAAGAGTCCGGTTCCGGGGCCTTGGTCCTGGTTCCGGGGCTGGTCCGGGGTCCTGGGCTCCAGGGCTGAAGAGTCCGGTTCCGGGGCCTTGGTCCTGGTTCCAGGGCTGGTCCGGGGTCCTGGGCTCCAGGGCTGATGTCTCCGGGGTCCAGGATCCGAAGAAGTCCAAAAGGGGTACCTGAGGAAGGAAATCCTACTCACCTGGACCCCCGGTGCGAAAAGCAGCCATCGCATTTCCAGTGTGTCCAACTTGTTGGTCAAAATCGCACTTTTTTCACATTTTCATTTCCATTTGAAAATGGAAAAAAATGCGATTTCGGCCGTTTTTGCGAAAAAAATCGCAAAAGTCTAAACTTCTCATCCCATAGAATCCCATAATGACCTGTAATATAAGGTAAATATTACAGGTCATTATGATGAATAAAACAATTTTCATGACAATTTTAACACCTATTTTGACAAATTCACTTGGCATTTAAAGGGTTAATAGGCTTCTTTTCCTTCCTTTAATTTAATTGAAAACAGAACACACCAGAACTTTGGGGTTTGAGTTTCTGTTGATTGTATATAAGTGCCCCAATCATGATTTGACTAGAAATTACTGAAAATAAATGTTATTGATGTTAATAATATTGGGCCTTATTCTGGTCGATGCGTAAATTTCCGAATACTTTCGGATGGCGTTTTTTAGCCGTCTGCGCATGCGTGGGCAACGTTATGCGCATGTGCCACGCATGGTGTCCGTACTTGTTCTCACTAATACTGTACAGAAATGTGCACCGCAATCACTCTGGAAATATGGGCGTATTATGGGCGTCATTCGGAACTACACAGGGGCGTAGTTTCAAAGTGGGCTAAACTGGGCGTAAACATGGGCGGACACGAGGGAGTTCACTCATTCTGGTAGGCGTGCATTCGGACAGCACACCGAATGCACGCGAACCAAACGGCTAGAAATATGCGGTGTCCATAAGCAAGTATTGCTTTGCGGACACCACTCGGTCATGCGCTAGGCAATCGGAACGCCCAATCACTACAACCAATGTCAGCTGAACACAATACAATCCACTCCTTTACTCATTACCCAGGTGGAGCAGATGCTGGTGAAGGGGGGGATGGTGTTCCCCCTCTGCCAGCAGGGAGTGCTGCTGGTGGAAATGCACCAGAAACGGATGACAATAGGGCCCTATTGCTGGAAATTAGCTCCACCATAAGCTCATTATGGCGGAGGAGGAGGTCATTTTGCCGCAGGGCTTGATCTGCCAGCACCTGCAGGCTTGCAGCTATTGACTGCTGGGTGCCAGCCATGGCCTGCTGGCTCCCAGCCATAGCCTGCAGGCGCCCAGCTATTGCCAGCTGGGTGCTGACCAAACCCTGCATGACCTCCTCGGTCCGTCTGTTGTGGCGCATACACGCTGTTAATGACAAAATGAACAATAAAGTTAATACCAAATATCACTCTGAACAACCAATTACAGGACATGATTGCTTGAATTGTGCCATTGCTAAGATGGCGGCCTATGGGAGAGCAGCACCCTTCTCTCCTGCGGAGCTGAGGGCACTGGTCTCCGTTATGGAGACCAGGCTGGGGCGTGCCGGCCCTTATATTACTAACCGGCAGAAGCGCCATGCATATGCCGCGGCCCGCAGGCTCATATTCGCGCGCACCCAGGTGCGCAGGACCATCGCACAGCTGGAGCGGCGATGGTCTGATCTGAGGCTGCGACAGACGGAATTGCTCCAGGAAATAAGGGCCAGCATTGCACGATGTAAGTGTTTACACATTAAATGGCTAATTGTACATTCTTACTTCCATGACCTTTATTTGGCCAATAAGGTAACCTGGCTGATCACGAGTTAAACATGGCATACACTATATGTGTGGTACTTTATGTTTGACATGCTGTAATGTGGGTCTAATATGTCATTGTTTATGCTGCATGATGAATGAAAAAATCATGTGCCTTATTTAACACTCTGCATTTTGAATTTTCTTACAGCACGTGACCGTGCAAGACAGGCCCGTGAGCAGGGCCAGGAGGAGCAGGGCCAGGAAGTGATGGGCCAGGAGGAGGTGGCGGAAGAGGAGCAGGCCCAGGAAGTGATGGGCCAGGAGGAGGTGGCGGAAGAGGAGCAGGCCCAGGAAGTGATGGGCCAGGAGGAGGTGGCGGAAGAGGAGCAGGCCCAGGAAGTGATGGGCCAGGAGGAGGTGGCGGAAGAGGAGCAGGCCCAGGAAGTGATGGGCCAGGAGGAGGTGGCCGAGGAGGTCGTGGGCGAGGAGGAGGCGTGTGAGGTGGTGGAGGTTGAAGGAATTGGTAGGTAAACATAAGGCATCATTAATAATTGGTGGTACTACTATTTGTTAGGTACCACTGCTGAATCTAGTGTGTTTTACTCTATTATAAATTAATAAACAAAAGTGGGTTACAACAGACACACTT
This sequence comes from Crinia signifera, assembly GCF_055691185.1. Lineage (NCBI taxonomy): Eukaryota > Metazoa > Chordata > Amphibia > Anura > Myobatrachidae > Crinia > Crinia signifera. The sequence goes on along the minus strand of NC_139221.1, from coordinate 217,499,711 downwards.
AGGGGTTATATGCCCAAGCTGAAAACGTGGGATCTGGAGGCTCACGTAGGTGATGAGTGTTTATTTATGGAGGGCCTTTCTATACAAGCACAAATAAAACATCAATGGAGTATGGTCAGGCCTGATTTATAATGGAGTCACAAGTGGCCAGTTCCCCTGGGCCCCCCTCTAGCCAGTTGGCCCGTGATGTTGCCATGTCTTTTTGAAAGCTATTTTGTAGGATGGATTGACTTTAAAAATTGTTTGGTGTATGGAAGCGGATTAGTGCAGCACTTTCACCTATCTGGCAATGTGACAATGATTCAGGAAGTAAGGGGTAGAGGGACTAGGCTAGCCTTTAAATGTGGTATCTATCCATCCATCCATCCATCCATGTATCTATCTATCATGCAGTTTAGCTATTAAGCAGTGACATGCAGATATATATGTATGGCAAAATGTGGCATGTTGTAGTGGATGTAGCTTTCTAGTAGATTGGTGAGTGTTGTGTGTGTGTGGGCCCATCTTTTTTTTTCCATTACAAACAGTATTGCCTATGTAATTGTTTGTATGTATGAATTATCATGCTGTAGGTACTTAGGATTGACTGTACAAGGTCTACCTGAATAGCATAATTAATGTTGAACCCCCTTTAACATGCCCACAGATGACCAGAGGCAAGAAGGCGACGGTTTGAGAGGGGCCCTCCTCAGGCTGCGCCCAGGGCAGCCGAGAGGTATGTTGGGCCCCGGTAAAATTTTGGGGTGTGGCCTAATCGTGGGAGGCGTGACCAACTCCCACAATTAGGCCATGCCCCCAAAAGCAGCACATACCGACAGCATGTACTGTGCTCAGTCAGCATGAGCTCTCACGCTGTCAGTGAAATGCTCATGCTGAGCCTGCTGTAGGTGTGTGCTGTCTGGGAGGGACAGAGTGGGGGGGGGGGCAGACCAGGGCCCCCGCCGGGCCCCTCCAGCAAGCCTGGGCCCGGGTAATTAGTACCTGCTCCCCCTCCCTCTCGTAGAGGTGCAGGACATGTGTGAGCACCTGGTGTGATTTTTTTATTAAAATGTTTGTGTTATATGTAAATAAATTGTTGTCATAAAAGTTAGAAGTGGTCTGTGTGTTTTTTTTTTTATTTTACAGTATAAGTATAAATATAAGTATATAAGTATAAATAGTGCTGTTTATTTATGTAAGGTGCTAAAGGTATAATATAAGAATAATTGATGATGTCATATGCATACATAACACATGGGCGTAAAGGGGCAAGAAAGAATGTTGTGAACTTAGCATGATGTAAGGGTTAATCTAAAGTGGTATTAAAGTGTTTAATTATTAATTAGATAAATAATAGATGACCATTAAAAACAATCCCTTTTTAATGAGGTTGCCTAATTGCATAAGTGGGTCATGTTACAGATTTGGGTGTTCTGATAATAGTGGTGATTTGTGCGTAAATACACCGCATCGGTGCGTACAACCAGGTTCCCGTCCATTCTGACGCGGTAAGACCGTGCTTACGCTGTAAGACCGTGCAGAATCTGTGTGTGTCCACCGCACACGCAAGGTTTGGATGTCGTCCGTAAACACGCCCTCTTCTTAAACAGTGAGTCCGTCCGAATGCGGAGGCTCGGTGGGCGTTTCTACGGACGATGTCCGCACAGCGTGGCGTGCGGCCCGCTACGTAAGAATTCGGGAAAGTACGCACCGATCAGAATAAGGGCCATTGTGAGAACACAAAACAGGTCCAAATTACATGACTTTTATCAATTTTGAAAGAAGTTTAAATCCAAAGTACTCAAGCAGATGCTGAACTACCATCGGTGCAGACAGTGCAGTGCACCAGGGCCCAAGAAGTTAGTGCTGTCTGCACCGCGGTTTACTTTTTTTTTAAAGATCTTTAAGTGCGGTACTGGCATGGGTGCGCAGGCCCCCAGGGGGTAATGCGGCTGGTGGGATGCCAAAAACAGAGATGATGGCTGACACAGATGCAGCTCCGGTCCACGATGTCTGCACAAGGAACCCACTTGTAGATTGATCTATTAAACTAAATATAAGGTAAAACCGTGTGGTGTTAAATACAAGGGTCACGTGACATAAACAAAAAAGGTCACGTGATCGGGAATCAGCTATCACTATGAGGGCCAAATGTAATAGGGTGAGAGTTTCAGAAAGTGAGAGATTTTGGGAGAGTTTTCCCATGTTTTTTAAAGCAGCAATCAATTACACTGCAAAACCAGGTTGATTTTGCCATGTAATTGATTGCTGCTTTAAAAAACATGGGAAAACTCTCCCAAAATCTCTCACTTTCTGAAACTCTCACCCTATTACATTTGGCCCAGAGTGTCTATATAAAGTGTGATATATGTCTGCCTTCTATTTTTTATTTTTTTACTTTTAATTATTAAATCTGTGATATAATTATATATTAAACATATGAAAGCCCTCCTGCTGCTAAATTTTAATAGAGCCCCAAACAGCGCCTGGTATTTGCCCCAGTGGCAATACACACTTGTTTTTTTTTTTTTCTCTAAAAACAAGAAAACACAGTTTGTGTGTGTGTGTGGGGGGGGGGGGGGGGGGTCCAAATCGCATTTTTTTGCACCCGGACTCACAACTCGGTAGTTCCACCTCTTTTCTGCCAAACCAAACACCAAAACACAAATAGTATTTAAACCAAAACATGGGGGCTGCATACATCTCTAACATTTACATTATATGCATGAATTTGTAATAAATTATTCTCATCTTGTACTGTGAAAAATACATATGGTAATTTTTTTACCTGTGAAGCAGCCAAGAAAAACTCTCATCAGAGACATGCTGTATCTAAGTATCTTAATTCATTAATAAGTGCATTCTAAAAATCAGCAGTAAAGCCTCTTCAATTAATACAATATGTAGAACATCCTTCAGACTTCCAGTTCTGGACACAAAGCAATCTGTAGTTTTACTTATTATGACTGGAACATAAAATTAGTTTTGTAGATGTAATTAGTTCAATCCAACAATTTTATCTTCCTACTGATATAACATCTTAGGCCATTAGTGGATTTTCAGCTTTAAGTGACCCCCGTCCGTTTTTAATCCTTTCTACAGTTTTAGATAAAGGTTTGTATCAGGTAATACATGTTAAATATATTAGTATGGCAGGTTATGGGGTTTGGCATACATATGGGTGTTATAAACTTGATTTAGGACAGTAATTAATGGAATCTTGTGATTTTACCCCCCATGCATCAGAACCCACATAGTCAACTTTGAGCAACATTTCGGCAAATCATGTCATGGGCATCTCAATAACATCTCCACTTGTGTAGAAATGGATGTAAGTTGGCAACAGCAATGTGTTCTAACTTAGGATTTGTGTTTTGTGGGTTTGCATGAACATGTAGGTGCATATGCAGGGATTTGTCTGATTTTAGACAAATCTCTTGCAGCTGCACATTGATAGTGGTGTTGGCTACTTGTACAAGTAGGATAGACAACTCTTATTATAAATGGAGATGCATATTTATGCGCAATACAGCTACATCTATGGCTGAATAAGTCCCCCAATTCAGGGGTATAACTCCCAGAGGCAATGGAATTGCCTGCTTTCAGGCTCCAAGCCCTGAAGGGGCACTTGCATGTACAGCAGCACCTGTGTGGTTCACAGTGGGATCCAAATCTCACCACTGCTCTTCCAACAAAGCACCCGCATACAGTAGTTAATTGGCTCTGTCCGGGGAGCCTTGCTAACACCTGCATTAGAGGACGTGATGGCTCCTGTCTGGTGTTTCCTCATGGGGAGTTTTGATTTGCATGTACACTGTCTACTTTCTATTGTATTCTTTTTGAATGCCCAGAATTTAGAAATGTCTGTTTTTCATGGCAGTTTTTACCTATGGGCTGCAGGGCTGCAGCCCCACCAGGTAAAATCTGCCACTTTGTGTAGCCAGATGCAGTCTGTGAGACTGCACCGGCTTCACTGTGACTGGCAGTGACTTCTTATTAAAGTGTGACCCGCCGGTCACCCAAGGCAGTACTATTGGGAGGCATTCCCTCCCTCTGGGATGCCTCTATGGGCTGCTGCAGTGGCAACCCCTAAAAACGGGTTCTGTGCAGGCGCAGTACCTAGAATGATACTGCAAATGCGCCAGATCCAGGATCATGAAAATGCTTCTATGGACTGCTGCAGAAGCAGCCCATAGAGGCTGGGGACCATCGCATGCACAGTACCAAAGAAGATACTGCGCATACAGTATTCTGGTCAAGCGACTGCGACAGAGGTCAGAACCGGCAGCAGGGACCAGCAGGCACCAGTGATGGGGACCTGCGGGCACCAGTGGTGCGGTCCAACAGCAGCGGCAGCGCAGACTCCGGGTTATCAGTAAATGCTGGCATTGTGCTACGCATGTGAACATATCCAGAACATGGAGCTCAACAAATCATTACTTCACAAACCATTCTGCTGGTTATTTTTTTGCTGCATCTGCAGCACTGACATGGGACCCTGGAAATATAAACCTATGTTTAATAGGTGCAGTGTGTGCTGTATGGCCCTCCCTGGACCAAGGGGCACATGTGCACCCATTACAGATAGGACAATGCCCTTAAAAGGATACATTGACTGGAAATATGTCTTGTTTCTGCTGAGCGATTGCTGATATTAATGTAAAAATAAGGGGCTTCAGAAACAGCGCATATTTCACACAAAAGTCAAACACTCAACCATTCAGGTGCAAACTTGCCTGTATGCATCTGTCCTGTGATCAGCTTGGAGTAGATTTTGTGCAAACACTGACATTTTATAATTCAAGTACAATGACATGCTTTCTAAAAATCTTGTCTCATTCCCCTTAGAACAGTGGTTCCCAACCTCGGTCCTCAAGTACCTCAAACAGCTCAGATATGGGTCCTTATTCTGGTTCACTCGCAAAGCCAAATTATTTCTCAAATGGACAAAACCATGTGCAATGCAATGTAACATGTGCAGAGAGATTTAGATTTGGGTGAGTTATTTTGTTTCTGTGCAGGGTAAATACTGGCTGCTTTATTTTTACACTGCAATATATATCTCACTTTGAAGTAAAACCCCACCCAAATCTAATTCTCTCTGCACAAGTTACATCTGCCCCACCTGCAGTGAACACTGTTTTGCCCATTTGAGAAGAAATTTGCCTTTGCAAGTAAATCAGAATAAGGGCCATGGTATATTAAAATAAAAAATAATAATATTAAAAGTATCTATAGAGTTAGGGAAATACTATATTAATGATAACATTAATAAAGTGACAAAGGCTATTTATTGGTACAAGCTAAAGGAGGGTGAATGTCACTTTTGACAAAAAAAAAAGAAAAAGAAAAAAACACCAACTAGCACTGCAGGAATGGGGCGTGGGGAGAGTATATATCTCCCATATTGTTCCATTCCCATTCTAGAATCTACAGAGATTGGGGTACCACAATTGATGTATAAGATCATCATTCTGATATCCTAGGAAGACAGACAATTCAGTTTTTATAAAAAAAAATATATAGTTTTTTTTAAGTTGACCATATCCTACAGTAATTAGGTTACTGTCTTCTAAACTGTTCACACACTACACAAGTGTAAAGTATAACTCAATATTTTTTTCATATGAGCAACATTAGAGGAAAAGCATCAGCTGCCTGACCCAAAATTACCAGGACAAATCAGTTTGTCTAAGTGCTAATTTACAGGATTCTAAAGAAGGTCCTTTCACTTTATATCTTTTCTGACACATTTCCACATTATTATATTTTTATCTACAGTATATTGCATCGAGCCCAGCACAGCATGTTTATGTGTTCAACAACCACTTTACATTTTTTTTTCAGCAAATACATTTTTATTGCTACTTTTGAAGTACTTAATTGATATTTGGTCACATATTGAAAGCTTAGCAACAATCATGGTAAATGATTTGTATTATCTTCATGAACTATTACTGGTACTTTTGATACTTTTCTAATTACATAGTGTAAAGTATTGGTTTTTATTAAAACATCAGTTTTGTCAGTTCTATTATAGAAGCATACGTTCTTTAGTACAATGTATTTTCTTTTTTACTATTATTAGTGCATTTTTTTCAAACAATATGTGTGTCGTAAATTGAATGTTGAACTGTTATGTATAGATTCACCACCTTGACTTTTTTATTGTATGCATAAGTTGAAGAACTTACTTTAACCAGTGTTATTACATATTTATGTTGTCTTTATGTCATTATAGTCATCAGTTAATTGCTTTTTTACTTTGCATTGCACAATTTGTAGTGGTTACTTTTTGGGGATTATTTTTTAACATTTTTTTTCGATAGATTTATTAACCTTAAAAATGTACTACATATAAAATATATAATTTATTTAAATCTGCAACAACTCATTTGGGAAAGACATAAGGGGCCAGATGTATCAAGCTTCAAAAGTGATAAAATGGAGAGTGATAAAAAAACAGCCAATTAGCCAGGGCAGGCAACAGAAATCTTGGGGCCCGGAACACTGATATCTCTGAGGCCCCCCAACACTGAACGCGGATTGTTATTACATTGCATATGGAATGTATTTTTTTAATAATAGAAATAAACATATAATTAATATTCACAATGCAATATAATAGGGAAGGGCAGATGGGAGGGCACAGCATTGTGCGTTGTGTGGTTTGGTGTGTTGTGTCATTAAATTCATTAGTACGGGTAGCCAGAAAGGTAGCCAGTCATGCTTACAGGCCCTGAGTTTCTCAAAGCTTTGGGGCCCCTCAACTGGTCGGGGCCCGGTACAAGTGTCCCCTTTGACCCCCCCTGTTGCCTGCCCTGCAATCAGCTCCTACCTGCCATGTCACAGGCTGGGTTTGAAAAATAACAGGTAGGATCTGATTGGCTGGCTGTTTCTCACTCTCCACTTTATCACTTTGGGAAGCTTGATACATCTGGCCCAATGAACTTTGAGGTTTATTCATGGATAAAACCGTTATAGATAATAGACAATGGGCCTTATTCTAGTTCACTCTTTCTGACAAAGTCCTTCTTAGATGGACAAAACCATGTGCACTGCAGGTGGGGCAGATTCTACTTGTGCAGAGAGAATTAGATTTGGGTGGGGTTTTACTTCAAAGTGAGATCTATATTGCAGTGTAAAAATAAAGGAGACAGTAATTACCCTGCACAGAAACGAAATAACTCACCCAAATCTAATTCTCTTTGAAAATTTTACATCTGCCCCCCTGCAGTGCACATGGTTGAAACAAGCTTATGGTTGAGAGTCAAAAAAAATTTGGTGTATCGGTTGTCTACATGGACACCGTATATATGTTCTGTGCCCCCTTGCATGGCTCGCTGATCTCGGCACACTATTATATTCCCACTCTGTGCCCGCTTGGATAGTGAAGTATGAAGAACCACTTTTTAAAAAAAATAAATAAAAAAAACTAATTTCGACCTTTTGCCTGTCGAGCTTGCCTATGTTGAACGTAAGCTTGTGTTGACCTTTTGGCAGTGTCAACCTAAGGTATGTCGACCCTTCTGAGGCAGCCCATTCTGCAGGGTACTTGCTGCAGCCCAGCTCCTCTGCTCCCAGCTGCAGCACACCTCCACCATGTTACCAGCTCCAGCTTGCCCCTTCTGCACACTGTGATTATTATTATAATTATTATTACATTTATAAGGCCTCACAAGTGGTACGCAGCACCGTACATAGGGCACATAATTAGAACACTACAGGGTACACAGAACTAAACATAACAGTAACTGAAGAACAAAAACAGCACAGGTAACAATGAGCAGCACAATTCTTAGTACACAATACAGATGAGATGTACGGAGGCAGAGGAGTAGTCTGCATGTTACCAGTGGTAAGTAGTCAGAAGTAGAAATAAATGAACACAAGTGAAAGGAGATGCGGGTATAGATGGAAGATGCGTAAGAAAGCTGTAAATAATGTGCGAGAGAGGGGACACTCAAGCCCCCCAAGATGGCTGCCTCATACTTTACATGCTCCTGAACATCTCCACAAGACAGCTTAAATTCTATACAACTGACTTCAGAATCATCAAAAATATCCAGAGACTGCATATACATTGATAGAAGATTACATTACTCTTTTACTGTATCTTTATAAAAAGCAAAAAGAAACACTATGGTTTAAATTGTTATTCTTGTTTATTGATAATAGTATATACAAAACTTACAATTAAAAGAATTGGTTAATTTATTGTATAACTGACAAATTAACTCCTCGTATGTCAAAAAATATAAATTTATTGTTAATTGAAGTTCATACTCTTACAAAATCTTCATTGTATAATCCTCAAATTAATGTATGTAATCCTTACAAAATGTAAAGAAAAAGAAAAATGTAAAGTATTTGCATGACTGTTTAACAACATGTATTATTATGTTATTTCACGTTTTGCAATAAAAACAACTTTGAATTTTTTTTTACAGAGGCTTACCTGTAACTTGTACTTCACTACATGGACATCTCTCCAAAACCAACAGATTGCACTCCTGCACTGAGAAGCACAATTGATGGGATTTAAACCTCTGCCTCTTCCACTAGGTCTGGCTTTACATCTTCAGTGAACATCACAGAGCAAGGTACTGGAAAAACAAACTATCTCTGACTCTACCAAGGTCCCCCCTTAGACATCAGTTACCTATGCTCTCTGGCCAGTTACATATGTTTCTCTGTTCAGCAAATAACTCCATACCCTTAAATAATCCAAAATACAATATCCCGAGCATCTGGATTTCACAATATCTGCTCATGTTAAAACAAAGGGCCCCATATTATTCCCCAAAGACATGTTATCTCTACGAAGAATTTTTTTTTCAAAAGCCTCACACTGGGATTTCACACCTACATGGAGAATGGCTTCTAATACCTTTCCACAAGCCTGCTTTGTTCCGGAATAACTTGTATGACTAAATCACTAAATTAGCAACTGAAAAGAAAAGTTACTTTTGTAGTTTATTTAATTAATCCCTGTTCAAAATATATCTTTGTATAAGAAAGGAGAAACCAAATACACCAATACCCTGGATCACTCACAGACTTGAGGGAAAAGTGTTTTCACTCCTCTCATCATCAAATTGGATACAACAAAGATGGCGCCACAGAAGGCTGCATCGGAGATGTGCAGCTCAACCACACTATGTGTCTCCCCTTGTCTCCCCCGTCCTTGTTCATCACCCCCTCGAGTTAGGTGACCTCACTGAGTGCTGTGACTAAGCACAGCAGAGAAGCCTTCCTGAAATGGAACACCCGTATGGACCTAACAGAGTGGGAGGTGGGCAGATTGGCAGCCCTTGCAGCGCACGTTGCCCTTGCTGCCCTGTGTGGAAAGGATGAAGCACATGTGGTTGGCGTCAGTTGGGGAGCATACCGGCAGCCATGAAAAACTATCCACAGAGGTAGCAGAGAAGTAAACCCCCTGGTCAGCGTGGCAGTTGTCCTGGGCCGAGCCGCTCATCAGCTCCGCAGCACTCCCAGGAGAGGCCAACCCAGATTAAGCCACAGTGTGTACCTGCCCTGGTCACAGAGGAGAGACTGTCGTGCTGGTGCACTAGCGAGGTGGAAGTGGAGGGGGCACCGGTCTGCACTCCCTGAGATCCTGCTCTCAAATGTGCACTCCTTGGCGAACAAGTTTGATGAGCTGTCCCTCCTTCTGGGAAGCACAAGGTTGAGCATTGCAGGATCACCTGTCCTCTGCTTCATGGAGACATGGGTGGATGACCACATTGCTGACCCTCTTTGTGCCTGCTGGGCCTTGGTGTCTACAGAGCTGATCGCTCCAAGGTTCTCTCAGGGAAAACAAATGGCAGTGGCATCTGTTTCTACATTAATGATAGATGGTGCACCAATGTCACGATCCTAGGCAAATTATGCAGCCCTCACCTTGCAATGCTATGTATCAACTGCAACCCCTTCTGTTTCCCCTGGAAATTTACCTCGAATGTCCTAGTGGGAGTGTACATCCCTCCCCTTGCCTGCACCACCTGTCCATTAGCATATCTGAAATATGGCAAATACACCTGGACTCTCTGTTCATAGTGCTGGGTGACTTTAACAGAACTAACCTAAGCCAGGAGCTACCCAAGATCAAACAAGTCACGTGCCCCACAAGGGAAGGGCATACCCTTGACCACTGCTACACCACTCTTTAGTCTGCCTTCTGGTCAATCCCCCGTGCTGCACTCAGACTATCTGATCACAGCCTCATCCATCTACTCCCAACATATACGCAAAGGCTGTCTTCAAGACAGTTTAAAAATGGACTAACAAGGCTTACTGTAGCTGAAACTACAGGCCTGTTTTGACTGCACGGACTGGAGAGTCTTCGAAGCCTTGGAAACTGACCTGAATGACCTGACTGACACCGTTGCATCCTACATAAGCTTCTGCGAGGACACATGTAAACCCACCAAGACCTACAACAAGCCTCGGTTCAACGCCCAGCTCAGACAACTTCACTGAGCCAAAGAGGAGGCCTACAGCAGGTGTCAGGGGTGATAGAGCACAATACAGCCAAGCCAGGAACTTCTTAACAAAAGAAATCAGGCTAGCAAAAAAGCAGTTCTCAGACAAGCTGACAAATGACCTGTTCACCTATGACCCGGTATCTGTGTGGAAAGGAATGCAATCTATAACAAACTACAAGAAAACACCCAAACCCAACACCATGTACCAAGACCTACCTGATGAGCTGAACCACTTCTATTGCAGGTTTGAAAAAGTAGTCCCCTTCTAACAAAAAGCCTACCCTCTATGCTGCCTCAAATGTCGACTGCCAACTCCAGTTACTTCAGGTCACCCAAAAAGAGGTTGAGGAAATGTTCAAGAGGGCCAAACCAAGGAAAGCACCAGGTCCTGATGGGGTGTCATCATCTGCCCTGAGAGTATACACGGGTCAGATTGCCCACATATTCACCAGGATCTTCAACAAATCACTGGAGCTCTGCAACATTCCCTCCTGCCTCAAAAGCCTGTAGTTCTGGTCCCTAAGAAATCCTCTATCACAAATCTGAATGACTACAGGCCAATACTGTAGCTCTGACATCTGTGATCAAGAAAATGTTCGAGCGCTTGGTACTGAACTACCTGAAAGCTGTGACTGGCCATCAGCTAGACCACCTCTAATTCACCTACAATCGAAGATGTCGAGTATGCAGTCAACCTAGGCCTGCACTACATTCTGCAGCACCTGGATATACCTGGTACCTATGCAAGGGTCCTGTTTGTTGACTTCAGCTCGGCAATCAATACAATCATCTCAACATCCTCCGCCCCAAACTATTCCATCTAGGAGTCCCTAAAGCTATTTGTTCATGGATTGGGGACTTCCTGACTGATAGAAAACAGGTTGTGAAAGTGGGGAAATTCACCTCCCAAGGGCAGTTCATAAGCACAGGAGCCCCCCAGGGCTGTGTACTCTCACCCCTTCTCTCTCCCTTTACACCAATGACTGCACCTCAGAGGCGCATCAGTAAAAATATTCAAATTTGCCAATGACACTACCATCATTGGCCTTATCAAGGACAGGGTCGAGTCAGCCTACAGATGAGAAGTTGACCGATTGGCCCAGTGGTGCAGCAGAAACCATCTAGAGCTCAACCCATTCAAAACTGTTGAGATGGTAGTGAACTTTGAAGTCTGTTGGTGTACCTCTGCTAAGAATTGATGACAGTGTGGTGTCACTAGTGGCCTCCTTCAAGTTCCTGGGGACCACAATCTCCCAGGACCTTAAGTACAGGCCCAACACTGATACTATTGTGAGAAAAGTGCAGCAGAAGCTGTTCTTCCTTAGGCAACTGAGCAAGTTCAACATCCCACAGAAGATTCTGTGCCTCTTCTACTTGGTGATTGTGGAGTCTGTACTGTGCTCCTTGATACTAGTCTGGTATAGCTCAGCCAGTGAGAGACACAAATGCAGACTCCAAAGGGTAGTCAGAACTGCAGAGAAGATCATTGGGGGCAGATCTTCTCTCCTGTACCTGTACCTGTCTAGAGCAAAAAAGCAGGCAACAAAGATAGTCAAGGACCAACTACATCCTGGCCATGGTTTGTTTAACCTGCTACCATCAGACAGATGCTACATGGTTATTCCCACCAGGTCCACCAGAAGCCTAAAAAGTTTCTTCCCTCAAGCGGTTCGCCTGCTGACAAGTGAACTTCTGAACATCTCACTGTTAAATTGTGCCATAACCCTTTGCACATAATTTAACACTGTGTCCCCATGGAATATCTTTCTGTATGACTGTACGTGTTTACCCACCTGTTTATATAGTTTATATTATATACTGTTTACTTGTTCCCACCCTGGCTGTTGCACAGCAAACCGAAAACAAATTCCTAGTATATGCAAGTATACCTGGCCAATAAAGCTGATTCTGATTTTGATTCTGATTCCGAGAAGAGGGCTGTGAGAACAGGAGGGAAGAGGGCCCTGCTCAAAGGAGCTTACCATCTAGAGGTGATGCTGCTCACCTCTGTTATGATGCATCTAATCTTTGCTGTGTTACTGGCTGCAGCTAGCCACCACTAGGTATTCTCTGATCCCAACCGCAACAGACCTTCACACCACTAGCTGCTGGTGTCCGGCCTTTGCCTGTTAATGGATGCAGCCCATCTTCTCACTGTTGCAGACTGAAATGTACCTTTAATGCACCTCTTCTGTTCTGCAGCCCTTCTTTTCTGTTCTCAGATAAGCTATAGCCCACAATGTGCACATTATCCACAGCTGATAACCTGTTATAATGTTTAATAGGTACTGAAAGTAAAATATGAGGGGCTATGGAATTAGTAATATAAAGCAGATAAAAATATACATTAATATATTAACACATTAATACAGTATGCATAATATCTGGTGTATGAAACATTCTGCCACTTATCGGGTGCATAGTGGCATTAATAATGCTTGTATATACCCAGACAGCTTAAACAGCCTTTCTTTCCATAGGAATTAAGAAGAGGTGAGAGAAGACTATAGTGTGTGGTGTAACGTGAATTGGTAGTATTCTGTGGCCACTCCCCTTACCCATGAAACCATGCCCCTAAATTGTGTACAAGTGACACAGGGCACCAAAATGTCTAGTTAAGGCACTGAATGTGTGATTAACTCCTTTGGAGGGGGGTTTTCCTGGAGCAGGATAAACCTACCTGGGCAGGTTTGCCCTACTCCTGAAATACTCACCATAGAAAGGGTAGCCAACGCAGTTCTGCAACAGCCCCTGCTCCCCTGGAGCCACTCAGGGGCAAACTGGAGCCGCTCAGGGGCACTCGGACATTCGGATATTGATGTGTTCAGGTGACCGAACATAACAATGGCTGAGCTATATTATTTTTCTAAAAGGTGTGTTAAGAAAGGTGTGTTGAGTATTTTATTTTTTTAAATGGTTACACTGACAGTAGTGAAACATACATTTTTAGTTCTCACAATAAATGGGAAATCCACTGGAGTGTGTATATTCAGTCTGGTGTTTCTTAGCAGTGCCTTAATGTGTATGCCCATGTGTACTCATCATGACAAACTAAGTGGACACATTTCTACATTTGATTAAATACACAAAGCAATTCAAAATCATGCGCCATTATGGGAAATAACTTGATTTTCAACTTATTTGGAACCAACTAATTCAAGTACCGTAAGTTTCTGATTTAAAAAACTTGTCACAAGCCATTTTTTACATTCATTAAGTTTCAATTTAGTGACAGTATAAAGTTAAAAGTGATAATTTTCATTTAACTGCGCTCAAAATTTTATGCCATAAAGTGACAACAATGTGCAATAAACTAACACAGCCCAAATATGGATGAATGTAATTTTTAATGCAACATTCAACAAGTTAATATGATTTTTATTGATTTTCAAGAAATTAATTTGCAATGTTATGGTACTGTACTACTGTTATTCATCAATTGCATTTTTTAGAATGGGGAACTCAGCTGGCAAACTCAGCACTTTTTACAATAGCAATATTTATGCCCACAATTTAACTCCTTAACCATTTATTATTAAAAATGTTTTAATTAATTTTATTGTTTTCTAAAACAAAAATGCACTATATTTACACCAGGTTGTTATCTGATCATTTAAATTCCTCAAATATGGCATGTACAATTAACATTTGACTATTGAGACCCTACAGTATATTAGGTGCATAGTTAGTTACTAATTTTAGCTGCCAGTATTAATACATATGCTCTATGGTACATGTCATCATGATGAAACAGACTTGTTAAAAATGTGATGAATTTGATTTAGGAACGTAAAAGTTTGGTTCTCAGATACAGAACATATCATATATGTTACAGTTTACTTCTTCAAAGAGAGGACCGGAAAATAACGCCACCTATAGCACAATGTTATATTAAAATGTATTTTTTATTATACAATTTAATAAACATTTACAGTATATCACTTTCAGACTAATGCCGACTGTGCTATTTTCCAGAATAATAAACTGAGGCTGGACCCAGGTTCACAGCTAGTGTATACAGTGATAACGATGCCTGCGGTCGCCCTTCTCTGGCACCTACCTCTGTCTCTAGCTACCTATAATTATAAGACAATAAACCTTAAAAACGAACTCCTAATTGCACCTTGATGGCATACTAACAACACTGTACTAGTCCCACACCTTGGGCCCGATTCCAAACTGAGCGCACAGCTGCGAATTTGCACGGTAGACGATTATCGACAAATTGCATATGCTGGGATGAAATTCTGCTAGTATTTCTATTCTTAATACATACACAAGGTGATTGACAGGAAGTGGGTGTCTGGGGGAGAAAAACGGCCATTTAAAAAAATGCTAAACGCACCAAAAAAAATGCTGGGAGTGTCAAGGAAAATGCAGGTGTGCTAGATGTTTAAGGGGAAGGTTTGAGAAGTCAGCTGCAGGCCGGATATGCCGGGATTGCAGCCCCCGGATAAGTGTCTGTCTACTCTGAGCAGGCAATGACTTGTGCGCATTGTAAAAATCATTTGGTGATGAGCATTTTATTATAAGTTTTGAAAATATTGGCTCAGCTGCCAATAGATGTGTAGCTGTATTCATTCTAGGTATTTCATTATAGCGGGCGGCATCTTAACTGAACGCTGGCCGTGCAAATTTTCTGCCATGCTATCAGGTCCGAATTAACTCTCCAGGCTCCTGTGTGAAATGGTGCGTGATCACGAGGAAGGGATTTTTATATGCAATCCTAAATACGCACAATCCCAAACCACTCATCTCTATTTGTACCCAGTTTCTAACCTACAATACATAAGTGACATTATCATTTCTACAGAATGGATGGATCAGATTAGGCATTATGGTGACTTCTCTTTCTGCTCTCGTCTCCTCAGTATATTACCAATGACAGTATATGACCTCCCTTTCTATCTGTCCTGAACTTTTAATTTCAGTCTCTTCAAACATTTCTCTTTAGAAACAGTACCACCGACCTCACAATTTTAACATTTTAGACTGACAACTGTTTAACTCTTTCACTGCCAGTAATATACTTTTTACAGCAAGGCCAGTATCATAGGATATATGTAACTTGAATCCCCACACCATAACGTTCTAAGCTGTGGCCATTGTATAAATAGGTCACGCTGCCATTCAATGCACTATGTGCCTCACACTGTGCAATGCTCTTTAAAAGAGACTATGAGCGAGTTTTATTTTTCAACACTACTGTAACTTGAATCAACTACCCCATTCATATATCACTCACATGAAAGCTGTTTAGAAGGCTGGGAAAATAGGCCAGCTAAAACTAAAAATACAATGCCTGCCAAATTGCAATACTTATTCTCCAGCATGAAGGAACATTAAAAAGAAACCTAGTACTGTATACTGTGCTTTTCAAAAAGTGTAAGTAAAACAATCTGCGTAACACAAAGCAGTATGGAAATCTAAAATGGTTTTTAGTTGTCAAGACCGCTGATTGCAGAAAAAAACGATTCCCTGATTCAAGCACAGAATATATGAAATGTTTTGAATTATTTGAATAGCATAATTTCATTCAGCTCATTCTATGACGTATGTAGGCTAAACAGAAATCACTGAAGTTAAATCGGTTTGGGATCAAAGTGAAGACAACCTAAACTTTTCTATGATGACTATTAAAGAAGAAGTGCAAATGTTTAGTGTTTAATTGAAAAACTCATTCCAAATTATCTAACAGGTTCTCCAAACACAACCCTTCCACCATCAGAGCTACAGTATGTTAATTGAAACCGCCCTAGCCCCCAAAATATGGGATTGGGCTTTCCCCGTATTTTGGTAACGAGTGCTGAACTGTTGGCGCTCAGAGTTCATACCCCCCCAGGGATATACCCCCCCAGGTTTACCTAATGCCGGTCTCCTGGGGCCAGCCCTGGTTACCAAAATATGGGGGACAAAATGATTAGGGGGTCCCCCATATTTTAGTAACCAGCACCGGACTGGTGCTGGTTACTAAAATATGGGGGACCCCCTAATCATTTTGTCCCCCATATTTTGGTAACCAGGGCCGGCCCCAGGAGACCGGCATTAGGTAAACCTGGGGGGTATGAATCCCACACACACCACCCAGGGGTGTGGGTGATAGATCCGGGCCTGGGTGGGAAAGACTCCCATTAGGTGTGTCTCCTGGTGCTGATCCATTTTTTTTTTTTTTGGGGGGGGGGGACCAGCAGTTTCTTAGTTCCTGGAAAGTTGTTTTGCGTGGTCAGATGCATGATGCATTCCTCCAGATCAGCGCAAATATAATAATATATATTGTATCAATGTAAAAAAAATTATAGATTGTTTTTTGTTTTTTTAAATGTACCCAACATGGTTTCTTTTTAATTCATCAAATTATGTTCATAAGAGGAACTTAAACCTTATTCAGTTTAATTTTAGGGTACTTATGTAGTATCTGGGCTGCCGATTTTTTGATTGTATGCCTTAAGTTAAGGCATACAATCAGATGCGATGCGATGCGATATCGCATCGCATCGCATACGACCATGCGATGCGATGCGATGCGATGACCCGATTTTTCCATAGGATTCAATGTTAAAATGGACTGAGTCCATTTTAACATGGAATTCAATGGGAAAAAGGGGTCCTTTTCATACCCCTACTATCCAAGTGGGCATGGAGTTGGATATAAACCTGTGGCGAGCGTAGCGAGCCACCGAGCCCGAAGCGTGGCGAGCGAAGCGAGCCCCGCGAGGGGACGGTATTCTGTGTCCCCTCGCGGGGCTCGCTACGCTCGCCACGCTTCGGGCTCGGTGGCTCGCTACGCTCGCCACAGGTTTATATCCAACTCCATGCCCACTTGGATAGTAGGGGTATGAAAAGGACCCCTTTTCCCATTGAATTCTATGTTAAAATGGACAGAGTCCATTTTAACATTGAATCCTATGGAAAAATCGGGTCCATCGCATCGCATCGCATCGCATCGCATGCGATATGGTCGGGTGCGATGCGATGCGATGGACCCGATTTCAAAATCGGCAGCCCAGTTACTACATAAGTACCAATTTTAGTAGCAAAGGCAAATTCCTTCTCAAATGGACAAAACCATATGCACTGCAGGGGGGGGGCAGGAGATGTAACATACTGTATGCAGAGATAATTAGATTTGGGTGGGGTTTTACATCAAAGTGAAATGTATATTGCAGTGAAAAATAAAGCAGCCAGTATTTACCCTGCACAGAAACAAAATAACTCACCCAAATCTAACTCTCTCTGCTCAAGTTACATCTTCCCCAACTGCAGTGCACATGATTTTGTCCATTTTAGAAGGAATTTGAATTTGTGAGTGAACCAGAATAAGGGTAGGTTATGAGGATTAGAATTTGAATGGAAGCAGGGCCATCTACCTTACATTTATCATCTCTCTCATCGTCCCCACCTATCCTGGTCCTGTTTTATAACAATATGTATATATTTTACTCAGTCTCTATTTTTTCTTCTTTGTTCATATTGTCATGCCTGTTTTACCTGTTTACCATAGGATGTGTATGAAGTCCCATGTACTATTTCTTCTTCTTCAGAACATTTGTTCAGACGGCAAGTAATACTTATTAAGCTAATTGAAAACTACCAGTTGCTTCATTAGTCATCAGGACTGTGCCACTGGGGTACAATAGCAAGTTCCAGTGAGTTTTCCTAAAATTACCAATTTTACCAAAGTCAACCAAACACTATAGCTACTTCACCTGTGAAACTGACTTTCTGTATAGAAACATTGGAAAACGATCAATAGAGAGAATATCTGTGCATCAGAAAAAATCTTACAATGGGGTCAGCAGAAAATAGCGCTACTACATTGTATGCATCAAAAAAGACCAGCAGCAGTTACTGACAGGTGTATTGGTGGGTGCAACTGTTCGAGACAGAACAATAGGTCAGAGCCTGTGCATTGAGTGTATATAGCTGGTGTACTATCTACATTTATTTTGTGAAATGACCTTTTGAAATAACCATAAACATACACACATTTTTTGTTTCAAAATATAATGTATCTTAAAAATATACAGTAGTTTTTGCTCTTAAAGCCAACACATTGTGAAAAAAACAAGACATAATATGGCATCCTCTGGTGCAAATCTGTCCCATTCCAGTAAAAGGGATAGAGTACAACAGGCATATATTTGGACAGCCAAGGCATATAAGGCAGCACGAGCATGTCAAGGGAGATTGGTAACAACATCTATCTCTATGCTCAGCAGCTGAACAGAGGGAAGGAAGAGCTGTTTATCCTGCCCCTGTCTCTGTGGTTTGGGCAGCTGAGCAGGGAAGCAGCAGACAAGACTGGCCAATCAGGCCATCGACCCTTTAGGCATTGGCCAGAAGAGTTAAATGGCCAGTACAGCCGTGGGCCGTACAATCAACTCTCGTAATTGCCTTCTTATTACTGTGGGAAATGCTGTATTATTTTCCTTTGTGATAAACTAGGAAATACTTTTACAGCCTAACAACTTTCTCAGACATTTTAGCTAATATGTCAGCTATAGATTTATAATATTTTGCATAATTGTTTTCCAAAACATAGCTAATTCATATATCTTTCATAAGGTTATTTTGATGTTTTAAATTTAATAGACCAAACAGTGGTGTAAAGCTATGTAATTAGCTGTAAATCTAATTTTGCTTTTTCAACTATTTTAATTAAATTCATATATTAATATACAAAATAAACAGTTCATGTTACAAGAGCAGACAGTTTATAAACAAAAGTAATATAATCTAGAAATGTATAATATACTACAAATAATAAGAATAATTTAAGGAGAATACTGTGTAGTAATATATTAGAAGCACACAGAAATAGGAACAAAATATTAAATGCACAATGAAAGGAAGGGAATAAACACTACACTCAATAGCAACCGACTGGACAAAATCAAACCATACTATAAAGTATAGTGTGAAACACTCATCTCTATAAAATAATTATTGCGTACCATATTAAGATTGCTTTGAAATCATTGTGGAGTAAAGACCATTTAGGACAGCAGCAATTAATTGGGCTATTTAAATATTGAGGTTTTTTAATATATACAAATCAAGTTTCATTTTGTAATAAAAACCAGTCGGAACAGTGATTAGAACTAATATGTTATTAATATTCATTTATTGAAAGGAAAGATGTTAAAATATGATGGCATGTGCTGTCAGCACTAAAAATAAATAGGATCACTGCTATGTAAGTATCTCATTGTTGATTATATAGACTATATAGTACAATGTTTTAAAACTAAATCCACTGAAAATATATCTTAAAGTGAGCTGTGCATATAAAATCTGTGTGTACATTCTGTCCTGAAATTCATCCTACATATCAGATGCCAGTATGTGTCCACTGCTAACAAGTGTATTTAACCGATGGTGAGATATATGATAGGATCTTATGTTGGCAAAAATGTCTGCAATAAATGACTCATAGGGGGGAATTTAGTAATATGTGTATTCTACTTCACATGTGATGTTGCTATGGGCAACCAATCAGATCCTGTCTACTGTCTTCTAGAGGGTGCTAAATAAATAAGAAGTAGATTCTGATTGGTTGCCCATAGCAACATCACATGTGAAGTAGAATACACATCTTAGTAAATTTCCCCCATTGTATCTTTCAAAGCATTTAAAAGTTTATTTCAGCACCATGGACAGCGCAAACACATCTGATTTATACTATTTTCATGTCTCTGATGATTTCAAATGTTCCTGATCTAGTTTATATTCCTCCTCATTGCTAATAAATTCCATAATGTCCAATCAATTACATACAGATGTGTCCTTATACTAATAGCATCTATACAACATGTGGTGCAAGACACCTCATGCAACTGAGCTGCTCTGAGAGGTGCACTTAAAATGTACTAGAGACAGTGGACTGTGATTTTAGTTGCACATTCATTAGTTTTACATACATAGTTGCATTAAAAAAAAAACAGACTTTGCTTTAGAAAATATCTGTGGCTCTTTCATTGAAGCACTTCATGTTAGCGAACTCCAGCTTTATTGTGTAAGACCCCCTAAGTCCACGGGAGAGTCTTGTGCCTTTATGCACACTGGTATTTAGGTGGCCACCAGGACTTATACCATTAAATACTGTATAGAGGTTTACACATTTGGCTTGAGACCACAGGATATAAGGCAGAGTCCTTTTAGTAAGAGTTACAGACTGGAAAAAAAAAAGGATGAGGCAGGTCTGAGTCTACACGGATTCAGGTATATATTGTGAGTTCAAAGAGCACTTTGCAGATGGTACAGTAACTTGCATGCAGAGTAATTGTAGAAAAATACCAAGGACCATGAGGGGTTAATTGGCACAGGAACAAGGGAAGAATTAAGGCACCTGAAACCTAGATGAACAGTTTACACCTAAGCACAAACTATTATTAGTGGAGAGTAGCTGGCCTTGCTGCCAAGTAATAACAGAGATACCATCCAATAATTCCAGCCAGAGAATGAGGGATTCCTAGTGGAATAAATTAGTACAACAGCAGTGCTGCTCGTATATCAGCAGCTCCGCTATCAGTGAACCACTTTCTTTTGGAATTGCTAGGCAACAATGGAAGCAGTAGCCGTCTGGCCTCCTGGTTGCCCAGTGACGATTGGTAACTGCTAGGCAACAACCAAGTCTCACATCAGGAACAGCCACTCTGTGGCTTGTGACCATATACCCCACCTTGTGAAGTGGTTAAGAAAGCTCAAGAACCAGGTTTATATGGAAATCTTCCTGGAATTCATGCTATCTCTTCAGAAACATAGCTCCTCCAATGGATCAAGAAATGTACCAGGCTTCAAACAAACATTGAGTCCAGGAAATTCTCTACCACAAGTTCCTGGCAACTTTGGACCATAACTGGAGAAGGTTTCTTAGATCAACAGATTGCTATTCTTATTATTATTCTTAATTCTTATTTTGACACTTCAACAAATAGCAGCAGAGGTATTGTTCAGGAAACTGACTTACAAGTTCCTTCTACTCATTTTATTGCATGTGATGACCCAAAGAAAGAGTGAGAGTAATACCCAATTTAGAGCACAAGGTAACCCATATACAGTAATATAAAGAAATAAAAAATGAAAAGTCAAATGAATTGGTGAGGCCTGAAGATTCACTCACCTTTTAAGGATGTCTAGATGCAAATCTGTATCCCGGAACTGAATTTTACTCATAACTGAGGCACAGTCTAAAATGCTGACGGCTTTCGCCAGGGACCTTCACAAAAAGGTTTGGACTTAGCGGCATCTGACATGCAGGTCTAGGTCCTCAGCATGGGTTTCCGAGAACAGCTGCTAGTGACACTAGTAGCGCCCCAATTTATAGGTAGGGACTGGGGACCATCAAAAGGTACTGTAGTATCAATCTGACAGGTCACAGTGGAGATGGAAAAGGCTCATAATTGGTGCTTGTAACAATATTTGGATTATCATTGAAAACACTGGAACTAGGTTAAATAAGCCTATACTCTGACGGAGAGGTAGCCCCCTTTACTTCCTTTTATAGGTGGGACCTACTTCTGCCCTCATAGAACCCCTAATCAAAAAAGGTGTCTGTCTCTTTAAGGATGTGCACTTGCGATGCACACATCCTCAGAAGTGCAGGACCTGGAACCAGCTGAGAGGACCCCAACGGCCGAATCTCTGATGCCGCTCACACCCCTCACACCTACAGTATCTGTGGATGGTGCCGAGGACCAGAGCCGCTGGATCTGGAAAGTAAACACTGGGATCCAGTGCGCTGTGAAACACAGATAGAGCCAGACGATTTCAAATTCTCTGAAAGAACTTGGCAAACTTAATGTCCATGAAATTTCCAGTGACTCAACTATGCAAGCAAGAAAAAGGCTCAACACCCTTTCAGATTTGTGCAGGGTGGGTAATGGCAGTACACAGGCACTCATTGTAGTTAAATAATTACAATTTATTACAAGGACAACAACACATACATAATACATCCAATAAACTAATAAGTTTCCTTCATAAATTTTGGTGATGGGTGATAGGTTCTGTAGGATGGTATATGGCTGTCACGACCACCATGTCAGCTAGTAAAAAAGAGAATACCGACTTAATCCTGGGCGCTGATTGTAGTGATCCCCACAGTTTCTC
The DNA here is from genome assembly GCF_055691185.1 of Crinia signifera. Classification (NCBI taxonomy): domain Eukaryota; kingdom Metazoa; phylum Chordata; class Amphibia; order Anura; family Myobatrachidae; genus Crinia; species Crinia signifera. The sequence continues at coordinate 217,477,134 of NC_139221.1, read as the reverse complement.
CCCTAATTCAAGGTATTATACCGAAAAATAAAACAGAGGGGGGGACACACAATAGCGTAATACTGTTTTAGATACACATAAATGATATCAACAAAATGTATGATGTTTCTGAGACGTTCAGACTCGTACCCTTTAGAGTGGTCTGCTTAAAGTAGGCAGACAGTAGCGCTCGTGCAGGGGCGGTAACGTCACCGAATCGTCATCAAGGATGTCCAATTGCAATTAATCGTACATGCAAGAAAGTTTAAAGGCTGGTATAGTGTAATACCGCTTTGTTTATTTGACATATAAACATAAAAACAATGGTGTAAAACATCAGCCTCTCACCGGATGGAGTGGTCTACAATAACAATGCAGACAAACAGGCACAGATTGAATTCCTAGGCGTCCCCGGAGCCCACTGTCCAAACCAGTCAGAGTCCAAAAGTTCTCCACCTTCTCTCCACGGCCAACGCGTTTCTGAACCTAAATGGTTCCTTTATCAAGGCATGTGGAGATGACATCCTAGTCCTATCTTTATACCCCTAATGGGTATGACCTATTTCCAGACATGGATTAGCTGCCAACTAAAAACCCCTATGCTAAAATAACATACATTACTGGAGTCCATTCCATTTTACATAGACGGCTCCCGCCGCAATAGAACCACAGCTGCGGTGATCGTTATCCATTCCTTTACTTCCGCATTCCGTCTCCCGATGGAAGCGGAAGTGACGTTTTGCGTTCCATAGCGGGACGGACGTTTCCTGTGTTTGCGTTCCAAGTTTAACACAGAGCTCCCGTGAGGCGGAAGTGACATTTTCTTGCGTTTCATAGCGGGATATTCACTTCCTATGTTTGCGCTCCATGCTATAACGATTGATGTTCCTGAGCTTATGACATTTGTACTCCGCTTTTTATTTATATCAGCTCTCCGTCCATCCGCCATTTTATTGAAGTTAATGGATATAAAGGCAAAGATAAAAAACAATTAATATTATAAAACTTTACAGAGACAATATTTACCAGCATTTTATGACAATGGCGGCATAAATTTTATCTAATAGCAGCATAATAGTTTTTTTAGCAGCATACCATGGAAATTTTTTAGCAGCATCATAAAGATAGCAGCACATATAGATAGGCTGTCATTTAGTAACAACACAATAATGATTAAAAACATATATTTAAAAAGAGTATAAAACAGATAAAATTCATATAACGTCAAATGAACCACTTAAGCTCAAAATCTTTATTTAGGCCCCCCGGAATTAACGTTTGATAATTAAAAATCATTGTCATCTCATTCTTAGCGAGTGTAGCGGCAATATCGCCTCCTCTACAGTTGACTTTAATTTTTTTGAGAATACAAAATTTTTTAATAAAATCGGGGTTGCATTGGTGTTCACTTTTAAAATGCATAGATAAGGCATGATTTTCTAAGCCTTTGCGAACATTTCTGATATGTTCGCCTATTCTTATTTTAAAAGGTCTACTGGTTCTTCCAATATAAAACTTATTGCATGCACATTCAATTGCATAAATTATGTTAAAAGAATGACAGGTTAAAAATTCCTTAATGACATGTTTTTTCTCATTTATGCAATTGAATGTGCATGCAATAAGTTTTATATTGGAAGAACCAGTAGACCTTTTAAAATAAGAATAGGCGAACATATCAGAAATGTTCGCAAAGGCTTAGAAAATCATGCCTTATCTATGCATTTTAAAAGTGAACACCAATGCAACCCCGATTTTATTAAAAATTTTTAGGCAACTGTAGAGGAGGCGATATTGCCGCTACACTCGCTAAGAATGAGATGACGATGATTTTTAATTATTAAACGTTAATTCCGGGGGGCCTAAATAAAGATTTTGAGCTTAAGTGGTTCATTTGATGTTATATGAATTTTATCTGTTTTATACTCTTTTTAAATATATATTTTTAATCATTATTGTGTTGTTACTAAATGACAGCCTATCTATGGCCCTTATTCTGGTTGGTGCGGTCGAGCCGCATATGCGGCTCCGACCGCACCAGACGAATCCCCGCCCACCATACGGTTCGCCACGGCCGTCCGTACACGGACGGCTGGCGAACCGCACGAAAATGGTGGAGGCGTACGCCTCCACCATGCTGGGAGCTGCCCCCTGCATTCGATGGTCGACGACCATCGAAGGCAGGACCGCACGCCGCGGCAGCTCCCGCAAGCTGAGACCACACGGACAATCGTCCGTGTGGTAGCTTGTATGGGGGCTGAAAGCTGACATCCGGCGACGTCAGCTTTCCGCCCCCATGAGTGGCGTCATGCCCTCATTACCATGCGTACGCCCCGCGTTTGCATGGGAACGCCCATGAAACGCGGGGCGTACACATAGGGAAATGAGGGGATGAAGCCCCTCACGCCCCTATACGCCCCCTTTGCGGCGTCTAAATTTTTAACACGGAGAATTCCCCTGCACATGCGCAGAGTGACCTCTGCGCATGTGCAGAGAGAAAACATCGGCGGTACGGCCGCACGCGGGCCGTACCGAGCCGATTAGAATAAGGGCCTATATGTGCTGCTATCTTTATGATGCTGCTAAAAAATTTCCATGGTATGCTGCTAAAAAAACTATTATGCTGCTATTAGATAAAATTTATGCCGCCATTGTCATAAAATGCTGGTAAATATTGTCTCTGTAAAGTTTTATAATATTAATTGTTTTTTATCTTTGCCTTTATATCCATTAACTTCAATAAAATGGCGGATGGACGGAGAGCTGATATAAATAAAAAGCGGAGTACAAATGTCATAAGCTCAGGAACATCAATCGTTATAGCATGGAGCGCAAACATAGGAAGTGAATATCCCGCTATGAAACGCAAGAAAATGTCACTTCCGCCTCACGGGAGCTCTGTGTTAAACTTGGAACGCAAACACAGGAAACGTCCGTCCCGCTATGGAACGCAAAACGTCACTTCCGCTTCCATCGGGAGACGGAATGCGGAAGTAAAGGAATGGATAACGATCACCGCAGCTGTGGTTCTATTGCGGCGGGAGCCGTTTATGTAACATGGAATGGACTCCAGTAATGTATGTTATTTTAGCATAGGGGTTTTTAGTTGGCAGCTAATCCATGTCTGGAAATAGGTCATACCCATTAGGGGTATAAAGATAGGACTAGGATGTCATCTCCACATGCCTTGATAAAGGAACCATTTAGGTTCAGAAACGCGTTGGCCGTGGAGAGAAGGTGGAGAACTTTTGGACTCTGACTGGTTTGGACAGTGGGCTCCGGGGACGCCTAGGAATTCAATCTGTGCCTGTTTGTCTGCATTGTTATTGTAGACCACTCCATCCGGTGAGAGGCTGATGTTTTACACCATTGTTTTTATGTTTATATGTCAAATAAACAAAGCGGTATTACACTATACCAGCCTTTAAACTTTCTTGCATGTACGATTAATTGCAATTGGACATCCTTGATGACGATTCGGTGACGTTACCGCCCCTGCACGAGCGCTACTGTCTGCCTACTTTAAGCAGACCACTCTAAAGGGTACGAGTCTGAACGTCTCAGAAACATCATACATTTTGTTGATATCATTTATGTGTATCTAAAACAGTATTACGCTATTGTGTGTCCCCCCCTCTGTTTTATTTTTCGGTATAATACCTTGAATGAGGGGAGAAACTGTGGGGATCACTACAATCAGCGCCCAGGATTAAGTCGGTATTTTCTTTTTTACTATATGTCTATTTTGTATGATAGGTGATTCATACGTTACCAACTAGATCCTTGGCTGCAGATAGCGCAAGAATCAATCTCAGAGAACCCATTTGTTTTAGAATTTGCCACCATGTCAGCTACCCTAGCTCTCTGTGCTGTCCCAAGCCCACAGACCTCTGATAGGCTACCCTCTGCCCTGGCGCTCACCTCCGCTGCTGATTCCCATGCTGGCTAACTGAGTTCCGTCGCTTTGTCACCGTCAGGTGATAGTGGTGGCATGCAGTCTCATGCCATGCAGGCTCTGGGCGGCGTGAGACATGAGCCGCCATGATGGGTCCATGTCAGGTTAGGCCTCTGACTGGACATGCCGGCTGCAGCGCCTCCGCGCACACTCACCACCGACTGGTGTCTGTCGCCGCATCTGGCGGCGGCCATCTTCTTGGATCCTACAGCCTATGCTGCACGGCTCCATTCGGTGAGGTCATTTGCACAACCAATCACCGAGAAGCTTACCCTTCAAATACTGACTAGCCGGGCCAGACCGGCAGTCAGTACAATGGTGTCCACCCGCTAACATCATTGCTCTCCTGGCTATCTGTAGTTCCCACTACAGTTCCTTGCGCTTCTTGGTGAAGTCTACTCCAATCTCCTGCTGATCGTTTACTGCTTGCCATATCATCACGGAACCCTCTGCCGCCTATAAGGATAGGACAAGGTTAACCCCCCAAAGGGCGTAATCTTCTTCTTTATTCCTGACGGTTATTATCTGTGGTCGCATCCCTGGTTCTGCAGCTATGATCCTACTCAGCACAGATTCATCTGGACTTCATCTTCTTTATCATCCAATCATCCAATCCTTCATCCAATCATCCAATCCTTCAATCAATCATCCAATCCTTCAACCAATCATCCAATTCTTCAACCAATCATCCAATCCTTATCCAATCCTCCAATCCTTCTTTCAAATCATCCAGTCATCCAATTCTGCAATCATCCAATCATTCAACTTATTCATCATCTTCAAAGCTCTACAATAAGTATTGTATGTTATTGACTTTTTCCAATTGATCAACATCTACAGTTATTCATTGTGCCATCATTCATATCTTGTACTGCAGTATCTTTATTAAAAAAGGTTTTTATCCAATTGATTCACTCCCTTCTGTCGTTCATGCAACAGCCCTACATCAAAGCACCCAGCCTCCATTAAACTCCAGCTGGTGCTTCACGAAACATGACAATGGCAAGGTGAAGTCTGGAAATGGACCCTGTCAAGGCTCCAAAAGTCATGCACTGGGCAGAGACCCCTCACGGTCCTGATGCAGAGTCACTGGGAAAATGTGCCGCATTTCAAGCCTTCTGTGCCTAGGAGTGACACTGCTAGGCCAATGGCTACACAAGGCCCTGTGATTCTTTTTTTTTTTTTTTGTCATTCGGACATATTTATCTTGTAACTGGTAATGGAGGAGGGGCAATGGTCAGTAGATTGTGCTGCTGGGTAGCAAGTGAGCATGGGGCTATTTTGGCAGTCGTGAGGCCCCAACATGAGGCAGTGACATGAAGACGACAGACGATAAACTTCTTACTAGAGTTGGCCTAACCGCCTAAATTTGGTCCTGTGTACCGTATAATGCCTATACAAATGAGATCTAATAAAGGAATTTGTTCACTATGTATTGCTCTGTATATCTATCTGTGTCATTTGCTGAACAATGAATGGTCCCTGATGTATAGTTATGAGGAGTGATTTGCATACTTTCACTCACAATTCTTTGGTTAAGGATGAGATTTTTGATTGTTCACGTCTGTGAGGCCGTTCTAATTTAGAGGGCATGTGAATATTTTCTATTAAAAAAACATTTTGCTATATATAATGGCAGTATTGACATAAGGTAATTAAGTCATAAAAATGTATTCAAATAAAGAAGACAGCAAATAATATGGTTTACCAAGATCTCTTGATATGTTTACCTTCCCCGTGAGGCATCTTTGATGAATATTCTTTCAATTATTTAGCTTGCACCAGCTGTAACACTGGATAATGCTGCACCCTGGAACACCTGTTCTGGATGTAAGGAAGATAACTTGTGATACAGAAATATCCAATGCTTTCATCACACTACAGAACATTGGAACACAATTAAAAGTTATTTTAAAGAGGTCCAAGATACCATATGATATCCCCCCAAAACACATTTCTTCCCATGGTAATAAGTGCTAAAAGGAATCGGTCCGTGTATAGCTCTTTCACAGGTCACTAAATAAGCATTATGAATACCTTGCAGTATGGTATACACAAAGCAATTAAAATTCCAAACTTTAATCTGTTAAATGAAATTATGTAATAGTATTTCATATACTATTATTTATTAATATTTATTATTATTAATATTATTATTATGTAAAAAAAATATAATTATTGTTGTTCTTATTATTATTGCTATTATTTACATATATTATTTTTTATTCTCATGAATTCTTCTAAATATCTTTATACTTGTTGATCTTTGCTTATAACACTAAGCAAAAGTTGCTAAAGCTCAGGCCCTACAGAAAAAAGGGTACTTATGTAGTATCTGGGGGCCCGATTTTTTCATTGCATGCCACTACTTAAGGCATGCAATGCGATTTTTCATTGTAAAGACCCGATTTTTAATTGTATAGTCAACTATGGGTGATTTCATACCCCCACTATCCAACTACGCATCGAGTTGATTTTATATAGTGTGGCGAGCGCAGCGGATTACTTTACATGTATTCTGCGTCCCATCGCGGGGCTCGCTGTGCTCGCCACGCTTCGGGCTCGGTGGCTCACTGCGCTCGTCACACTATATAAAGTCAACTCCATGCGTATTTGGATAGTGGGGGTATGAAATCACCCATGGGTGACTATACAATTAAAAATCGGGTCTTTACAATGAAAAATCGCATCGCATGAATTGTATTCCACTATATTGCATGCGATGTGATGCGATGCGATGAAAAAATCGGGCGCCCAGATATTACATAAGTACCGAAAACAGCTGTAAGCATGGCTGCCCATAGATTAGGGTCCACAGATAATTCATACTAAACCTGGCCATACATCTACAGATTTATTGTCCGATCTGGCTGGTTGGAACAAAAACCTGGCAATGGATGAGAGCAGATGACAGCTGACCATTTACCTCGAAATGCTGGAAAACTGACAAACTGTCATTCAGATATTACCAGATTTTTGGTTCAACCAGCCAGATCTGACAATATAACTGTAGATGTATGGCCAGCTAAGGAAGTGGCAGAAAGATTGACTATTTACAAATCAACAGATACATTGGAGAACAAGCCACACGAGCATCTAAGAACAGTAGACTTGATATACTGTACTGTAATTAACAGAAGGTACAAGAATTGTACATTATGTCCAGATGACTTTGGGTCTGATTCAGAATGGAATGTTAAAGCTGCCATACTGCAATGGCAAACACAGTTTAAGTGCAAAAATATGCAATTGCTAATTTCCTCATTTCCTGCATGGACAATCGTGAGATGGTTCCTGCAAAAAAAGGATATGCCCACAGCCTTTATTTGTATTTAATTGTGCTTACCTTACAGCTTACACACAGATTTTCAAGTGCTTCACAGTGATCTTCATATATCCTTGCAATTTAATATGTGTGCTAGTGCTATAACAAATGTGCATTGTACACAGTAGCAACAAGACATGGGCCATCTACGTAAAATTGGTATTGCTCTAAAGTCTGAATCAGGCCTGTCATCACTTGTTTAACAGGCATTTCAAATATGTTGCAATATTAGTTTCATTCATTTATTTCATACATACACTCACATATTAGAAATAGCATATTTGTATAACCTCACTCACAATAATGACTCATATAGCAGGGCTTTTTATCTTCCTCCAGGGCTGTTGGAGCCCGGGGCGGGTTCCAAAATAAGGGGGAAACCCAGGTTTTTTTGTGCCACATATTTTTGGAACCAGGACCAATGCAAGAGCCTGGGGCTTGTTTCAGAAATAAGGGTGACCCCTATACTTTCTATCCCCCATATTTTTGGAACCCATACTGGCTCAATGAGTCTGAGGCTGGTTTGACCCAAGAGGGGGGCCCCTACACCGTTTTTTTATTTTACATTTTAACTTTTTTGCACAGAACCCTGCACATATCTCACTAATCTGTGCTTGGTTCTGTCAAAATCGCCAGACTGAAACTGGTCTAATGTGTTTGAGGATTTTGGTAACGTTTACCACAAAATGTACCCTATTACATTTTCTAATTGTAGACTTTATGCTGGGGAAAACATCTGGATGTAAAAGTGGATTTATACTGCAATTTGCATCCTGTTACATGTACGAATTTCCAAAAAAACAGGCAAATTCTGCTGTTTTTTGACTAAAACTCTCAAAAGTCAGAAAGTCTCATCCTATTACATATCATCCCTAATCGGGAAACGGTCGAATTGTCGACCCCACTTAGGTCGACACCACTAGGTCTTCTAGGTTGAAATGGATGAAGGTCGACGGGTGTCTAGGTCGACATGGGACAAGGTCGACATGGGTTAGGTCGACAGGTTGCGAGGTCGACATGGTTTTTTTCACTGTTTTTGAGCCGACATGTGCCGACAGGTGGTATTTTATGCCCTACCATCCACTAGGGTGTGGTGGGAGAGTAAAATAGTGTGCCGAGCGCAGCGAGGCACCGTGCCCGAAGCATTGCGAGCGAAGCGAGCGATGCGAGGGGCTGCGGTTGACTTCCAACTGTGTCCATGTCGGCTGTGTCGACATTCGGGTAAAAAAAACTGTGAAAACCCCATGTCGACCTCGCGACCTGTCGACCTAACCCATGTTGCCCTAACACATTTGTCGACCTAGAACCATGTCGACATTGTCCCATGTTGACATAGGACCATGTCGACCTAGTTGCCTGTCGACCCAGTGGTGTCGACCTGATGACTGTCGACCTAAGTGGGGTTGACAATATGATCCACACTCCCCTAATCAGGGGCTAGCTGGCAACTTTTAGCATGGGGGCATTGGCCCATAGGTAACAACGCATCATTAAATGGAGGTTTTTCATTTAAAAAATATGTATTAATAAAAATAGATAATAATTGGACACTACAGGCTTCTCCTGTATAACAACATGACACCACAGACTGCTCCTCCTGTATAATAACAGGACACTTCAATATGGGAAAGGGTAAATTGGGGAAAAGAACCTGTGCACCAGTACCACGTTTTATATTAGATGTATATATGATATATTTATATGAAAAAATCCACTATTTTGTAGTGTCAAAATGCTTGTGCATTAATGGGTGATGTGGAGGTGCTCCCCTGAGAGTAAAAATTGATACAACGAGAAAAAAAAGGGAAAGTACTCTCTGTTGTTGGGGGCACGCTTTTGAATTTAAAACTTAACGTTTATTTATTGATTCATTAAAATTAATTTAGACATAGCAAGACAGACATACACAAAACATGTACAGATTCCTGAGACTCCAATTTTTAAGGAGTTCTCTGTTAATTGCTAATGAGTAAGTATAGATAGAAAATCCGTCAATCTGAAACCAATGATGGTTCGGAACTACCTTTCTCACACAATTTTTGAGGTACCACAATATATGGAGTGGACCGCGAATATTTAGTTATTATGGTAATATACCTTATTTTACACCAATGATTCTTAGTTTTACAGGCCAGTCTAATTTTCTATTGAAAGGAAAAATTCTACTAGAAATTATGCTATGTTAGTGACCCTTGATTGATATGTGATGATAGGGGAGACGAGAGAAAGGGAAAAAAAGAGGAGGAAGGAAAGGGGGAGAAAGAATGGAGAGAAAAGGGGGAGGGGGGGGGAGGAGGCAGAAGTTACCAGGGAAAGGTAGGGATAAATAGAGGGAAAGAGAGGAAAAGATGAGAAGTGAGAGAAAAACAAGTTAAGTGTCAGTGCACCCCTGCAGTTTGTTTGTAATCACGGTGACTGCTGCTGATTGCTCTATCTGCCTGGCTAAACCAGACTGTGCAATTGAGCGGGTCTTACCGTGTGACAGTTGCAGATGAGGGTGCTAACTAGTTGGGCTATAGATTCTCTATCTGTTAGAGTGGGCGACTCCCTGGTTAGCTAGGCCCTTGCAGGGAAGTCCACCCTCAATCAGTGAGATTCTAAGCCCAGAAAGTGTCTAGTATCAAAAGACAAGGTTGTTGCCTTGTAAGGTGTACGTGCACGCTGCTTTCTCCCACTTGCTTTGCAGTATTGGTGGGCGATGAGCGGTGAACCCCACCTTTTAAGGACAATTTGGAAAATTCCCAGTTGTATAGAAAAGGTTAGAAAGTAAATAAAGCAAGATAACAGGTAGAGGTTGTGATATGTGAATTATTTTATGTCAAGAGGATCACAAAATTGGTCCTATAATCACAGTGTTATAGTATACACCTGTATATCAAACTTTCATTTTTCACGCATAAGATTAATCACTTGTATTTGCAAAAGTATAAGAAAAAAATGAATAAATAACAAGAAAGAAAAAAATATAATAAGAAAAAAAAAAAAAAAATTATTTTTCTGTCACTATCTATAAATTTTCACTAAGAAGAAACAATTGTGAATCTCATTCCAAAAACATGCCAAAATATCACTTAAAGTAGTCTTAGTAGTTTTTGACCAAACCAGGGCAGGCAAAAAAGAGGGGGAAACAATAAAACTCTTTTTTACTTCAAAATAGTAGCATGACAAAAAAGATCCGTGGGGTCGTATTCACAAATATATCTATTGGTTATAATGTGATTAGCCCCTTGATAGGGGTCTTACCACCACCGGATAGCTGCCTGCTGCGGTCTAGGGAACGGTCAATCTGCTGCAGAAGGAAAGAGATTTTTCTTAGGTCTGGACCTGTTTGTAGAAATAGGGAGTCTGGTATCTCCTCAAATGGCTCAAGGTGCAAAAAATGGTTGTGGGATAGACAGCTGTTTCGCGGAGGTCCCGCTTCCTCAGTATCCTACTGCTGTCTGGCATGTGCTGGGTTTTATTTGGTCTTACACCAATTAAAGATGGGGGTGTGTCATGACATTAGGTAGGTCTTACACCAATAGGAGGTATGGGTGTGTCATGGCATTAGGTGGATGGGTGTGTACATTATGCCTTTGCACCAGTGGCTGTAGGTCACGCTGATATTATAATATGGACGTGTGCCGGGAAAAGAGAGGCATGTCCTTTTTTTTCTTTTTTTTTTCTCTCTTATTATATTTTTTTCTTTCTTGTTATTTATTCATTTTTTTCTTATACTTTTGCAAATACAAGTGATTTATCTTATGCGTGAAAAATGAAAGTTTGATATACAGGTGTATACTATAACACTGTGATTATAGGACCAATTTTGTGATCCTCTTGACATCAAATAATTCACATATCACAACCTCTACCTGTTATCTTGCTTTATTTACTTTCTAACCTTTTCTATACAACTGGGAATTTTCCAAATTGTCCTTAAAAGGTGGGGTTCACCGCTCATCGCCCACCAATACTGCAAAGCAAGTGGGAGAAAGCAGCGTGCACGTACACCTTACAAGGCAACAACCTTGTCTTTTGATACTAGACACTTTCTGGGCTTAGAATCTCACTGATTGAGGGTGGACTTCCCTGCAAGGGCCTAGCTAACCAGGGAGTCGCCCACTCTAACAGATAGAGAATCTATAGCCCAACTAGTTAGCACCCTCATCTGCAACTGTCACACGGTAAGACCCGCTCAATTGCACAGTCTGGTGTAGCCAGGCAGATAGAGCAATCAGCAGCAGTCACCGTGATTACAAACAAACTGCAGGGGTGCACTGACACTTAACTTGTTTTTCTCTCACTTCTCATCTTTTCCTCTCTTTCCCTCTATTTATCCCTACCTTTCCCTGGTAACTTCTGCCTCCTTCCCCCCCCCCTCCCCCTTTTCTCTCCATTCTTTCTCCCCCTTTCCTTCCTCCTCTTTTTTTCCCTTTCTCTCGTCTCCCCTATCATCACATATCAATCAAGGGTCACTAACATAGCATAATTTCTAGTAGAATTTTTCCTGTCAATAGAAAATTAGACTGGCCTGTAAAACTAAGAATCATTGGTGTAAAATAAGGTATATTACCATAATAACTAAATATTCGCGGTCCACTCCATATATTGTGGTACCTCAAAAATTGTGTGAGAAAGGTAGTTCCGAACCATCATTGGTTTCAGATTGACGGATTTTCTATCTATACTTACTCATTAGCAATTAACAGAGAACTCCTTAAAAATTGGAGTCTCAGGAATCTGTACATGTTTTGTGTATGTCTGTCTTGCTATGTCTAAATTAATTTTAATGAATCAATAAATAAACGTTAAGTTTTAAATTCAAAAGCGTGCCCCCAACAACAGAGAGTACTTTCCCTTTTTTTTCTCGTAATAACAGGACACCACAGACTGCTCCCATGTATAATATCAGCACACCACAGGCTACTAACCTGTATAATAATAATAATAATAATAACAGTAGACCACAGGCTGCTCCCCTGTATAATAGCAGGATCACACAGGCTGCTTCCCTGTATAATAACAGGACCCGACAGGCTGCTCCTCCTGTATAATAACAGTACACAACAGGCTGCTCCCCCTATATAATAATAATAATAATAATAATAATAATAACAGGACACAGTGGCAAACGCAGGATTTTCAGAAGGGGGTTTCCAGAGGGGCGGAGCAAAGCACGGAGATGGACACTTAGGTGACCCAGTATATGCCGGGTCAGTTAAAGTATTATAGATAGACCAAATGTATATAAATGATAATAATAATAATAATATATATATATATATATATATATATATATATATATACATACATACGTACATACAGGGGCGTCAACAGCAGTGTAGACCCCTGGGCATAGCAATGTATTGGGGCCCCTACCGATCCTCCAGCGGTAGGGGTGTGGGAAGCTTTGATGTCCTGCGGGTGGTAGGGGGTATTATATCAATCGCTCAGCATGTAGGGCCTGAATCAGTAGTTTCCACTAATTACCCCTTTACTCACAGATGGTGGGAGATGGATGGGAGAAGGGGGCATTGGGCTGAATGAAGGGGCCCTGATACATAACTTCCAGGGTGGTAGAGGATGTTTAATATGCAGGGGAGGGGTGTATAGTGGAGTGGGCTCATTATTCATAATTTTCTGGTGGGAGGACAGCTTGCTTGACTGCAGATATCTCCAGTTGCTGGCAATAGATTTCTTAGATTTTAATGGAATTAAAAACTAGAGAATCCCACCTACCAATTGGTATTGGGGACGAGGGTATCAGAGTTCAGGAGACAGAGCAATATGCCCACGAGAATATAATACTACATACCAGGTGTGTGGAGCTGGAGCAGTAACCAGCTGCTGGAAGGCTGATATCTCTGGTTCTGGGAACAGGAGAGACAAACTACTAGTGTCCATCAAAGGGGGAGAGTCCCAGCTTTTGGAATATACCCTCAGGAAATATCTGACTGGGAATAACAATTGAAGTCAGATATCTCTGGTTCCCAAGGACCGATTTTTACAATTCTTGTACCCATGGAAAGAGGGGACCCTCAGCTTTTTGCCTAGGGCCCTTAGACTCCTGGGGGGGGGGGGGTTTCTGGGTACTCATAACCCCCCCCCCCCCCCCCTGTGTGCGCTACTGGGACACCACAGGCTGCTCTCCTGTATAATAACAGGACCCTTACAGGCTGTTCCCCCTGTATAATAACAGGACACTACAGGCTGTCCCCCCCTGTATAATAACAGGACCCCACTGGCTGCTCCCCCTGTATAATAATCGGACACCACAGGCTGCTCTCCCTGTATAATAACAGGACCACACAGGCTGCTCCCCCTGTATAATAACAGGACACTACAGGATGTCCCCCCTGTATAATAACAGGACCCCACTGACTTCTCTCCCTGTATAATAACAGGACCCCACAGGCTGCTCTCCCTGTATAATAACAGGACCCCTTAGGCTGCCCCTCCCCCCCCCGTATAATAGCAGGACCCCATAGGCTGCTCACCCTGTATAATAAAATGACCCCACAGGCGGTACTTGTGTATTTTGGCGGCGCCCATCGCATCGCATACCATAAGGCATGCAATGCTATGCGATGCGACGCAATATCGCGCGATACTGTACAATATCATACAATTTTTAAATTGTATGACATTGTACATGGCATACAATGCCATACAATGCGATGCGATGCGATTAAACAATGTATAAGCACCCTAATGGGTGCTTACAATGTGAAATGCACCCCCACGCCACACACCACCCCCCCCACTATAAAAGTGAACCCGAAGCGTGGCGAGCACAGCGAGCACAGCGAGCCCGCAAGGGGCGGCGGTACGCGTCCTCCGAGCTTTTCATACCCCCACTATCCACGTCGGCGTGGAGTTGAGAATAGAAAGTGTGGCGAGCGCAGCGAGCCACCGAGCCCGAAGTGTGGCGAGAGGACACGGATCCCTGTGAAGCCCTCGAGGGGACTCCGATACCTGTGAAGGTATCCGCGTCCCCTCGCGGGCGGTGGCTCGCTGCGCTCGCCACACTTCCTATTCTCAACTCCACGCCGACGTGGATAGTGGGGGTATGAAAAGGTCGGAGGACGCGTACAGCCGCCGCCTGCCACGCTTCGGGTTGACGTTTATAGTGGGGGGGTGGTGTGGGGGTGCATTTCACATTGTAAGCACCCATTAGGGTGCTTAAAAGCACCCTTTATGGTGCTTATACGATCTTTCATCGCATAGGGGGCAAAAATCGCGTCGCATCGATGCATGCCATGTGATGCGATGAAAACATTGCGCGATGCACATCGGGGGCGCCGCTATAATACACAAGTACCCCACAGGCTGCTCCCCCTGTATAATAACAGAACAGCACAGGCTGCTCCCCTGTATAAAAGTAATAATAATACCAACATGACACTACAGGCTGCTCCCCCTGTATAAGAATAGGACACTACAGGCTGCTCCCCCTGTACAATAAATATTAACCGGACACCACAGGCGTGGTAACAATAATAACTTGCTGTATAAAAATAATAACAGTGGCCCAAAGGCTGCTCCCCTTGTATATTAACAGGACACCACAGGCTGCTCCCTCTGTACAGTCGCTCTTACCTGATCTCATCGCCGGACACCGAGGCGGGCTGCAGCACTACCGGGAAGTAGGTGGAGTGCAGAGGTCGGAAGTAAGGTGGAATGCACAGCGTGTGATCGGCACAGGCTACTTCCTGCTACCCTTCTACATCCGGCCCACAACCCCACCCTCTGTAGCGTCCCCCTGCATGAGACATGTCCTCAGTGCAGGAGGCCATGTTTGTGCAGACCAGTCGGAGGCTCTGAGTTCAACAGCAGCATCAGGATAAAGGCGTCCCGTGGCACACTAATCAATTGAGTTGCCCGGAGGCAAATGGCACCCTGCCCCCCGGTCTAGCCCGCCACTGCCCCTAATGTCTATAACAAAGCAATAATTGTTAAACAGTTTATTTGGCAGTTGCATATATAAACACAAAATACATACAGATGACTGGCAGACGGGATGCCGGAGGTCAGAATATCAAAGCCAGTATCACGAAGAGGGAATCCTGAAAGGGGTCCTGGAAGAATACTTACCTTCCCACCTGCACCCCTCACTCTCGCTCCCCGCACCCTAACCCTTTGCTTCTGCTCCCCCACAGCCTAATCCTAAAACTCCCTGCTAGTGCCTAACTGTCCTACCCAGCAGCCTAACCCTAACCCCCCTTCTAAGTGCCTACCCCTCTCTCCCCACAACCTAACCGTAACTTCCCTCCCTGCAGCCGAACTCTAAGTCCCCTGCTAGTGCCTAAACCTAACGCCCCTCCCCTAATGCTAACACACCTCACATTCTGGTGTCAGCATCCTCATCAAAATCAGGATTCCAGCTACAGTCCTGTAGCCACAAGTTGGGATGCGGGAGCAATATTCTGACTTCTGGCATCTCATCCACCAGGATGTTAACCGCATCCCATACACACACTTGTCTGTTATTAATGTATTAGCTGGCCAATGATCAGTGACCTGAAAAAAAAGATGGAATAATTAAGCATGGACTTTAATATATGTAATTTAGCACTCTGGAGATGTCCCCTCCATGTACTGTATACTATTCTATTTTGCAACTTTAAAAAAATGTCTGCTGTTTTTGTAATATACAGTTAAAAATGAATACACTATTATACTGCATTAGCTACCTTTTAAAACAAAAAGTCTACTACAGTATACTGTACCCTTATGATTTCTTGGGAACAGTAGTTGGTAGTAATTAAACTCTACAGGAGTTTGATTACAACCTGACATTTACTTTAGAGGCAATTCTAACAGGTAAATTATATGATTGCAATCAACCACACACAGAGCAGGTTTAAACTTGAGCTCTAGATTGCTTAGGTTGGTACAGTACATTACTGAAACACATTAACGCACCTAACAGGTCATATCTTTGCTCAAGTAAAGGTAAAGCATACTTCACAGGTCTTCAGCAATTCTATATTTTCATGCAGCTTGTCAATCTGTTTCATTTGACATGTCTATAAAAAAAAAATACTTTTACTTATTATGTCAATATATAAACTTCCCATAATATCCTTTTAATCTTTGATGCATATGATTTACGTAGGCTATTTGGCTGTCTAAAATCAGGTGGAATTCAGGCTTCAATTTAGCCAGCCACAGAGCCTGTGTAAATCATGACTAGCCTATCAATACAGAAATATACACCTGAGCAATCAGATGTTTAAACGCTCGATCCCAGTTAAAGGAATTATGGTGATGTTGAATCCAAAACCATCACTATATTAATATACCCCTCCAGCCCACATTATTTACTGTATTGTACAAGCAAGACAGTCTGGATCAATTTAATGCAGTCACAGCAACCCTGAAAGAATGGCGGCATCTCCTGCATTCCAAATTCTCCACAGATTAGTGAACACAGTACTGCTCCCCCCTAGGGGGGGAATTTACTAAGATGGAGTTCTATTTCACAGGGGATGATGCTAAAGGAAACCAATCATCTTCTAGACGGTGCTAAATAAATACTGTAAGTAAATTCTGATTGGTTGCCCACAGCACGATCCCATGTGAAATTGAACTCCCATCTTATTAAAATTTCCCCTACCTGTAAGGAATCGCGGTAACAAGGGTAAACGCACTGTCCGCACGCATCACTTACTGACCCGCTGGTGCACTCTGCATCGCAGAGTCGACTGCTGGAAATGGTTAGCATGATGTCCCTCTTTCTGTTCCTCACGTGTTTACATGTCACTCGGTATTGTTTACAAACAGTCCTGGACATGGGAGCAGCCATGACACCTGTGATCAGCTGACTACTGCACACCTATCCAGCAACCCCAGTGAGCTCAGGTGTGATCACATGACACAGATAGAACCAGGTAAATTCTCTTCCTGGTTTTGCTCTTATTGCTGCTGCAGCCAGAAGCCAATCATCAATCACTCAGGGGGATATAAGCAGGCCTCCCAGAGTCCTCCAGTGCCTTGAACAATTGTCTACTTCCTGAGTTTGATCTCCTGAGATTGCTCCCAAGGCTTTTCCAATGTTACCAATTAACTGGATTCTGCTGCTGCTTGTTCCTGGTTATTCTCCTGTTGCCATATTGACTCCTGCTATACCATCTCCAGCTTCCATCTGCAAGTCTCTGTGCCCAGTCCAGGATACCTCAGTGCAGACCAGCCTGTGTCATAGTTCCAGACAGACAATCGGTAACCAGTCCGATACACTCCTGTACCATCGGTTCCAGACTGACCATCAGTAACCAGCCCAATATTTACCTGATCCATCGGTTTCCAGACCGACCATTGGTATCCAGTCCGATACCAAGCTGGTAACATCAATTCCCAGATTGACCATCGGAAACCAGACCGATACTCCAGTACTATGGGTACCCAGTCCGAAACCACTCAGCACCATCGATAACCAGTCCAATAAATACCTGTATCTTCGGTTTCCAGAATATTCACAGCCTGAATAAAGGAGACTCTGGTAGAGGGCCACAACCTGCTTATCGGGCGCAGCAAAGCCCATAGTCCCTTGCGGGACTCTTTTGTGAAAACCGCCAGCATGTTTAGACTCTGCTCCTCTGCCAGATTATTTGCCAACTCCCTGTTTGCCTGTGCCCTTTGTGTGCCTGTACTCATTCATTTCCTGCATATACACCACTATATCAAGTCTCCCCAAAAAAATAATTGCATTTGCAGGTGATTGATTAGATCCCCAACCGCCTGAAATTAAGTGGTAAAATACAAAACATGTAATTATTGCAATGTAACATGTCAAAAGAGTACAGGGTATAAAAATATTAATAAACCCTTGCTCCCTCTGCAGCCTAATCCTGATCCTACCTGCTAGTGCCTAACCCTAAACCCCCCCCAGCCTAACCCCCATACTCTGATACTTAACCCCAACACCAGCACCTAAACCTATCCTCCACCTAAGGTCTCTTGACCTGCACACACACAAGATCACAAGCAAGACACACACATACAGATGTAGCGGGATTCATCTTTGCAGGGGATGGCAATGGCGTCGCCATCGCCATCCCCTGCCCCGCCGCCATCTGTATGCCGGAAGGGGACGCGCGCACGAGGTGCACGCGCGTCCCCATCCGAAGGTGCTGCCCTCGGTCGCCCGGTGCCCACACCGGGCGACCGCACCCCCCTGCAGCCTCCTCGGGTCCCCCCCTGCCCCCTTGAGCGGGAGGCGGACAGTAATGCGTCCGCCTCGCCGCCCCGTCACCCGGACACTGAGACGCTCGTGCGTGGGGGACGCACGCGCGTCTCAGTCCGATAGCGGCGCCGTGTTGCTGGCGATCCGCCAGCAGCATGCTGCTGGCGGATCGCCAGCAAGGATGAGGACAGATACATCTGTACACTCACCACTCCCTCTTACCAACATTACAATGCAGTCTTACAGGTTGGTCGGAACTGGGCCTACAGCAAAGTCTCCTCTCATTCTTGCTGTAGCTGCTGGATTCCGATTAGTCCCACCCCATTCCAATGTAGCTCTGCCCATTCCCACATAGCTCCACCCCACAGAGTCCCCGTGTAGCTCCTCCCCTGCTGAGTCACTGTGATGCCAGAAGCCCAAGTAAGAGGCAGAGTAGGGAGAGCGCTTTTCATGTCCAGGGGCATCTGCTCTGCAGAGTATGGGCCTTATTTCATTATGATTTGGGGTGCAGCACATGACACAAATGGCCTTATTCAGATCTGAGCTCAGTACAAATTTTTTGGAAATTGGGCAAAACCATGTGCTCTGCAGGTGGAGCAGATGTAGCCTGTGCAGAGAGAGTTAAATTTGGGTGGGGTGTGCTGAAACTGAAATATAAATTGCAGTGTAAAATTAATGCAGCCAGTATTTACCTTGCACAGTAACAAAATAACTCACTCAAATCTAACTCTCTTTGCACAGGTTACATCTGCTCCACCTGCAGTGCACATGGTTTTGCCCATTTTACAAACAAATTTGTACTGAGCTCACATCTGAATAAGGCCCAAAGTACTGATGTTTCTTAATATATACAGGTGCTGGACCCGTACTGCCCATGTGCAGTACGTGTCTACAATGTTTGGACACAGATCAATGATTGACAGTTTGCAACCATCTGGGTGCAGAAGATGGCCTGTATTTCCCAAAATGCAGGCATGTCACCGTCATTGTGGAAGAGTGATGAGGCCAGGATTTCCTTCAAAAGATGGAGATTCTGGTACTTCCTCATCTTTGCAGCCACAGCTTTCGGCAGTTACCTAAGCTGCTTTCAGAATAGCACCATTGTCCCCTCGCGGACTTGCTTCGCTCGCCTCGCTTCGGGCTCGGTTTCACGTTCTGCTCCACTTTGCTCGCCACGACTTTTCTAAATGTAATAGATGGTGGCGTGGACACAGGAGGGTTGTGTGGACCCAGGGTGGTTACGATGCATAAGTTCTGTAGCGTAAGCCGTGGCCTTAAAGATGAAGTGGGCAACCAATCAGATTTCTATTATCTTCTAGAAGGGTCTAAATAAATAAGAAGTAGATTTTGATTGGATTTTGTAGCTTTCCGATGCAAAGGTAAAGTAAAAAAGATATTGAAAAGTTATAAAGTATATGAAGGAAAGTTATAGTCAAAAAGAGAATGTGGGCTGCACAACTGATATTTCCAGTTCATAAATTGCTCCTTTTGAATGTGCGTGGAAGCACAAAGTACCTTTGCCACCATCAGCCTCATAAACATTCATAGATGCAATTCACAGCAACAGTGTGTCACATTTCAGTGCTTTGCGAAAAAGCTTGAGAACTGCAACTTTTATAATGTTAGTGTGAAATTATGTACATAAATAGCACCTGGTAATTTACTAACCATTGCTCAAACATTTATTCAACATTTATTCAACCATTTGGAACACAAATATCCAGTCATGTTACAAACTGTATGATTCATTTATTTAGAGTTGGACATACTTTTTTTAACAGTTTTGGCTTCATTCAGTTAAGAACACAATATTGCGTCATTTTCTTAATTACAAAAAAAAAAGATTTAAAACTGCAACCTCAATATACCATACAGCCAAATACAAAGAACAATAGTAGCATTCTTATGTCAGGTATACAAATGATTCCAGTGTGTACTCATAAGCATGTAAACATACATGGCAAAATGCACCGAAAATGTTTAAAGTGGAGAGTGATAAACTACCAGCCAATCAGTTCCTGTCAGTTTTTAAACCCTGGTTGTAACAACAGCTCAATTTTTTTAAGCTGGGTACGTCTGGCCCATGGTACAGATGTTTCTTGTGTCTCAGTGTGTACCGTAAGCAATAGATTGCATTGTTTGGGATATGGGACAATAAACTGTGGAAGCAAATTGGAGACCTGGAGTGATTATTTTGACATAGACAAATCATTTTACATCTATGGTGAAGTATATCTAACATGGTAGATCAAGGGTGCATGGCTCAGCAGCAATAGTTAATATACTGTAGTTATCTAGGGCAACAAGAGCTCTAAATATATGTGATTTTACCCTGCTTATTGGGCATTAAAGTGGACTGGGTCAGCATCTAATCATCCCAAGCATTTATCCACAGGTTATAATGATTGATTCTGAAACAAACAGAAAGGATTAAAAACCTGGTATTACTTTCCCATGACTGGACTGGATCTCACATGTGTATGCATACATACAGTGCTTATTGACATGTGTATGTATACATACAGTGCCTATTGACATGTGTATGCATACATACAGTGCCTATTGACATGTGTATGCATACATACAGTGCCTATTGACATGTGTATGCATACATACAGTGCCTATTGACATGTGTATGCATACATACAGTGCCTATTGACTTGTGTATGCATACATACAGTGCCTATTGACTTGTGTATGCATACATACAGTGCTTATTGACATGTGTATGCATACATACAGTGCCTATTGACTTGTGTATGCATACATACAGTGCCTATTGACTTGTGTATGCATACATACAGTGCTTATTGACATGTGTATGCATACATACAGTGCCTATTGACTTGTGTATGCATACATACAGTGCTTATTGACTTGTGTATGCATACATACAGTGCCTATTGACTTGTGTATGCATACATACAGTGCTTATTGACATGTGTATGCATACATACAGTGCCTATTGACTTGTGTATGCATACATATAGTGCCTATTGACTTGTGTATGCATACATACAGTGCTTATTGACATGTGTATGCATACATACAGTGCCTATTGATTTGACATGTGTAAATATGTTTATGGCAAATTCTCTAATGGTGAATCAATACATCCCAAATAATGCCAATGCATTTTGGCCATAACCATGCCATTATCAAAAGATAAATGACTGATAATGATAATAACTAAGATAATCAGGACACATTATGTAGACAAGAACTTCAAACAAACAGAAAAGATTAGCTTACATAGTAAAGACGTTAATAATTTACAAGGCTCCTACATAAGCCCTTCTTAGTGATGCTAGATTATACAGATGCTCAGCACACAGAGCTGCTTAGCGCTGTGCCGTTAAGCGATCTGTCGCATTGTTCTCCGGTGAGAACAATGGCCCTGACACCAGCGATTATAGATTTATCCATCATGCTGGATATTAATAGCCGGGCGATAGCATTATTATTATTATTGCCATGGCCCCTACTCACAGAGCGATGTAGGGGCATTTTCGAAGCAATCTTCTGAGATCGCTTCGAAAATGTCCCTAAATTGCTACGTGTGTAGGCCCCATTACTTTAAGCTTGACAGTTCAAGCATGGAACACTCTTTCCTCCTGGCAGACCATTATTATTTGTTATCCTCAAAACGACTATGAGGAGTTTATAACATAAACATAATAAACGTCTACTCCAATGGATAATGACAGCTTCTCTGCAGATGTCTACCAACTGCAACCAACATCCAAATTCAAGCTGACAAAGAAGCAGTTTCAGCATGTCAGTACGTTCACTACCTACTGTTCCAAGATAATCAGAAACTTGGAATCAAATGGAGTTATGAATGCCATACTAGGGACATTTAAAACTATGAATAAACACCATTTGGAATTTGCACAAAGGTGCCTGTAATGGGATAGCGTGTCTGTAAATGTGCACTTGGCAGAAGATCCCACCTACTTATGCTATGAAAGTAGGCCCCCCCATAGAGAGGTGTTTCTCAAAAAGAAGGAGGCAAGGTGGCACATATCATGTAAAAAAAGAATAAACCGTTTCTGATTTTTGAATTGCCTAATAGAATGTGTGAAATGTGTGCTGAAATAATTTATTTTAATTTGCTACTGATCAAAACTTGAAAGATTATTCCGACCAATCAGGATGAGAAATAGGGTAAAAAATGCCATATTTGGTGTGATTGACGTCTAATCCCATCCGATGCATGGTCCCATACGCATCATGTATATGCGCTTAAGTTCGGTCCTACTTGCAGATCTGACCTCCAATACAAGCAGCCTTGTGGTGGCTGGGAATGGGATTGCATGCTATATATCACATGCAATTCTGCCGCAGGGGAAGTTCCTAGTCAGTTTAGAGGAATTCTTCCTCCGAGAAGTCACATACTGTAAGTGTATGAGGGCCTTTAGTCCAATTGTAAAGCGCAATGGAATATGCTGCGCTATATAAGAAACTGTAAATAAATAAATAAATAATAATAATAATAGTGCATAGCAAAAGATTAAGGGCTCTATTTAAAATAAAGATACAATTGGCTTTTATTCCATCATTGTACAATAGAGGGAGAAAGATATTTTGTTTCTCCAAATGTAGTAAAGTTAAAGTTCAGAGAAAGTACAGTCTCAGATGTGTCATTCACCTGTCAGATTCCTGTAGCAATCATGGCTGTGCAGGCCCAGTATTTAGAGATGATGAAAGAAAAGTAGATTTGCGTCCCACAAGACAGGGGATGGTGCTGGGACAGAATAAAGTACAGAGACATAAGAAAGCACACTGATTTATGAAGCAGTTAGATTAGTGCTACAGATCCCCTAACTCCTAGCAGTGACATCATCCAGCCATGGCCATCAAGATGACAAGGATGATATTCAGTAGTGTATGGCCATCTGACCCCCCTCCTGAGCCACATGGGACCTTCTCGGAAGGATCATGTGAAATCAGCCCAAATCGGACTAGCATTGCGGCATCAATCATCATCAAATGGATTTCATCCTGTTCGCAGCTGCCAAATAAGTTTAGACTTACTCGGCGCTGCGGTAAAGGAGGCCACTGATGACCTTAGTGGCCCTCCCTCCCAATGGTCAGGGAATGCCTGTGGCATTCTGGGGCATTTCCGGAAAATGTTGCATTGCTTCCCCCAATCAGTCGCAAGGTGTCAATCACCCTATATATGGACAGAAAGGGCTAGCCTTCACTAGATCCATACCGACTGCTTGCACATGCACACAGCGTACCGTGCACATGGGCGGTCGTCTGATAAGTGGCATGGTTGTGTCATCACATCCCTGCGTACAGGTATAAAATAGGTCCTTAATGCTCCATTTTCTCTCCTGAGTCAGATGTATTTTCCCTGTCTGCCCATGTAGTCTCACAGAACCAGCTAAAAACTGGAGCAGAGTCAAAAGACCAGTGAGAAATTCCAATCCCAGGACAGGTTTCTCCAGTACATACAGTAGATCAGAATTGCTGCTACTGTATCTGGATCTTATTTCATTTGTAATTCATGCATTTTTAGAAATGGCCCTAACCATTTTTTATTTCATATAATTATCACCGCAAAAAGGTATTAAAATAACATTACATCCATTAAAAGTAACATATCTTGGAGTTTTTCTGTAATCCAGCAGGCGGTGAATAGAATATTGTACTTGTTTTTAAACTAGGCTTGGTGCTGCTTACGGTATGCATCCTTTCTGGTAGTCGCATGATAATTATTTTAAAAGGAGTAAAATCCAGGCAGTCAAATAGCCAATTAGCCCCAAAA
This sequence comes from Crinia signifera, assembly GCF_055691185.1. Lineage (NCBI taxonomy): Eukaryota > Metazoa > Chordata > Amphibia > Anura > Myobatrachidae > Crinia > Crinia signifera. The sequence continues at coordinate 217,452,932 of NC_139221.1, read as the reverse complement.
GTACCTGTACAGATGCTTACACAGTTAGTGTCTGACTCAGCTGGGCTCTGAGCATCTCTGTATGTATTCCTACCAGATGCTCTGAATGTATTTCTTGCAAGTTATTTTGTCCTGTTAACCAGTGGGGAACAGATTGAGGTGTTAAAGGCTTTAATTTTTTGCTTTATGGAAATCATGCTGGCAAAATGAAAAGTGATTCAAAACTTTGTTACTGTCCTAAATAATTCATTTGCGGCTTCACATTATTTCATAAATCTTAAACATTGTATGGGATATTCTTGAACATTGCCTGAAACAGTATTTACAATCAATCATCAACGAGACCTCTTACTAGTGAAAAGAATGGGACTTCATCCCTTCTGTATTATGTCAGACATGAGTAGACACAGATACAAAGCCATACCAAACTTGCCAACATTGCGGGCAAAGCACCACCCGCAGGAATTACACCCCCCCCCCTCGCATGCTATGATTCCCCGCACGGCTGCAAATGAACGATTCGAATAATCATCCATTCGCAGCCTTGGGTGTGATGTAGAGAAATCATTCTTTGGTGTCGCTGATCTGCGAGCACCTGGTGCAGGAAGCAGGTGGGCGGCTGACATCTGCTGATGCAGTTCGCCGTGCCCGCTCGCACCCTGTCTCTGCACACACACAAAAAAACTAGAATAAATCCCTATGGGCCTAATTCTGATTCAATCAGAATGGTAAGAATTTAGCCCTGTTTCGATATTTGGTGGTTTGAGGATGCGCAAGCACGTATTTGCACATGTGCAGAAACAGGGTGCGAGCGGGCACGGCGAACTGCATCAGAAGATGTCAGCCGCCCACCAGCAATGAATGGCTTCTGAGAGTTAAACAATCGCTGGGCATTTGTTACGGGGAGGGCCGAGGGAGAACAGCGGCAGGAATGGGGCTCACCCATGAGAATGCCCAGTGTTTTATGGCTGTCCCCATGAAACCGTTTGGCATTCCTATGGGTGAACGGGCACACCGATGACTGCCTTGGGCGGGCGACTGACATCACAGGACATCAGCCAACCGCCCCATCTTCGCCCGGACGCACACAAATAAAAGTCAGTTTTCACTTACTTCTGTGTTCAAAAGCAGGAGAAATCACTCAATGGTCGGTGGAATGATTTCTCATGCAGCAGAGGCATGTGAGGAGATGTGTTTCACATGCCCTAGCATGTTACCAAGGGAATCGGCAGCAGCAAGGATGCAGGCATTCGGATGGGCAGTGAGAGGCATCTCAGGTGCTCTGTAAGCTGCAATGTACTCCAGGCCAACCTGAATCAGGCCCTATGTGCTTTAGTGTGTGGCACTGTGCCTCAGCTTGCATTGTCAGAAACCATTATACTGTATCTATGGCCCTAATTCTGCGTTCGCACGGGGACCGATGGTGGCACTGTGCGCATGCGCACTTCTGCACACGTGCATACACAGCATGCGTGCACCCATGGCATGACTGTTCGCCGGGTGCACGCACCCATGACATTTCGGGGACCATTGAAAGGTGTAGGCGTCCCCCCCGGCATGCGAATGTATGTGCAAATTGTGCTTGCAATTTGGGTGGCGCCAGCCAACCATTCACAAGGCGGGGTTGCGAATTCGCAGCCTTGCAAATCAACCAGAATAACCCCCTATGTTTAGCCAGCCAGCAGGTGTGCAACCAGTGCAGGCAAATAAGGTAGGGAATGGATCTGACACCGCTGAATGTGGTACCTGTAACTACATGTAGAGCCGCCGAGAGGGGGGGCAGGTACTAATTACTCGGGCCTGAGCTTCCTGGAGGGGCCCTGGTTCCCCCCCCTTCCCCCTCCATCCCTCTTGAGCAGCAGTGCACACCCCCTTATACCCTGTACTGTTCTAATGTGTTCTATATGTATGGTGCTGGCTGGTGCAATCACCATGTAACGCCGCTGAATGGCTGCCTGGGTGCTGCACAGCTTCATTAATTATATGTTCCCCATGTCCATGTCCCTCATTAGAGTACATCTAACATATATATATATATATATATATATATATATATATATATATATATATATATATATATATATATATGGCGAGAGTAAAGGATGGCACTCAGGAGACTTGGTAAAACGTACTGTATTCAAGCGTGCAAAAAAGGACCAACGTTTCGGGGTGTATACCCCTTTGTCAAGGTGCTAGTGACAAAGTTCTCACTAGCACCTTGACAAAGGGGTATACACCCCGAAACGTTGGTCCTTTTTTGCACGCTTGAATACAGTACGTTTTACCAAGTCTCCTGAGTGCCATCCTTTACTCTCGCCATACCCATCCCCCTGTGGAAGGGCACCGGGGCAGCTGACCAAGTTAGTGGAGTGCCGGGCCGCAGAAGCTCTATATATATATATATATATATATATAAAAGGAAAAACGAAAAAAAGAGCGCACTCACCAATCGTTGAATAAACGTGAAAAAAGATTTTTAGATACATTTTTATGGATAATAGCCTGGCACTCTCCTCGTTAAACGTCTCTGTGGTCCGGTGCTCTCTGTCCCTTTGGGGGGGAGGTATATGCTGCAACGAATAGGCACTCTGGACACTTTCAACATTCAGTCAAATAGAAAATAAGACACAGCTCACACTAGCTGCAGTTGTCAACGTTTCGGGTTACTACCCTTTATCAATGTCTTGATATATATATATAGCGTACTCCTGGAAGCAGCGGCACTCAGAGTCTTGTAAACAGTGAATCAAGCGTGAATTTAATGTCTACATGTTTCGGGGTACTTCCCCGTCTTCAGGACAAAAGCAAAGTGAACAAACAGTGGTATAAATACCCCATACAGAACTTACCCCCTCCCGCTGTCTTCCCGCGCTTCCAGAGCCGCCTCCCACCGACACCGTCCGTTCACCAGATGCACGGCACCCGGAAGTTGTCGCGTCGCTCTCAGCGGTTGCCAAGGTGCCCAGAGGACTCTCACTCCCCCGGAACGCCCAGCCCCGTCCTGTGGCTTCGCGTCTCCTTCCTGCCATCATCGGATACTTCCGGGGACGCCAGGGCAGGTTGTCATGGAGACGCCGGAGACCCTGTAAAATACATAATGACAAAATTATAAATCTACAAAACGCATAAACATCAATATAAACGAATCATTAAAAAACATTCAGTGCGGGTATCCATAACCGTGTTACAATATGTTAAAATCTTAGCGTGTTACCAGTGGGCTATCTGCTGCCGCAATATGGCCACCTCATCTTATGAGGAACAGGACGCCATGTCCTTTTTAGTCCAATGTGATACATATGATACCCTCAGCTTCTCAGACGTTGAAGTTTCGACCATTCTCCATAAAGAGCCAGTATTTGACTCCGCTGAGTTACTTACCCAGGATGACATCTACAGAGAATTGTTGAAATTAAAAAAACGCGAGCTGGATTATTTATATCACAGCCGCACCTTGTCTGACTACCACCGTGCCAAGCAGATCCCTAGAGGATTTCGAGTCCACAACATGCCGACAATCGGGAGGCACAACCCGATTTGTGGAAAACGATGGATCACCATCTTGAATAAATGTGCAATGGACCTTATAGTGCTGGTGGTAGAGGAGGCAACCAGGGAACAAACGGTCACAACCGAAAAAATTGCTACATTTCAGCAAGAGCATCAGATCTCCAGCAATCTGGAACACAGACCGTCCTGGATGCCTAAATTAGAGGCACAGCTCGAACAATATCGCATTGAGCTGTTGAAATATAAAAGGGAAAAATTCTCTAAGGTGCAACAAGACTATGCTACGCACCGTGTCTATAACTGGCTCAACAATACGCAATTTAATAAAAAAAAAAACCCTGGTCCTAGATTTCGCAGATCGCATGTAAACCTGCAGGCCTCTAGCACCTCAGCAAGTGAGTCCGAGGAACAGCCATCAGGTTCAAACACCACTGGTTCTCTCCCTTTAGGGGGGAACCCCCAGTCTCCAGTCACCGGCAGAGGCAGAGGCAGAGGCCGACCCGCCGGGGGGGACAAACAAAGCGGCAAAAAAAGTGGGAGACCTCCGAGAAGAGCCAGAGTCTAATATTTAATCTCTCCCCTACCCCGCTAACGCCCGCGGAAGAACAAGTCCTGAGCAAAGGACTATCTTTCGTCCCCACCAATAGGGGCAACGCGTTCCAATGGAAACTTGACAACTTTAAATTGCATCGGGCTTTAAAACTAAAGGAACATTTCCAAAAAAATCCCCTCCCATCCCAAAACCCTTCTCTACCTGAAAAAATCCAGAAATTGGGACCCAGGTCATGGTTTGACCCTCAGACACATAATGCGTCCATAAAAACCTTCAGCCGCCTCTTGGAACAGGCAAAACCCTCACCATCCGATGTATCGATATAATCCAATTTGACCCAGGATCAAGCTGTCGCCCTCAAAGCATTAAGCAAGAGAGAAGATATCATCATACGAGGGGCTGACAAAGGCGGGTCCATCGTGATTCAAAGTCTGGACAATTACACCATTGAATGCCAGAGACTTTTAGGTGACTCAGGGACATATGAATTATTACCAAGAGACCCCACCCGTCTTTACCAAAAATAATTGAGTGGCATTCTAGATGAGGCTATCATAGAAGGGACTATCTCTAAAATACTTTGGGACAAGCTATTTGTAGAATTTCCCAAAGTCCCTATTTTCTATAGCACCCCCAAAATACACAAGGACGCTCAGAGCCCCCCTGGTCGGCCGATCATTTCAGCCAGGGGGTCTCTGTGCGAAGCCTTGGCCATCTACCTTGAAGTATTTCTACAGCCTTGTGTGCAGGGCACATTCACATATTTACGTGACTCAGGGATGTTATTACAGAAATTGATGGAGGTTGACTCGATTCCGGATGATCTGGTTTTGGCAACGTTGGACGTGACAAGCCTCTACACATGTATACCGCATGAGGCGGGACTCATGGCGGTGAGGAGGCTTGTCACGGGCAACCCCAGATACACCGGCCCGGACATTGATGTGTTTATTGAATTATTGAGATTTACACTCTCTCATAACTACTTTTTATTTGACGGTCAGTTTTTCCGCCAAACCACTGGGTGTGCGATGGGGTCCCCTGTGGCCCCGTCGTTCGCCAACACCTACATGTGGGAAACTGAGTGTAATATCTTTTTCTCATCCCCCAGTGTCACACAGTCCATTTTCATATATTTTCATTATATACGATTTGATTGTCTTATGGACAGGGGATGAAGTGACGCTGGAGGATTTGGTTGAGAAACAGAACTCATCCAGCAGTCCCATAAAACTGACTCTCAACAAAAGCAAAAAAGAAATCTGCTTTTTGGATATCTTGTTAAGAGTAGAAAAAGGGAAAATTGAGACGTCTCTTTACACCAAACCCACCGACCGCAACACATTGTTGCGGTATGAGAGTCACGACCCCCGGGCAGCAGTACGTGGTCTTCCCTATTCCCAGTTCATCCGTGTGTGCCGCACCACTAGCGATAACATCATTCTAGAACAGCAGTTGTCTGAAATGTTCTCCAAATTCAGAGAGCGAGGTTACCCTGCCAAGGAATTACAACAAGCTTTGCAGAAGGCTCACCAAAAAAATAGAACAGAGCTAGTAGCCCAATTTAAAAACAATAAAACCACGCAAATTTTTCCTTGGGTCAACCAATACACGGTCGACAGTAACACCACAGCCAGAAGGGCAAAGGAACTTTGGCCCATAGTGGCCACAGATCCTGAATTGCAATGTTTCAAACAAACTCGATTTATGCCATGTTACACCAGAGGGCGTAATATCAGAGATCTGGTTGTTAAAACTGACATAACCCAGTTTAAAAAGAAAAAACCCGCAGTGGCAGCAAATTTCCTTAGCAGACGTAATGGATGTTTTAAATGCCTGGGCTGTCGCACTTGTGGCTACATGGCCACAGGTGACACCATTCTACACCCACATTCGGGTAAAAGGTACAAGATCAATTGGCCATTGACATGTACCTCGAGCTACGTGGTTTATGCTGTGCTGTGTCCATGCGGACTTTATTACATCGGGAAAACTGAATGCCAGTTTAGGGTCCGCATGGCACAGCATCGGCAAGCCATCCGACAGGCCCTTAGCACTGGGTCTAGCGACCAGCCTGTAGCCAGGCATTTTGCTAATGTGAAAAATGGCATGGCTACATTAAAAAACAAAATCATCGACCACGTTCCAGAAAGCCTAAGGGGTGGTAACCGTGGTAAAGCGTTATTACAATTAGAGGCCCGGTGGATCTTTAGATTGCAAACACTAAAACCCAGAGGACTTAATGAATCCCTTGGCCTCATTAATTTAGTATAACAAATGACAGTGAGGGAGTACATAGATTTATCTGACTAGACCATCGGCCTTGCACCCCATGCTTAGTTGTCCCTTGGTCTGCCCCCCACGTCTGCTTGAGGTTTATGACATAGGTAGGATTAGTTCCACAATATGTCACAGGAGCAGAATCCATTTTTGCGCCAGTCAATGCCCCCTGGTATCACTGACTATTTTTAACGTGCACTTTAATAAATTTTACATATTTTTATTGTTTGCACTGGCACTTTAAATAGTTAAATGAAATTTTTGTAGTGCACTAATTAGCTATGGGCTCCCCTTACATTAATATGAGTGCAATATTAGCAAAATCATTTTTGGGAGCTCCCATGCAAGATGTGTGTATGTCACTAAGTACACCCTGTAAAACACGCTAAGATTTTAACATATTGTAACACGGTTATGGATACCCGCACTGAATGTTTTTTAACCCCTTCCTGACGCAGCATGTTTTTGCCTTCCTGACAGAGCCCTTTTTTTCAAATCTGACATGTATCACTTAAGTGGGGATAACTTTTCTTTGCTTTTACTTATCCCAGTGATTTTGAGATTGTTTTCTCGTGACACATTGTACTTCAAGTTAGTGGTAAATTTGGGTCGATACAGTCTGTGTTTTTTTGTGAAAAATACCAAAATGTCGTAAAAAAATTTAGCAATTTTCAAAATGTTAAATTTTCTGCTTGTGAGACAAATAATCATACCACTCAAAATAGTTAATAACTAACATAGACCATATGTCTACTTTATGTTTCCATCATTATTTCAGCCTCCTTTTAATTTTTTTGGACACTGTGGGTGAGATTTAATAGGATGAGATTTTCAGAAAGTGAGAGATTTTTTTGAGAAATCTCCAGTTTTTTTAAAGCGGCAATCATTTACACTTTAAAATCAAACTGATTTAGCAGTGTAAATGATTGCCGCTTTAAAAAAACTGGAGATTTCTCACCAAATCTCTACCTTTCTGAAAATCTCATCCTATTAAATCTCACCCTAGGAGGCTTAAAATATGAATAGCAAATTCTCAAATTTTCAAGAAAATTTCAAACACTGATTTTTTTAGGGACCAGTTCAGTTCTGATGTGACTTTGAGGGACTTGTATGTGAGACACCCCCATAAATGATGCCATTTCAAAAACAGCACCCCTCACAGTATTCAAAAAAGCATTTTGGAAGTTTGTTAACCCTTTAGGTGTTTCACAGGAATTAAAACAAAGTGTAGGTGAAATTTCAAAATTTCATTTTTTTTGCAGATTTTCAATTTTAATACATTTTTCTAAGGAACACAGTAGATTTTACTAGAGAAATGTGACTAAAAATTGATTCCCCCAATTCTTTTGTTTTCATAAATATCCTATATGTGGCCCTAGTGTGCACGTTGACCAAACCACAGGCTTCATAATAGAAGGAGCACCTACTTGATTTTGGAGCCTCCTTTTTATGAGATTATTTTTTAGGCACCATGTAGGTTTCTAGGCACCATAAGATGCTAAAAGTTAGGAACCCCCCCACAAGTGACCCCATTTTGCAAACTAAACCCCTCAGGGAATTCATCTAGGGGTATAGTGTACATTTCAAACCCCCAGGGGTTTCACCAATTGTGGTACAACTGGGCAGTGAAAATGAAAAATTAATTTTTTTACACAAAAATGCAGTTCTGGCTCCAAATTTTTCATTTTCACAAGGAATGAAGGAGACAAAGCACCCCAAAATCTGTGCCCCAATTTCTCCCGAGTACGGCAATGCCTCACATGTGACCAAAAAATACCATTTGGGTGCATGGCAGGACTCAGAAGGGAAGGAGTGATTTTTGGATTTTGCAGCTCAGATTCTGGTGGAATGTTGGTGGGTGCTATGTCGCATTAGCAAGACCCCCGAAGCACCAATACAGTGGAACCCCCCCACAAGTGACCCCATTTTGCAAACTACACCCCTCAGGGAATTGATCTAGGGGTATAGTGTACATTTCAAACCCCCAGGGGTTTCACCAATTGTGGTACAACTGGGCAGTGAAAATGAAAAATTATTTTTTTTACACAAAAATGCAGTTCTGGCTCCAAATTTTTCATTTTCACAAGGAATGAAGGAGACAAAGCACCCCAAAATCTATGCCCCAATTTCTCCCGAGTACGGCAATGCCTCACATGTGACCAAAAAATACCATTTGGGTGCATGGCAGGACTCAGAAGGGAATGAGTGATTTTTGGATTTTGCAGCTCAGATTCTGGTGGAATGTTGGTGGGTGCTATGTCGCATTAGCAAGACCCCCGAAGCACCAATACAGTGGAACCCCCCACAAGTGACACCATTTTGCAAACTACACCCCTCAGGGAATTCATCTAGGGGTATAGTGTACATTTCAAACCCCCAGGGGTTTCACCAATTGTGGTACAACTGGGCAGTGAAAATTAAAAATTAATTTTTTTACACAAAAATGCAGTTCTGGCTCCAAATTTTTCATTTTCACAAGGAATGAAGGAGACAAAGCACCCCAAAATCTGTGCCCCAATTTCTCCCGAGTACGGCAATGCCTCACATGTGACCAAAAAATACCATTTGGGTGCATGGCAGGACTCAGAAGGGAAGGAGTGATTTTTGGATTTTGCAGCTCAGATTCTGGTGGAATGTTGGTGGGTGCTATGTCGCATTAGCAAGACCCCCGAAGCACCAATACAGTGGAACCCCCCCACAAGTGACCCCATTTTGCAAACTACACCCCTCAGGGAATTCATCTAGGGGTATAGTGTACATTTCACCCCCCAGGGGTTTCACCAATTTTGATACAACTGGGCTGTGCAAATGAAAAATTACATTTTTTACACAAAAATGCAGTTCTGGCTCAATATTTTTCATTTTCACAAGGAATGAAGGAGACAAAGCACCCCAAAATCTGTGCCCCAATTTCTCCCGAGTACGGCAATGCCTCACATGTGACCAAAAAATACCATTTGGGTGCATGGCAGGACTCAGAAGGGAAGGAGTGATTTTTGGATTTTGCAGCTCAGATTCTGGTGGAATGTTGGTGGGTGCTATGTCGCATTAGCAAGACCCCCGAAGCACCAATACAGTGGAACCCCCCCACAAGTGACCCCATTTTGCAAACTACACCCCTCAGGGAATTCATCTAGGGGTATAGTGTACATTTCAAACCCCCAGGGGTTTCACCAATTTTGATACAACTGGGCTGTGCAAATGAAAAATTACATTTTTTACACAAAAATGCAGTTTTGGCTCAAAATTTTTCATTTTCACAAGGAATGAAGGAGACAAAGCACCCCAAAATCTGTGCCCCAATTTCTCCCGAGTACGGCAATGCCTCACATGTGACCAAAAAATACCATTTGGGTGCATGGCAGGACTCAGAAGGGAAGGAGTGATTTTTGGATTTTGCAGCTCAGATTCTGGTGGAATGTTGGTGGGTGCTATGTCGCATTAGCAAGACCCCCGAAGCACCAATACAGTGGAACCCCCCCACAAGTGACACCATTTTGCAAACTACACCCCTCAGGGAATTCATCTAGGGGTATAGTGTACATTTCAAACCCCCAGGGGTTTCACCAATTGTGGTACAACTGGGCAGTGAAAATGAAAAATTTTTTTTTTTACACAAAAATGCAGTTATGGCTCCAAATTTTTCATTTTCACAAGGAATGAAGGAGACAAAGCACCCCAAAATCTGTGCCCCAATTTCTCCCGAGTACGGCAATGCCTCACATGTGACCAAAAAATACCATTTGGGTGCATGGCAGGATTCAGAAGGGAAGGAGTGATTTTTGGATTTTGCAGCTCAGATTCTGGTGGAATGTTGGCGGGTGCTATGTCGCATTAGCAAGACCCCCGAAGCACCAATACAGTGGAACCCCCCCACAAGTGACCCCATTTTGCAAACTACACCCCTCAGGGAATTCATCTAGGGGTATAGTGTACATTTCAAACCCCCAGGGGTTTCACCAATTTTGATACAACTGGGCTGTGCAAATGAAAAATTAAATTTTTTACACAAAAATGCAGTTCTGGCTCCAAATTTTTCATTTTCACAAGGAATGAAGGAGACAAAGCACCCCAAAATCTGTGCCCCAATTTCTCCCGAGTACGGCAATGCCTCACATGTGACCAAAAAATACCATTTGGGTGCATGGCAGGACTCAGAAGGGAAGGAGTGATTTTTGGATTTTGCAGCTCAGATTCTGGTGGAATGTTGGTGGGTGCTATGTCGCATTAGCAAGACCCCCGAAGCACCAATACAGTGGAACCCCCCCACAAGTGACCCCATTTTGCAAACTACACCCCTCAGGGAATTGATCTAGGGGTATAGTGTACATTTCAAACCCCCAGGGGTTTCACCAATTGTGGTACAACTGGGCAGTGAAAATGAAAAATTATTTTTTTTACACAAAAATGCAGTTCTGGCTCCAAATTTTTCATTTTCACAAGGAATGAAGGAGACAAAGCACCCCAAAATCTATGCCCCAATTTCTCCCGAGTACGGCAATGCCTCACATGTGACCAAAAAATACCATTTGGGTGCATGGCAGGACTCAGAAGGGAATGAGTGATTTTTGGATTTTGCAGCTCAGATTCTGGTGGAATGTTGGTGGGTGCTATGTCGCATTAGCAAGACCCCCGAAGCACCAATACAGTGGAACCCCCCACAAGTGACACCATTTTGCAAACTACACCCCTCAGGGAATTCATCTAGGGGTATAGTGTACATTTCAAACCCCCAGGGGTTTCACCAATTGTGGTACAACTGGGCAGTGAAAATTAAAAATTAATTTTTTTACACAAAAATGCAGTTCTGGCTCCAAATTTTTCATTTTCACAAGGAATGAAGGAGACAAAGCACCCCAAAATCTGTGCCCCAATTTCTCCCGAGTACGGCAATGCCTCACATGTGACCAAAAAATACCATTTGGGTGCATGGCAGGACTCAGAAGGGAAGGAGTGATTTTTGGATTTTGCAGCTCAGATTCTGGTGGAATGTTGGTGGGTGCTATGTCGCATTAGCAAGACCCCCGAAGCACCAATACAGTGGAACCCCCCCACAAGTGACCCCATTTTGCAAACTACACCCCTCAGGGAATTCATCTAGGGGTATAGTGTACATTTCACCCCCCAGGGGTTTCACCAATTTTGATACAACTGGGCTGTGCAAATGAAAAATTACATTTTTTACACAAAAATGCAGTTCTGGCTCAATATTTTTCATTTTCACAAGGAATGAAGGAGACAAAGCACCCCAAAATCTGTGCCCCAATTTCTCCCGAGTACGGCAATGCCTCACATGTGACCAAAAAATACCATTTGGGTGCATGGCAGGACTCAGAAGGGAAGGAGTGATTTTTGGATTTTGCAGCTCAGATTCTGGTGGAATGTTGGTGGGTGCTATGTCGCATTAGCAAGACCCCCGAAGCACCAATACAGTGGAACCCCCCCACAAGTGACCCCATTTTGCAAACTACACCCCTCAGGGAATTCATCTAGGGGTATAGTGTACATTTCAAACCCCCAGGGGTTTCACCAATTTTGATACAACTGGGCTGTGCAAATGAAAAATTACATTTTTTACACAAAAATGCAGTTTTGGCTCAAAATTTTTCATTTTCACAAGGAATGAAGGAGACAAAGCACCCCAAAATCTGTGCCCCAATTTCTCCCGAGTACGGCAATGCCTCACATGTGACCAAAAAATACCATTTGGGTGCATGGCAGGACTCAGAAGGGAAGGAGTGATTTTTGGATTTTGCAGCTCAGATTCTGGTGGAATGTTGGTGGGTGCTATGTCGCATTAGCAAGACCCCCGAAGCACCAATACAGTGGAACCCCCCCACAAGTGACACCATTTTGCAAACTACACCCCTCAGGGAATTCATCTAGGGGTATAGTGTACATTTCAAACCCCCAGGGGTTTCACCAATTGTGGTACAACTGGGCAGTGAAAATGAAAAAATTATTTTTTTACACAAAAATGCAGTTATGGCTCCAAATTTTTCATTTTCACAAGGAATGAAGGAGACAAAGCACCCCAAAATCTGTGCCCCAATTTCTCCCGAGTACGGCAATGCCTCACATGTGACCAAAAAATACCATTTGGGTGCATGGCAGGATTCAGAAGGGAAGGAGTGATTTTTGGATTTTGCAGCTCAGATTCTGGTGGAATGTTGGCGGGTGCTATGTCGCATTAGCAAGACCCCCGAAGCACCAATACAGTGGAACCCCCCCACAAGTGACCCCATTTTGCAAACTACACCCCTCAGGGAATTCATCTAGGGGTATAGTGTACATTTCAAACCCCCAGGGGTTTCACCAATTTTGATACAACTGGGCTGTGCAAATGAAAAATTAAATTTTTTACACAAAAATGCAGTTCTGGCTCAAAATTTTTCATTTTCACAAGGAATGAAGGAGACAAAGCACCCCAAAATCTGTGCCCCAATTTCTCCCGAGTACGGCAATGCCTCACATGTGACCAAAAAATACCATTTGGGTGCATGGCAGGACTCAGAAGGGAAGGAGTGATTTTTGGATTTTGCAGCTCAGATTCTGGTGGAATGTTGGTGGGTGCTATGTCGCATTAGCAAGACCCCCGAAGCACCAATACAGTGGAACCCCCCCACAAGTGACCCCATTTTGCAAACTACACCCCTCAGGGAATTCATCTAGGGGTATAGTGTACATTTCAAACCCCCAGGGGTTTCACCAATTTTGATACAACTGGGCTGTGCAAATGAAAAATTAAACGGTGAAATGATGAACCTAATAATCCATAGATGTGTGGTATATTTTAAAACACTCCTTTATACATAGGCCGGGTTTGTCGGGGCAAGTTTCACAGTGGAAAATAGTATCCTTTCTTATTCCCTTTTTATAGCAAACTTTGCACCTTTTTTGTGTCCTGCCCTTTCTTGCAGTGGAGGGGATTTCGTTAGGAAAATGCTGCCCTGGTACAATACGGGGGCCAGTACTAGAAGTACTGGGGCCCTCTGCCTGCTGGTTCCCAAATATTAGGCCCTTTATGACTTCCTCTTGAAAGTGCATAAATTTCCCCCTCTGGCTGGTAGAACGGAATAGCACGTAAGCGTTATACAGTGCCATCTGGATGATATACACGGCCAGCTTCTTGTACCAGATTTTTGTTTTCCGCAGGGGACTGTACGGCTTCAGTACCTGATCTGAAAGATCCACTCCGCCCATGTACTTATTGTAATCTAGGATACAATTAGGTTTTGAGGTGTGGGTACTGGTACCTCGTACAGGGATGGAGGTGGTACTGTCTCCATGAATTGTTGTCAGTATAAGGACATCCCTCTTGACCTTATATTTGACCAACAACATATTTTCGGTGGATTGTGCCCTGCTTTCACCCCTTCTCAGTACTTGGGCAATGTGCGTTTTTGGGAGGCCTCTTTGGTTCTTGCGCACAGTACCGCAAGCTGCTGTACCTCTTGAACCAAGGGCCTTAAACAGGGGGATGCTAGTGTAAAAGTTATCCACCAAGAGGTGATAACCTTTATCCAGGAAGGGGTGCACTAAATCCCAGACAATTTTTCCACTAACACCTACGAGGGAGGGGGGGCATTCTGGCGGTTCAATTCTTGAATCCTTCCCTTCATATACCCTAAACCTGTGGGTGTACCCTGAGGTGCTTTCACACAGTTTATACATTTTTATGCCATACCTTGCCCTCTTACTGGGAAGGTACTGGCGGAATTTAACCCTTCCTTTAAAATGTATAAGGGACTCGTCGATACAAATAAATTTTTCAGGGATGTACATCTCTGCAAATTTGTCACTGAAATGATCAATGACCGGCCTGACTTTGAATAGCCGGTCAAAGGTGGGATCATCTCTGGGTGGGCACTGTGCATTATCAGTGTAATGTAAAAATTTAAGGATTGTCTCAAAACGAGTCCGAGTCATGGCCATACGGTAAAATGGGGTGCTGTACAGAACATCTGTACTCCAATATTGCCTCATTTCTGGCTTTTTTACTATGCCCATATGTAACACCAGACCCCAAAACGTCATCATCTCTACTGCATCTACAGGGGTCCACCTAGCAAATGATGACGTGGGGTTTTGAGCAATAAACTGCTGGGCATATAAATTACTTTGGTCCACCATTAAATTTATAAAATCATCAGAGAAAAATAATTTGAAAAAGTCAATTTCTCTGAGACCTGTTGAATCAAATTGGATTCCTGGGATGGCCAAAAACTCAGGAACCTGGGGCTCAAAATTGTCTGGTGGTGGGGTCCATACGGGATCAATCATTTGGGGGGGGGTCTCAGCTGCTCTACGGGGGGCGTCTTTGAGGGGGTCCCTCATCACTAGAGGAGGAAGAGGAACTTAAGACGAATCCTTCAAATTCCCCGCTTGCATCACTGGCTGTGTCAGAGTCAGAGGCAAGCATGGCATATGCCTCCTCCGCTGAATACATTCTTCTGGATGACTGGGATGACATTTGGGATGACATTTGGGATGCCATTTTTATTTTTGTGTTTCTGTAAGTGTAATGTTTCAACACGTGTATAGTGTAGGGGGGGTACAAACTTTATTTCAACACGGGGGGGTATGTAGTGTGTAGTGTGTATGTAGTGCAGAAAAAAAAATACTTTATACAGGAATTTGATCCCAATAAAAAAAAAAAATTGAAGGGGTAAAAAAAAAAAAAAAAAGGTCCTGCGCCAAAAATTGAGCACAGATGTTGGTCAGTAACGTCCGTCACTGAACAGCGCTCAAAGGCAACAGGACACCCACAAAAGCAACGTGGGTGTAAAAACAATTTTAAAAAAAAATAAACCACAGCACTCTCCAAAAAAAAAAAACAATTTAAAAAAACTGCAGAAAAAAATTTATATCAACCCTGTGCCAAAAATGCTGTTCAGTGATGTACGTCACTGATCAGCGGCCACAGGACACCCACAAAAGCAACGTGGGTGTAATAAACCACAGCACTCTCCAAAAAAAAAAAAAAAATTTAAAAAAACTGCAGAAAAAAAATTATATCAACCCTGTGCCAAAAATGCTGTTCAGTGATGTACGTCACTGATCAGCGGCCACAGGACACCCACAAAAGCAACGTGGGTGTAATAAACCACAGCACTCTCCAAAAAAAAATACAATTTAAAAAAACTGCAGAAAAAAAATTATATCAACCCTGTGCCAAAAATGCTGTTCAGTGATGTACGTCACTGATCAGCGGCCACAGGACACCCACAAAAGCAACGTGGGTGTAATAAACCACAGCACTCTCCAAAAAAAAAACAATTTAAAAAAACTGCAGAAAAAAAATATCAACCCTGTGCCAAAAATGCTGTTCAGTGATGTACATCACTGATCAGCGGCCACAGGACACCCACAAAAGCAACGGGGGTGTAAAAACAAAACCCCACTGCACTCTCCACTGTGGGTGCAACCTGACAGGGTATATATAAAAAAAAAACCCTGGACCCACAAAAAGTTGCTGATCAGTTAATTAATTTAAACTGATCAGCACAAAAGGGGGGGCAGCAGGGGGGGGGGACAGCAGTCAGTTGCACAGGCAGCACAACCTTTGGTGCAACTGACAGGTATATATATAAAAAAAAAAAACCAAAAAGTTGCTGATCAGCACAGATATACTGATCAGCACAAAAGGGGTGCAGCAGACACAAAATATAGCACTCTCTATCACTCTCTGTCACTCTCTGTCACTATCTGTCACTATCTGTCACGATCTGTGACTCTATGACACTGCAGCAGCAGCACACAGGAAGTCACAAGATCCAGGAAGCATCCAGCTGCTGGCAGCACGCTACCAGCGGTGATCAGGTAAGTATCAGGCAAGGATCAGGTATGTTTATCACGACAGATTGGTCGGTGACCGCTCTGCACGCCATTCCAGACCGGAATGGCGTCTGCAGCGCAGTCACCGTTAGTTTAAATGACGCGCCTTGGCTGTGATTGGTCCGTCGGTCGGACCAATCACAGCCTTGGGGGCAGGTGGGGTGAGGTGGGGTGAGGTGTGGTCATCACCGGTGACCCCCCATGCCCCCTCACACCCGACGGTGATTGACACCTGTGTTACCGAGCGTCTGATTCGCCGGTAACACAGGAAAACGCTGCGACTGGCTGTTCACATTGAACAGCCAATCACAGCGATCGCCGACGGGGGGGGAGGCATCGCCGCCCCCCCTGGGCATGCAGGGACATGTCTGCTGTCAGGGACAGCAGACATGTTTAAACTGTCATCGCGTCTATAGACGCGGGGACAGTTTAAAGTCATGACGTATATATACGTCATGTGTCGGGAAGTACATCCCGGCCATGACGTATATATACGTCAAATGTCGGGAAGGGGTTAATGATTCGTTTATATTGATGTTTATGCGTTTTGTAGATTTATAATTTTGTCATTATGTATTTTACAGGGTCTCCGGCGTCTCCATGACAACCTGCCCTGGCGTCCCCGGAAGTATCCAATGATGGCAGGAAGGAGACGCGAAGCCACAGGACGGGGCTGGGCGTTCCGGGGGAGTGAGAGTCCTCTGGGCGCCTTGGCAACCACTGAGAGCGAAGCGACAACTTCCGGGTGCCGCGCATCAGGTGAACGGACGGTGAGGAGGCAGCTCTGGAAGCGCGGGAAGACAGCGGGAGGGGGTAAGTTCTGTGTGGGGTATTTATACCACTGTTTGTTCACTTTGCTTTTGTCCTGAAGACGGGGAAGTACCCCGAAACATGTAGACATTAAATTCACGCTTGATTCACTGTTTACAAGACTCTGAGTGCCGCTGCTTCCAGGAGTACTACACATTGGGCTATTTGCCAATACAGAAGGCACCTGAGCAAGACAACCCTTGGAGGGTCCGAGTGCCGGGTTCACTGAGTTTATATATATATATATATATATATATAGACGTAGGGTCCTGCACTCACATCCAAGAGACTTGATTGATAGGGGTGCACCACTAAGGCAGTTCAATCCAAAAAGCCAAATATATCCAGGATGCTTAGTAAAAAGCAGGGGCACTCACCATTTTAGCTTCAGTCAGCAATTTTAATGCAAAGAATCACTCATAAAGTCGATGTTTCAACCCTCAAGGGGCCTTTGTCAAGACATATAGGGTAGCCATAAGCTCAGCAGGCAGAGAAAGATCTTTCTCTGCCTGCTGAGCTTATGGCTACCCTATATGTCTTGACAAAGACCCCTTGAGGTTTGAAACGTCGACTTTATGAGTGATTCTTTGCATTAAAATTGCTGACTGAAGCTAAAATGGTGAGTGCCCCTGCTTTTTACTAAGCATCCTGGATATATATATATAGATATAGACGTAGTGTTGACAGGCACTCTCTCAATAACAACTGGTCCAAAATAAATAAATGACGCTACAACAGTAGGTATTGTCAACGTTTCGAGTACTTAGACTCTTTATCAAGACATAAAGCAAAGAAAGACATGAGACTTACATTTATAGTAGTGATCACAAATACAAACACCAATGAACTCTGCAGCTCCCAGCGTGTGCGCCCCACGGGGTTCCCCTGACGTCATACAGGCGCCGATGCGCGTGTCTTGCCCGTCAGGCAGGAGAGAGGGGGGGCGTGAATCCAGGGGAGAATGTCAGAGAGAAATAATCTATTAAACACCTAAAACGAAAAACGTGCAAAAAATAAGTAATAATGAAAATTAAAATATACAGCGGTGCTCCACATAATAATGTTATGCAATAAGTACAATATTGAGTCAAGAACAGATCATGAAAAACTGTTATAAACAACAAGTAATGAAGTTAAGCTGTAACGTATACATCACTCAATGGGATACAGAACTGAGGAGCTGGTGCTAAGCATTAGAGCATATAGTCAAAGCTGTTGACTCAAAGTCGTGATGCCATTAATGTAAGGCTGACCACTAGCTTAGTGGTAAAGGATAAAGGAAAAGACATGTTGGCAGGTTAGCAGTAGTGACATAAATGCAACGAGTCGACATAAGGATGTGTCGGCATTTTTACAAAAAGCAGGTAAACGAGAGTTGCTCATTCAAGCCGTGTGGATGCACCGTCTGTAACCGGTGTATCCACTTCGCCTCACATTTCAACAGCATTTTGTTTCTATCACCACCTCTTTTGTTGAGAGGTACACAATCAATCATTTTGTAACGGATAGATGGCAGGGTGTGATTGGATTCTTTGAAGTGCCGCGCAACCGGCTGTTCAGAACCCTTGCCCTCCAAGGCCGCTCTGATTGCTGACCTATGGTTGGCAATGCGTTCTTTGAATTGAGTGGCAGTCTTGCCTACATAGAATAAGCCGCACGGGCATCTTATATAGTAAACAACGTACCTGCTACTACATGTTAAGGGGTACCTGATCTTAAATTTTTCTCCTGTCCGAGGGTGGAAAAAATTATCACCAGTTTCAAGGTTAGCGCACGTAGTGCACCCAAGACATTTGTAGTTTCCATTCTTCCTACTAAGGAAGTGTGTCTGCGGGCTGGGGTTGAAGTCACTGATGTCGTTGTGAACAACATAATCTTTGAGGTTTTTACCCCTCCTAAAAGATGGCAGAAATTGACTGTCATTTAAACTGGGCAGGGATTTATCCCTGCCCAGTTTAAATGACAGTCAATTTCTGCCATCTTTTAGGAGGGGTAAAAACCTCAAAGATTATGTTGTTCACAACGACATCAGTGACTTCAACCCCAGCCCGCAGACACACTTCCTTAGTAGGAAGAATGGAAACTACAAATGTCTTGGGTGCACTACGTGCGCTAACCTTGAAACTGGTGATAATTTTTTCCACCCTCGGACAGGAGAAAAATTTAAGATCAGGTACCCCTTAACATGTAGTAGCAGGTACGTTGTTTACTATATAAGATGCCCGTGCGGCTTATTCTATGTAGGCAAGACTGCCACTCAATTCAAAGAACGCATTGCCAACCATAGGTCAGCAATCAGAGCGGCCTTGGAGGGCAAGGGTTCTGAACAGCCGGTTGCGCGGCACTTCAAAGAATCCAATCACACCCTGCCATCTATCCGTTACAAAATGATTGATTGTGTACCTCTCAACAAAAGAGGTGGTGATAGAAACAAAATGCTGTTGAAATGTGAGGCGAAGTGGATACACCGGTTACAGACGGTGCATCCACACGGCTTGAATGAGCAACTCTCGTTTACCTGCTTTTTGTAAAAATGCCGACACATCCTTATGTCGACTCGTTGCATTTATGTCACTACTGCTAACCTGCCAACATGTCTTTTCCTTTATCCTTTACCACTAAGCTAGTGGTCAGCCTTACATTAATGGCATCACGACTTTGAGTCAACAGCTTTGACTATATGCTCTAATGCTTAGCACCAGCTCCTCAGTTCTGTATCCCATTGAGTGATGTATACGTTACAGCTTAACTTCATTACTTGTTGTTTATAACAGTTTTTCATGATCTGTTCTTGACTCAATATTGTACTTATTGCATAACATTATTATGTGGAGCACCGCTGTATATTTTAATTTTCATTATTACTTATTTTTTGCACGTTTTTCGTTTTAGGTGTTTAATAGATTATTTCTCTCTGACATTCTCCCCTGGATTCACGCCCCCCCTCTCTCCTGCCTGACGGGCAAGACACGCGCATCGGCGCCTGTATGACGTCAGGGGAACCCCGTGGGGCGCACACGCTGGGAGCTGCAGAGTTCATTGGTGTTTGTATTTGTGATCACTACTATAAATGTAAGTCTCATGTCTTTCTTTGCTTTATGTCTTGATAAAGAGTCTAAGTACTCGAAACGTTGACAATACCTACTGTTGTAGCGTCATTTATTTATTTTGGACCAGTTGTTATTGAGAGAGTGCCTGTCAACACTACGTCTATACTTATCCCAGAAGGGAAACAGTGCACCTTTCCAAGCTGCTTTTCTCTACCTTGAGTGCCGGGCATTGCAAGCCTTTATATATAGATATAGATATAGATATAGATACAGGGGTCCCCTCTCTGCGCTCAGAATTTATGGAAGCAGCACCTCTGAGGGATCCTCTGTTAGACAGGATCCAGGAAATAGAAATGAGAGAATAAATGGGGTTTCAGAGGGCGCTAGTGTAACACAACAATTGTAGTAAAAAATTGTATTTAATACAACAAGTTTGAGGAATATAATTTCGCATAAAAACACTATTTGGGTATAACAAATATACAAATAATTGTACAGATACACAGTTTCAGGTGGATAAATGTATAGTTCAACTATAAATCACAATAATGCACAACTCTGATGGGTTGATAGTGGAAAGCCCAACGTGTTTCGTCATTCTCATGACTTCATCAGGGGCAACTTCATCAGGAGAAACCTTAACGATCATCTACTTCGGATAGCATAAATTCTTGCGGACATTTGTAGTTTAGGGCAGATGGCCCAATTTTTTGATGACTCGGGCAGAGTGGTGAGCTCTGCCTTAGTGCTATTTGCGAGGTCAGGGGCAGAAGCAGAAGGTCAACCCCCTGGCCTTAAGGGCAATTGGCCCCTTTTGAAAAGTCCGCTTCATAATTGAGCCGTTGTCTTGGACGCTGGCAGGTGGCCGGTCCTTGGCAATTAAGGGCAATTGGCCCTTAGATCCGGAGTTTGTTATTTTTATTACTTTGTTATTTTCCAGCAATGTTATTTATTTTGCATGCCGTTCTTTGCCCGCCACCTTAGTTAGAGCAGGGACATAAATTTTAGTTAGATTCAAATAGGCCGCCCCTGCTCAAAATAAATAAGCCGTCCCCTTTAAGCCCATTCAGTTGTACGCGTCTTTATTTCTTAGATAAGTGGGGTGAGTGTGGATGAATGCCTAAGTCTGTGTGGAGTTTATGTGCACTCTTATTTTTAATGTCGGTAAAGCGCCTTGAGTCCTGTTGGAGAAAGTGCGCTATATAAATAAAACTTACTTACAGCGGTACTTATGTAATATCTGGGCACACAATTTTTTCATCGCATCGCATGCCATATAGTGGCATACAATTCATGCGAAGCGATTTTTCATTGTAAAGACACGATTTTTCATTGTATAGTCACCCATGGGTGATTTCATACCCCCACTATCCAACTACGCATGGAGTTGATTTCATATAGTGTGGCGAGCGCAGCGAGCCACCGAGCCCGAAGCGTGGCGAGCGGACGCAGAATACATGTAAAGTAATTTGCGTCCCCTCACCACTATTCGGGCTCGGTGGCTCGCTGCGCTCGCCACACTATATAAAATAAACTCCGTGCGTAGTTGGATAGTGGGGGTATGAAATCACCCATGGTTGACTATACAATGAAAAATCGGGTTTACAATGAAAAATCGCATCGCATGCCTTAAGTAGTGGCATGCAATGAAAAAATTAGGCGCCCAGATAATACATAAGTACCCCAGCATGTGCTGTGCGTGAGAGCTCATGCTGAGCCTGTTGTCAGCACAGCCCATGCTGTTGGTGTGTGGTGCTGCTGCTACTGAGGGGAACAATAACACCCCCCTCAACTTTAGAGTGTTTTTTCACCGCCCTGTAAACGTTTCATGGGGCGTGGCCGAATCACGGGAGGTGGTCACACCTCTCACGATTAGGCCACACCCCCAAAATTTTACCGGAGCCCGGCAAATCTCTCGGCAACCCTGACTTCATGCAATAGTGCAAATCAAATGTAGATTGTATGAATTGTATGTAAATAGTGCAGAGTTCTCAAAGATTGAATTGAATCTTAAGTCGAATAGCAAGGGAATCTCACCGTGTGTACACACCATTACAATTGAGTTATGCAATGCTTTCCTTTTTTGAATCTGCCCTTTCCCGCTCTCCACCAACTGCAGCAGGACATGGTTTAGCCAAGGAGCAAAGCTCCGCCTTCTAGTTAAGTTTATGACTTTTTGTCTTTACAACACTGCACTTTTATTAAATTGGACCTTATTATGCACCTCTCTAAATCAGGACAGGATTATATATAAATCTCAGAGCGCTTTGACAGTTAACATTATTTGTTATTACATTGAAACTTTTTGTTTCCTTTGGATTGTTCAGAATTAGACTATATAATACAGCTGAGTCAAGGGGTTACTCTGAACTGATCGCATGGCTGCGTATTCGCATGGCCAGCGTTCAGGTGAGCCGCCGCCCCGCTAGAGTGAAATCCTGCGTTGTAAATCAATGTGATCTCTGTGCGAATGGGCGGTGCAATTGAAAAGGATGACATCACATATCCTCCCATCAAATGCTCAGGCACACGTAGCATTTTCCCAGAAACTCCCAGCGTTTTTCTAGGCAAGCCTGCATTTTTCTTAGCACTCCCACTAAATGGCCGTTTTCCACCCCAGACGCCTACTTCCTGTCAATACCCTTGCGAATGGCGTGTGAATAGAAAAAGTAGCATCAATTATCGCAGGATGCGAGCTACGGGTCATGTGCATGCGCAGTCTATCGATAATCATCCGCTTTGCGAATTCGCAGCCACGCAGTCAGGTCTGAATTACCACCAAAGTTATAGAAGTTAACACAGAAATAAGCAAACAAAACAACAGCTGTATCCCAACCACCTACTCTTATTTCCGATGAGGATACAATAAATGATCTAGTACTAAATTTGTCATGAATGCATTAATCATAAAGTCTCTATGATTTAATCATTGTAATTTTAGATACCAATCACCTACTAATTAAAATGTGACTTTTTTATGCGCTGCATTTATTGATTGCTTAGTTATATTTCTATCACTTGCTAGTTGTGCTGGAAATTTGTAGGGATGTGAATGGGGCATCAGTTTATTCTGCTTCCACTTGATCATTTCAGATTGGTCCCTTTGGCTTAGAAACAGCATACAATTTGCTTGTAAATTAGCCTGTGAAACATAATATTCAGAAGATGTCAAAGCACAAGGGTAGGTATTGTTTAATTTATCTACCACTAATTTGCATTCACAATAAACATGCTATTTACAAAAACTAACCATCGTTAATAAGACACATTTAATTTATAGTGTTCCTGTCCTTGATTGTATTTGTGTCACATATATTAAAACAATTCACAAACCTTAACAATACTATTATAGTGCTGAAAGTCACATTGTATATTTCTATACAAAACTACAATGACAGCATTATACCACAAATTACTGATGTTTCGTAAATGCATTTTACAGTACATGGAGGCAGATGTACTAAAGGCCCATACACACTGGGTGATTTTGAGCTGAAAGCAACTCGCTTTTGGTGTTTTGAGCTGCTCTCATCTCCAAACTGCCCAGTGTGTATGCCCCAACGATGAGTGGTGAGCGTTGATGCGAGCTCCTGCATCCTTGCCGGTCACCGCCAATCATCTGCTGGTATTGCAGCAGGAGTGGATAGCTTTCCATAACGTCCTGCTATGGAAAATTGGCCACCCCTGCAAAAAATGCTTTTTCTTAATTTTTATGTGTGACCTCAGTATGCCCAACCCCCCCCCCGCTGAAATTTCGTCAACGCCCCCCACAGTTGACCCCCCCCGCACAGTAAAGTTACAAATCAGGGACTGACGGGGACTGGCAGGAAGGCAATGGGGACCTACAGGGAGCTCCATTGGAAGGGGACGTGTGCAGTTGGTGGGGGTTGGCGATTGGCTATCTGACCCGAGACCCCTGCTAGACGAGGAGGGCTCCATCTGTAGTAGATAGATAGATAGTTAGATAGATAGATAGATAGATAGATAGATAGAATCTATCTATCTAACTAGGACTTTACTATTGGAAATAACATCAACTAGGGCACCACACGGGGGGCTGTGGAGTCCATGATATTCTGGCTATGCCCCTGCTGGTCTGGTTTTGTCACGGTGAAACCCCATCCTATGGAAAGACCGATTACAGGATGCCTAGCCTGGTCATAATTTTTAATACAGTACATTAACATTACTCTGCACTACTAGATCTGTTTTAATGTAGTTGTTCAGAGGTGTTGGATACTGGTACTCACCAGACTTCTAGTTAACTGTATCTAATAAAGCATAGCAGTAATATCACAGAGTGATCAATCAACTCTCAGCTTGATCACTGCGCCGACCTCCGGTAATATCCCAAATAAACATGTTGTCTTACAGCAAGAGTCATATTCATGATCATTACATTACCTTACCAAATTTGGGATGATGGTGCAGTGATCATGATTAAGACCCCTGATGAGAGGAAACATTGATCTGTGATAATACTGCTATGCTTTATTAAACACTGGTAATTAGCGTATGGTGAGTGCCTCTCTATACATGATTATTTATGGTTACACTGGCAAACTTGGGTCTAGCTGAGAAGAGCATCCCTGCTGATGAATTGATAACTGTGGGTGCACAGACTCTTTCTAGATAAATCGCTAGACAGATAGATAGATAGATAGATAGATAGATAGATAGATAGATAGATAGATAGATAGATAGATTATACTGTATTTTTTTATTATACATCAGTGGAACTTTTGCATACATTTCCATAGCCCAATAATTTTAATTGGTTTTCTGCATGCTGGAAACCCCTTTGAAATTAATGACATTTTACCATTAATAGGAGAAGCTCAAAAGCTGCTTAATGCAAACCCCTGCAAATTCATCTAATGGATAGACAGTAGGTATACCACACGTGGACCTCAAATAAATTAAAAGCAGAGCCTTTATGTTTGTACTTTCTCTTTATTAAATCAGTAATATTTTTATTCTATTACATTGTGACTACTAGTACAGAACAGGTGTACTTACCTTTGATGTCAGTGCTGTAACAGCACCATACATTCACACCAAGCAGAGGAATATGCTTTTAAATGTTCTTTTATGTTTTTGTGAAATATAGAGACTACATTGTGATTCAAGCACATGGGTGATAGATACTCGGTGTCCCTGAATCTTTGTGCTGCCTATCATAGGCGAATCTAGGGGGTGGTCCGGGGGTGCACAGGACCACCCATTAGCCCATTTTGTAGCTGAGGGATGGGGCTTTCCAACGAGCCCAGCCCCGTGTCTCTAGCCCCCTAGGAACCAGAGATACGGCCAGGTAAAGCTGGAACGTTTTCCCTATAGGATAACATGGGACCCGCTAATTCCGACCCCCACCCAGTTCAATGGCTGCCAGTTCCCCCTTCGGCATCCCTGAAGCTCCAGGTTGATCTCAGTCGAACCCAAATCGCTGGGCCTTCAATCTGATACCAGGCTGGATCCATATGGGTTAATTGGTTCCAGAGATATTGAGGTCAAACCGTTTTTTTATTTTTATTTCTTAAATGTAATTTCATGACTGTTTATGTTCTTTGAGGGCAGATTTCTCTGGAACCAAACAGCCCAGTTTCACGGGACCAAAATCATTCGAAGCCAACTCAATAGTTCTTCAATATGATACTGGTCTCATGTAAATGGGTCAGTTGGTTCCGAAGATATAGCTGGTTGGTTAAAGGGGGGTAGGGAGAGGGGAGTGGTTGTCTCTCCCCCTCACACCAGAAAATGCAGGGACTAGGCTGGTGTATAAGGGGTCAGCCTGGGAATGTCCCTGCATGATCCTGGGACCATATTCCTGGGTAAATCCCTGCATCTTCTGTTGTGAAAGGGGTATTATTTCAAACAGCCGTGACTTGCAGTGCTCTGAATACAGCCGGGCAGTCCCCTGCTATCTGCCCAGCTGTCAATGACTGTCACCCCTGCAGCTTCCGCTCCAATTCTTCTCCCCGCTTTCACCTCAGCCCGCACCCCCCCCCTTTAATCATGTGGTGCCGGCGCCCGGCGTGCTCCCCCGACATCACGCACAACAACAGCAATATTTCAAATGTCCACTCGGCTAGAGGGGGCACCAGGAGGGGAGTGGGAGCGTGCTCTGCGCTGCGCTCTGCTCCTCTCCCCATAGAAGCAGCTGCACCGCACTCCATCTCTCCCTGCAGCAGCAGCGAAGGCTCATATAAAAATTTACAGTAAGTGGCACTTTTGGGGGCATTGCTTAAGGGATGCTACAAGTGGCGGTATGTGGGGGCATTACACATAATGTGTGGCTTAATGTGTAAGGGGCATTACGGTGTGCAGCATCATGTGTAAGCGGCATTATGTGTGCAGCGTCATGTGTAAGGGACATTATGTGTGCAGCATCATGTGTAATGGGTACTATGGTGCGCGGCATCATGTGTAATGGGTACTATGGTGTGCGGCATCATGTGTAATGGGTACTGTGGTGTGTGGCATCATGTGTAATGGGTACTATGGTGTGCGGCATCATGTGTAATGGGTACTATGGTGCTATCAAGCAAGAACCCCCTAGCAATGAGCACGTAGGTAAGCAGCACTTATGTAATATGTAATCGGCATTACGGTTTGTTATATAGTATGTAATGGGCATCATGATGTGTGGCACAATGTGTAATGATCATTATGGTGTGTGGCCTTATGTGTAATTGGCATTACGGGGTGTGGCTTTATATGTAATGGGTATTACGGAGTTTGCTAAAATGTGTAATGGGCATTACTGTGTATGGTCTAACGTGTAATACCACACCCCTTTTTGTGATGCCATGCCTCCTTCCCATGAGACCACGCCCCCTTTTTGCCGCGCGGCTACGCCGCGCAAAGATCCCCCTACTGTTATGTCTGGATCTGGGACCACCCATTACCATAGTTCTAGATTCGCCTATGCTGCCTATATAGTGTGGGCAGCAGATTCTGGTGATAACTCCGTCCACACAATTGAAAATATCCTGCTAGAAGAACTGAATAGCACTGGTTATGCTTTCTGTGGAGATATAATGAATGGGAAAGTTTTGCTTATAATAGTGCAGAAAGCTGAAGAATATATGTGAATGCATGTAGCATTACCATGTCCAAAACTTGAGTAACTGGATTGACCTCTTTCTAATATCCTGGATATTACAAGTAAAGCTCAGAGAGTAAAAGTATAGGCTGATTTTGCAGTGGGCATAGTTGCTGTAGGGGCTGAAAGTAAGGAGGGCTGGTGATGAATTACTGCTCATGCATCAGGACCTGATTCATGGAAGAGCAGAGCAGGTAGCACCTGAGTAGGGCCGGCGTCTGGGGTCAGGGGGACACTGGTACAAGACCTCAAAATTCCAAGGGGCTGGGGAACCATGGAATGGGCAGGGTTCGGTGCTGGCAATGAAGTGACATGGGGGGATAAGCTGAAGAAAATGGGCTGAGGAGACACCGGAGAGGTGCTGAAAAGAATGATGAGGCTAAGAGACATGAAGGGAAGCTAAGGTTGCGAGACATGGGGAAGTGAGGCTGGGAGACACAAGAGGTGGGGTAAGACTGAAAACGCATGCTGAAAAATGAGGGTGAGAGACATTGTGCAGAAAAAGGCTAAGCGACACAGGGTGAGGATGAGGTTGAGAGACACAAGGTGATGAAAGAGGCTGAGAGAGAAAGGGGAGGAAATGACACTGAAAAGCCCATGGAAGAAAAGCGGATGGCTGGAGATAGAAAGACACATTAAGGATATGGTTGAAGAGATATAGGGTTGATAATGCTCAAGACACAGGGATGCTGCTGGAGAGACAAAGGCAAGGAAGAGGGTGGAATAAAGTAGGCACTAGTGAGGCTAGAGAGACACAGGGTAGATGAGCTAATCACCAATAACCTATTGAGAAGGTATAGTAGTCCCTAAGTCTAAGCACCAAAATTTCCCCATGAAACCTGGAGGTGGACTGAATGTGCATGATGGATACATTCAATGGTGATGACAAAAATCTATTCTCTAAATTAGAATGAGCTTATGTTGTTTGCATTGTACAGTAGGTCAGAAATAAAAAATACAATATGCAGCTATACATTTAGCAAGATCGATGAGCAAAATAATTTCCATTCCATTTACTTTACTAATCTCTACAAAGTCTTCCACAAATAATGGATTAAAGATTACAATGTGTATTTATGTGCTTACAGGTAATGCAACTCTATTTGTCTTCCAGAGAAGAGTGTTTTTACATTGCAAATGAGAGATACAAAAATAAAATTGTCAAAGCACTTCAGCACGTGAGCTTTGTCTTTTACATTTGGCAATCTACTTTAATCAATCTCATAAAGATGTTGACATCTTTTTTCAAAAAGCTTTCTTAATTATTGCAAATATTTTTAAACTAATTCTGGAAAACATGCGGTGCAACAAAAGATAATGCATGTTAATTATTTTCAGGTAACAACGCTGCCTACCATCACTAATCTCTGTCAGAACATGAAAACATTATTTTCATTTTTAGCTTTATAACTGTCATACTGTTCTTACAAAGATATCAAACCTATTAAACCCCAAAGCTGTTATTTTTCTTTTAAGACTATTTTTGCTTGTTAAAATTTCAAGCTGCTCTTTTAATTTTCACGAGATCATACTTCAGAAGAAACAATTTCCTAGTTAGAGAAAAGTGGAAGATAAGGTCAGATTTAAAAACAGCTTATAACTAGCACATACAGTACATTTTAAATGCATTAACTTGTCTTAAATGTACAGTATATGAAATATCTAATGTCAGTATTTTAAGAGATCTGCACCGGACCCATGTTTTGATTTTGGATAGGATTACATTTTCATGTTATGGTTCTGGTTTTACAAAACGACCTTTGCTTGTTTTGGATTTAAAATATATACTAAAAACAGCTTAAATCATGTACTTTGAGCTTGTTTATGTTCCTAAAGTATTATTAATAACAACAGTTATCTCAGTAGTCCATAGGTGCTTTATCAGTCCGGAAGTGTCCAGTCTGCACCTGTCCAGGGATGCTTCTCATTGAGAATGGAGAAAAAAATATTAAGATCGGGAATTTATTTAACAAGTAATGTAAAATTGGCAATACAGTATTCCATTCGTGACATGATGTGGCAAGAAAAGGCTAACGCCTTGGCCTATGTTCATGACTGGTTGTTCAGAATCTCATGAAAATAAAAGGCCTCTACCTTTTGGAAAAATTTGAAGAGATATCCGTAAGGAGAGTCCAAGTGTGTCCACAGTTGCGATGTATAGACCTGACCTTTCCAACATTGCACTGACTCCTTACAACATTTGCACTTCCACTGCAAATTCTGGGAGGAGCACCACCATTTCAATTGATGATATTGAGATTAAAGATGTCACTGTAGAAGTACACATGGATGAAGGGGATATTGGTGAAGCTGGTTGATGATGAGGATTTTTATGTTGTGGTTTTTATGAATGTCACAGGTGGAGACAGGCAAAAAAAAGCTCATTGCCATGCTTGGGCAAAAGATCAAAAAATCCACCTCTTCATGTGAAGTTATTTCTATCCATATTTGGACAACAACTGTCAAGTCATATTTAACCTTTGCAAATCAATAATAAGTAGAGGTAAGGATGATAACCACCTCGGAAGATTCTCCGGTCCTTGTTTCCTAGCACGGCGCCTGCGATTTTGATTGTATCCATCGGATCCTAAAAAATTGCGTCGATCACAACGCATGCAACCAAATCGCATGTGATGCGATCGACGCGATCGATGCGATTTGTGAATCAGAACCAATGTAAAATGGTCCCTGAGACCCGATTTTACATTGGGCCCAATGTTAAATGCCCTCCAGACCCCAATTTTCATTGTATACCCACCCTGATGGGTCAAATGCCCCCCCATTGTTAACGCCACCCCACGATACCTTTTCATACCCCTACTATCCACGTCGGCGTGGAGTTGATTTTATATAGTGTGGCGAGCGCAGCGAGCCACCGAACCCGAAGCGTGGCGAGCGAAGCGAGCCCCGTGAGGGGACGCGCATTACCACAAAGGTATTACGCGTCCCCTCGCGGGGCTCGCCACATTATATAAAATCGACTGCACGACGATGTGGATAGTGGGGGTATGAAAAGGTCGGAGGACGCGTACCGCCGCCCCTCGTGGGCTTGCTGCGCTCGCCACGCTTCGGGTTGGTGTTCATCGTGGGGTGGCGTTAACAATGGGGGGGGGGCATTTCACATGTAAAATACCCATAAGGGTGGGTATACAATGAAAAATCGGGTCCATTGGCCCATTTAACATTGTTCCCCATGTAAAATCGCTACCATTGCATCGGTCGCATCGCATGCCTTAACTTAAGTCATGCGATGGACGCGATGTAGGCGATTTTTTTAATTGTCGGGGAAAAGGCTAAAAATAGCCCCAAAATCGCATCGGTCGCGTTAAGGTATGCGATCACCTGCGACGGGCACCATGCTAGGAAACAAGTACCCATTCTCCTTTATACAGCACTTGCAGCACATCCATGGAAAGTTATTGTCAAGTTCAGAAACTTTTACTAAGAGCAGTCCAGTGACAACTAGATCCCCTTTTTCTGTTGTATTTATGCACTTGCATACTACACCACCAACCAGAGCCATCAAGAGGAGGTGGAGTGGGTACTTTTTACCTGGGTCTGGGTCTGCTGTAGGGGCCCTGGGCCCACTACCCCCTCCCCCATTGCAAGAAGCCAGGCAGTGGGGAGAGAGATGATGGGCTGCAGCCGCAGTGCAGTCTGTCTCCCCAGCTCAGCACATGGGGCTCAGGTAGAGAGACAATTGCAGCAGCAGTTTATTTTTTTTCATGGGGACATGGCAATGCCCCTACCAGAGGCCATGTCCCCCACCCAGTAGCCACGCCACCTCCATTTCACCGGGGCCCGGCCAACCTGCTGTCGCGTTGAACAAAGGGTTTTTCTGGGGTGGCCGCGCTGTAGACTTGGTGCAAGTGGGTGGGCTGTGGGGTGGTAGAGGTATACTACAGGATACCTGTTGAAGGTAATAGGTTTGGATTTTACACCCTAGGGTGTCACCCTGCGCTCGGTTACACTTGCCGCTTGGTGGGTGCAGGATCTAATTCAATTAGTTAATTGATCACATACACTTAAAACAAGTTTCTTGGATAATAAATATTGTTTATTTGTAATAAGACATCATGTTATTTTTGTTTGACAATTATATAGCTTGAAACACAATACAGATAAATACAGAGGTTCAAGTAAAATGTATTAAAAAATTGTTAAAAAATTCCTTGTATAAGTATGATAAAAATATAATATATAATATGAGATGCTAAACTAAACTAGTACCGGTACAACAAACCACATGGGGAAGGATGGGGTGAGGGATGACAAACAGAGACTAACGCAGTCCTTCTGGTACCAGTACAGGGTGGTGAGCGATTGCTGTTGTGGGAGCTTCAAAATATGAGCTGAGTGAAATCTGCAGTATTCGCAGTAGTGGTGATGTTCATTCAAATGTTCCTTTACCTTTTGGTCAGGCTGGGATGAGTGTCTGCCGGCAGACTCTCGCTGGTGCTGCTTCTGTGTGTGCAGCGCTGGGCGAGTCCAGGTAGTCTCTGTTTGTCATCCCTCACCCCATCCTTCCCCATGTGGTTTGTTGTACCGGTACTAGTTTAGTTTAGCATCTCATATTATATATTATATTTTTATCATACTTATACAAGGAATTTTTTAACAATTTTTTAATACATTTTACTTGAACCTCTGTATTTATCTGTATTGTGTTTCAAGCTATATAATTGTCAAACAAAAATAACATGATGTCTTATTACAAATAAACAATATTTATTATCCAAGAAACTTGTTTTAAGTGTATGTGATCATTTAACTAATTGAATTAGATCCTGCACCCACCAAGCGGCAAGTGTAACCGAGCGCAGGGTGACACCCTAGGGTGTAAAATCCAAACCTATAACCTGCTGTCGCCCCTGCCACCAACACTCTCATCATCTTCATTTTCAATATCCTCATCAATCAATATCCTCATCAATCATGCCTAGGCCATGTCCTAGGCATGACTGGCTCCTCTCCTATCTGCGATTCCTCTGTAGGTTTTTGCAAGGTAAGATTATTTGCTTCTTTTGTTTTTGTGGGACCAAACAAACCAATCATTTTAGCTACAGTTATAATAATTATAATAATTGTATTTAAATAGTACTCTTTCTCCAATAGGACTCAAAGCACTCAACAGATAGAATAAATGCAATACAGTACAGGAACAATGAAGTACAGAAAAAGGAAATGCTTGAATAAACAGGAAAGTCTGTTTTTGAAGGATTCTAGAGTGGGGTCTCTCAAACTGTGCGGGGAAGTGAGTTCCATAGAGTCTGGGCCCCATGAGTAAAAGCTTGACCCCCAAGATGAAATACGGTCAGATCCTACGTACTGCTAAAAGTCCTTCATCAACAGATTGCAGTACAAAACTGGGACAGTATAAACTTTGTCTGCCAATTGTGGCAGACCCTGTTGCTGAAATATTTGTTTTGTTAAACTGTGCATGTCATGTTTATAAAACATTATGCAATCTTTGGAGTATTCCTTCTGTTTGTGTGGGGGTCCAAACGAACCAATTATTTCAGCCATAGTTGGGGCAGATACTGTCGCTGAAATGATTGGTTTGTTGAAGTGTGCATGTCCTGTTTTTACAACATAAGGATGGATAAGATGGCCCAAGGACAAATCCATCTTGCACCTCTTTCATTTGCTCAATGCACTCTTTGGAGCATTGCTTCTTTTTCCGTGGGGGCCCAAATGAACCAATAATTTCAGCGATCATTGTGACAGACTCTCTCACTGGAATGATTGGTTGCCGGCCTTGAGCACCCGTAATCTATTCACACTGCATTGAAAACCACTGGCTGCATACATGCTTCAAAGCATTCTCACAATATGTGCGTCAATGCAAACACATCACTGCAATGTTTTATGAGGGCACTTCTGTTAATTTTGACTATATATATATATATATATATATATATATATATATAGAGAGAGAGAGAGAGAGAGAGAGAGAGAGAGAGAGAGTGAGAGATAGAAAGGTAAGTATCACCAGATACATTGGAGCAGCACTCAGATTTGCACTGGAAAAAAATAACTGTTGTCGGTCTGCATTATTTCTTCCAGTGCAAATCCGTTCTGAGTGCCACCCCATTGTATCTGGTGATACTTACTTCTATATATCTCCCATTTTGGAGGGCACCACGGTGGCTGTATACTTATATTGGAGTGCTGGACCCCACAACCTGTTTTATTTATAAATATATATATATATATATATATATATATTGGTATCAGAGGGCACCGGGGCAGCTGCTATATCCACAGAGAGTGCCAGATCCAGCATATATATATATATATATATATATATATATATATTTATATGTATAGTGATGTTCTTATCATCTTAGACATGAGTCTGACTGCTCAATAAAGAGATTTTTAAAAACTGCTCTGCTGGATGTTCACCTAATTTAGCATTTGGCCATGGAATTTCAAACATTTATTCAGCAGAATTTAACTTTAAGTGTTCTAAGCACAGTTTTATCATATTTCCAAATGACACTACATAGAAGGAATGACAAAATCATCATCCATCTATATTTATAGACTATAAACTAGGCAAAACGATAGAAGGAAGCTCAGTGCTATAGTCATTCAATTTTGAACCTAAATGGAAGAAAACTAAGCTGTAGCTGTGCTTTGAAAAATACAGACAGAATTTTAATTAATAAAAGACATATGATAACGCCAGGTAAATGTTTTCATTCCCCTTATTTTTTAAGAATTGTGTGAAATCCAAATATTTTGGAGATTAATCTCTATTAAATATTTTTCAAATAAATATTGTTACTATTATAATTTTATTTAAATCATATGAGAAATCGTCATCTGAGACTATAGACGCTATACTGACTTAGATTTGGTATTCTTTTTCTTGAGATTTTGTCAGTATATTTTCAAGATATTCATGTCTCCTAATGTTGTAGATGGGAAAATTTATTTTTAAAAAATAATCCCTTTTTACTGTAAGTAAGGACTCCAGGACACATGGCAATGAGTTTGGATTAGAGGAAAGAAGATTTCATTCCCTTAGAAGGAAACATTTTTTTACGGTCAGGGCAGCAAAACTGTGGAACTCTGTTCCGGGCGAGGTGGTGTCGGCAGACACAATAACTAGGTTTCAAATAACATTGGACAAACATTTATTGGTTAAAAACATCCAGGGGTACTAACAATAATCATAATCTGTCTTTAAAGACATCAGAATACACTATCTATAACCAGTACTATTTTTCTGGAAAAATAGGTCCAGGAACTCCAGGTCTGGGGGTGGATCAATTAAATAAAAAATAATATATAATAAAGAAAGGGAGGGAGAGATAGATGTATATATTGTATTTAGAAACAAAGGCACTCACAGGTGACTTTAAAATAATACTTATCTTATGGAAAGTACATTTTTAGTTCCTGATGATGTCATATTTAATTAGAGGTTCAGGAACTGAGTTCCTGCTGGTTCCTGCTGAAAAATAGCACTGCCTATAACTAAGGGATAAACTAATAGATTATACTCACTAAAACCAAAGTTGAATTTGATGGACACAAGTCTTTATTCAGCCTTAACTACTATGTAACTATGTAACTGTATAAAATAAAAACAATTGTAAAAAAAATAGTAGTAAAACAGTAAAAAAAGATATAATATTCAACTACATTATTATTATTATTATTATTATTATTATTATTATTATTATTATTATTTGTACAGTATATTGCCACCATTTCATTACACATACAAATTGGAGCAAACAGTAATAAAGCAAAACAGAGTGATAAAAGACAGGCAAAGAGGTACAGAAGGAAGTCCTCAATTGCAAAATGACAGTACAGTATGTAGAGAAATGAGCAGTGATACACTTAGATAGTTGCTATCTACTGTATAACAGTCCAGCAAGATTGCAATGTTTTTTGATGGGTATATGATCCAGTCAGACAGTAATGTTGGCAAAGGGTCAGGAGGATTTGAAAGTGAAGAAACAGAGAATACTGTATGTAAAGCACTGTGTGGACCGTGTAGAGGGGATTGGATACTTTATAGAGTTTATGTGGGCAGTTCCAAAATTTGAAAAGCTTGCCTGAAAAGATGCCAATCAGGTTTTACGTGTAATTTTTCAAACCCAGTCTGTAACATTCAGGCCAAGCGACAGTGGAGGTCAAGGGGGACAGCCAGCCCGGGCCCAGGTGATAATAGGGGCCCCAAAGCTAGGACCCTGCTCAACTGCCCAGCCACTTAGCCCAGCACACAACCCCCCTCTCAGCGCCACACTCATCAACTCGGCCGCTCAGCTCCCCGTCCACCTAACTCAGCCCTGCACCCAGCTGTTCAGTGCCACACTCAACTCCCTAGCCTCCCTGCACAGCGGCAAACCTGCACTCAGCAGCCAGGTCTGTAAAAAACCCCTGTGCTCGCAGAGCAATGCACTCAGCTACATGGTCTCCCCTCAGCTGCTTGGATCCGATAAGCCCCACCCATCCCACCCACAAAACATTTTGGTACTTGTGTACTAGCATGGCGCCCAGGATATTTGGTCGCACGACATATAATCGCATCGCATCGCATGGCATACACCCGATGCACTGCGATGCGATTTAAAATTGTATAAGCCCCCTATACGATGTTTAATTGTATAAGCTCCCTAATGGGGGCTTACAATGTTAAATGCACCCCCCACACCACCCCCACTATGAACGTGAACCCGAAGCGTGGCGAGCGGGGGCGGTACGCGTCCTACAACCTTTTCATACCCCCACTATCCACGTCGGCGTGGAGTTGATTTTATATAGCCCGAAGCATGGCGAGCGCATCGAGCCCCACGAGGGGACGCGTAGTACTTTACATGTATTCCGCGTCCGCTCGCCACGCTTTGGGCTCGGTGGCTCGCTGCACTCGCCACACTATATAACATCAACTCAACGCCAACATGGATAGTGGGGGTATGAAAAGGTCATAGGACGTGTACCGCTGCGCTCGCCACGCTTCGGGTTGGCGTTGATAGTGGGGTGCCGTTGGGGGTGCTTTTAACATAGTAAGCACCCAACAAGTTTAATTAAGTTGAGGGGGCCACTTTTAGCATGGGAAAACCCTTTAGGGTGCTTATACAATTTTAATATGCATACCATTGTATATGCAATAGAATGGCATACAATTATTATACAAATATAATAATACAAATATTATTATTGGGGTTATAGTTGCCTGCCTCCGACAGGCTTAGCAAAATTCCCTAAAGCAGCCCTGTTATCCAGCGAAAACAGCGCTGTGGCGCCCAAAAGCACCCAGGTTTCACTGAACCTGGGTGTTTTCGAGTGAGCACATTCTTTTTTTGGGCAATCCAAATAGGACAGCCCATTAAAAAAAAATCTTTAAAATATCTGGATGTTTTATCAGGTATAATAAAATATCCCTTTAAGAATGTAAGTGAAGAGGGGCATTGCCCAGCAACTGTGTGGTGTTGTTACATTGTGTTGAATGAAAACATTGGTTCAGTTTTTGTTTAATAGACAAAAGAATCTATGAACCCTTCCTAGATTTTCTCTCATTTGAAAAAAATAAATAAAATAATTTGACCCTAAATAATGTTATGAATGGTGGGAAGGGGAGCACTATGAATCCACATTTGCAGGCAACCACTGTTACCATTAGAATAATTTTTCTCATACTCTAATCAAGAAAAGAGAAACCCATTAACCAGTCCAACATGCAATGTATAAATGTCACCTCAGGAGTACCAAAACTGATTTGGAAAGACCCATAAAACATTTCCCTATACAGTACATCATGGAGGTCACTGGGCCTGATTCTGCATGAAAAATAGTTTTGCGAGGATTCGCACTATACTGTATCGCATGTTTGGAAAGTGCAATTTTGTGTTCAAATTCACAAATGTAATATATTGTGATATTCGGTTTAAAAATTAACATCACATGGCAATCATTGCAAGATGTTAAACCTGGATATGTACGTATTTTAGACCAACCGGTTTGAGATTTATATCAACAACATTGTACAGCATGAAAGAGGCCCACCTGTTGGGTCAGACAGTTCACCTACCTTATGCATAACACACCCTATATAAGCCCACACCCCCTATCTTGTTCTTTGATTGGGGTCAGGAGTTTGGTATGGAGAGGAGGATGCAGAGGAGAGGGAGAGAGAGCAGCAGATAGAGAGAATAGGCAAGAAGTGAGCAGGAGAAGGAGTGGAGGATTCCAGGCACACTGAGAAGGCAGGAGGAGGAGGTTACATAGTTACATAGTAGTTAAGGCTGAATAAAGACTTGGGTCCATCAAGTTCAATCTTCGTTATTAAAGTGCATGATCTATTTGTTTCATCCCATATAAAATTGAAATCTGATTTAATTATATACAGATTTTAATTGTTGTTTGTACCCCTGGATGTTTTTGCCCAATAGATGATTGTCCAATCTTATTTTAAAATTATGGTACTCTTTACCTAGAACGGCGCCCACGATTGAAATCGCGGGATCGCGGGTAAAATCGCGGCAATCGCGGTAATCGCGGGTAAATCGCGGGTACATCAAAATCGGGTACCCGCGATTACCGCGATTTTCCCATAGGGAACAATGTTAAAAAGGCAGATTGACCGCGATTTTAGCGTTAAATGCCTCAATGCCCGCGATTTTTACATAGGAAACAATGTTAAATGGGCCACAGAGCCCTAATAGTCCCCCTGAATTGTTAAATGGCCCCCACAATTTTTAACGCCACCCCACGATCAACGTGAACCCGAAGCGTGGCGAGCGCAGCGAGCCCGCGAGGGGCGGCGGTACGCGTCCTACGACCTTTTCATGCCCTACTATCCACGTCGGCGTGGAGTTGAGAATAGAATAGTGTGGCGAGCGCAGCGAGCCACCGAGCCCGAAGCGTGGCGAGCGCAGCGAGCCCCGCGAGGGGACGCGGATACCTTCACAGGTAAACGCGTCCCTTCGCGGGCTTCACAGGTGTCCGCGTCGCCACGGACACCTGTGAAGCCCGCGAGGGGACGCGTTTACCTGTGAAGGTATCCGCGTCCCCTCGCGGGGCTCGCTGCGCTCGCCACGCTTCGGGCTCGGTGGCTCGCTGCGCTCGCCACACTATTCTATTCTCAACTCCACGCCGACGTGGATAGTAGGGCATGAAAAGGTCGTAGGACGCGTACCGCCGCCCCTCGCGGGGCTCGCTGCGCTCGCCACGCTTCGGGTTCACGTTGATCGTGGGGTGGCGTTAAAAATTTTGGGGGCCATTTAAGACTTCAGGGGGACTATTTGGGCTCTGTGGCCCATTTAACATTGTTTCCTATGTCAAAATCGCGGTCATTGAGGCATTTAACGGTAAAATCGCGGTCAATCTGCCTTTTAACATTGTTCCCTATGGGAAATCGCGGGCATCGCGTCGCGGGCATCGCGGGTACATTTATGGCCGGCCGCGACGCGACCGACGCGATTTTTCAGGTTTAACATGGTTTTCAATGGGAAAATCGCGGGCATCGCGTCGGTCGCGTCGCGGGTAGCCATAAATGTACCCGCGATGCCCGCGACGGGCGCCGTTCTAGGTAAAGAGTACCAAAATTATTTATCGTCTCTGCCGATACCACTTCTCCAGGAAGAGAGTTCCGCAATTTTACTGCCCTGACCGTAAATAAAAGTTTTTTTTTTCTTTTAAGGGTAGAAAATCATCTTTCCCCTAGTCTAAACTCATTCCTATGTGTCCTAGAGTCCTTCATCAAAACAAAGAGGGTGCCTGACAGTTCATTATATTGGCCCCTGATATATTTATACATGTTAAGCATGTCTCCCCTTAAACATCTCTTTACTAGTGTAAACAATCCCAAATTGTCCAATCGGGATGCGGTCATTTGGTCTACTGCATTATGGTAGAAAGTCATTAGGTCGAATCCATTAGGTCGACATGCTAAAAGGTCGACATGACTCTAGGTCGACATGGGAAAAGGTCGACATGGTTCTAGTTCGAAAGGTCATTAGTTCGACAGGTCATTAGTTCGACAAGGTCATTAGTTCGACATTGTCTATGTCGACATTCACAAGGTCGACATGGAGTTTTTCACTGTTTTTTGAGCCAACATGTGCCGACAGGCGGTATTTCATGCCCTACCATCCACTAGGGCGTGGTGGGAGAATAAAATAGTGTGCCGAGCGTAGCGAGGCACCGTGCCCGACGCATTGCGAGCGCAGCGAGCGATGCGAGGGGATGCAGTGCACTTTAAACTGTGTCCATGTCGACTGTGTTGACATTCAGGTAAAAAAACAGTGAAAAACCCCATGTCGACCTTGTGAATGTCGACATAGACAATGTCGAACTAATGACCTTGTCGAACTAATGACCTGTCGAACTAATGACCTTTCGACCTACAATCATGTCGACCTTTTCCCATGTCGACCTAGAATCATGTCGACCTTTTAGCATGTCGACCTAATGGATTCGACCTAATGACTTTCTACCATAATGCAATAGACCAAATGATCCCAACCCGTCCAATCTGTCTTCATAATTCAATTTCTCCAACCCTTTTATTAGCTTTGTTGCTTTGTTGCTCTTCTTTGGACTACCTAATGCAGGGGTTCCCAATCTTTTTAGAATCATGGCACCCTAGAGCACCAGAATTTTTCCACGGCACCCCTGGGCCCAAAAAAATTATATAAAATGAAGTAGATTGTGTTTATATGTGCTTCTTAGGTTCAGTTATGTGTTAAAGGGCATGAGTTGTTGCTGATTGTACACATATTTTATGATTGGCAGCCACCAGCACTGTTTTTGTCCATAAATATAATTATAATTGATCATAAATAATTTGAATTGGTCCTGAACCACCAACTCGTGGCACCCCTGCAAGTGTCCCGAGGCACCCCAGGGAGCCACGGCACACAGTTTGGGAACCACTGACCTAATGTATTTTTTGTAGTGAGGTGAATAGAATTGTACTCCATATTCTAGGTGTGGTCTGTTGTACTGAGAAACATTAGCATGTTAAATAAGCAATTTCTGTGGGTGTAATTGGTGGGTGGTTCAATGTGGTTGGTGTGGGTTGGGGTCACCACACTTGCAGCATTCTGAGTTTCTGATGTCGCCATGCTTTCTTCCTCAGGTGACCAGGAGTCCACCGGCTGTAGAATGATTTCCATATCTTCCTCAACCACTGATGATATTATGGGGTGTTGCCCTAGTTGTGATCCTGTGGATACAGAGAAAATGGTAAGTATTGAAGCATAAAAGTGCAGTTTATGTGTAGTTAGATGTGACGAAGCTATACTGAGGGTTATGTCACATACCAATGGGTATTATGTACGTACACATGTACCCTGTGACTTCATGTCATGGTAGCATTGCTAATAAGAGTGATACAGATGGGGCCAGGCTCTTCTTTGCTGGCGAATTGCCAGAACGTCACCGCTGGCAATCCGCCAGCAGCCCGGCTCGCCATCTGACTGAGACGCGCGTGCGTCACACGCGCACGCGTGTCTCAGTTTCCATCGGCGGGGCGACGGGAACCCTGTCCGTCTCCACTTCAGGGAGACGGACAGGATTAGGGTGGGGTACGGGGAGGCGGCGGGGACCCTGGGTGACCGCCGACAAGCCGGCGGTGACCCGGGGGAATCGATCGGAAGGGGATGCGTGCGCGTCCCCTTCTTGCTGTACAGATGGCGGCTGGTGGGGGATGGCGGCTGGCGTCGCCATCGCCATCCCCTGCAAGGATGAGTCCTGCCCCATCTGTAGCTGGTTGTCATTACATTCATTTCTGTAGCCATGTGGCACCCGGATATGAATGTAATGTTGCCAATTGTGTATGTGAAATGGGTGTGTGTACTGTATGTGTAATGGTGCTTTTTTGCTTCTCCTTACCTGCAGCCTCTGCTTCTGTGGGCTCTTTTCTGTGGCGCTGCGGTGCGTGAGCACTTCGGGACGGATGATCTGCAAAGGAAAAGATGGACAGACTTTATGGACCACGAATTGGCAGCATTTGTGAAAATTATTAGGTACTTGTGTATTATCCGGGTGCCCGATTTTTTCATTGCACGTTAAAAATCGCATCGCATACAATCATATCGCATGCGATGCGACACGATTGGACACAATTTTTAATCGCACAGGCTCCCAGATGCCTGATTCTTATGTTAAATGCCCCCCCAGACCCGATTTTTGATTGTACACCCACCCTGATGGGTGATTACTATGTTAAATGGCCCCCCATTGTTAACGCCACCCCAGTATCAACGCAAACCCAAAGTGTGGCGGCGGTACGCGTCCTCCGACCTATTCATACCCCCACTATACAAGTCGGTGTTGAGTTTATTTTATATAGTGTGGCGAGCGCAGCGAGTCACCGAGCCCGAAGCATGGCGAGGGGATGCGGAATACATGTGAAGTAATACGTGTCCCCTCGCGGGGCTCGCTGCGCTCGCCACGCTTCGGGCTCGGTGGTTCGGTGGCTCGCTGCGCTTGCCACACTATATTAAATCAACTCCACGCCAACGTGGATAGTGGGGGTATGAAAAGATCGGAGGACGCATACCGCCGCCCCTCGCGGGCTCGCTGCGCTCGCCACTCTTCGGGTTGGCGTTGATACTGGGGTGGCGTTAACAAGGGGGGGGGCATTTCACATAGTAATCACCCATCAGGGTGGGTGTACAATTAAAAATCGGCTATGGGGGTGCATTTAACATTGTAATCAGGCATCAGGGTGCCTGTACAATGTATTATCAGGTATAATCGCGTCGCATTGCATCGCATGCCACTAGTTAAGGCATGCGATGCAACGCGATATTGAAATTGTACACTCCTCCCGGGAAAGGCTCAAAATCGGGTACAATCGCATCGCATGCCTTAAGTAGTGCCATGCGATGAGATGTATCGGGCGCCCGGATAATACACAAGTACCAATTATTAAAAATTATTGAGTGCCATTAAAAATCTTGCATTGGACTGTGGACTGGCATGAAATGTTTGGTATATAGGCAATTATGGAATAGCACCAGGAGACCTCAAAGTGTGGGCTCACATCCATGTTAAGCTGCTACAGAAACTGGTATACATTTGTGATAAAGCAGCAGGTGTGGAACTACATGGCCCAGCATAATGAACAGATTGAATGTATCTATAATGACCTTGCTGGGATATGTAGTTCCACACCAGCACTATTGCTATGCTAACATTATAAGACAGCATTAGATGTAAAAAACATTGCAATGTATGGGTCAGTTGTACATTTGTTGAACTTACCAGCGCAGGGTGGCATTCGTGGCCTCTCAGTATCCGCCACATGGAGGCCAGGAAGCACCTCGGGAGGTATGAATCTCTTCAGTTTCTTCTCATTACTGGTAAATGCAACTTGTTTGGCAGGTCCTCCCCCAGTGTAGTTAGCTTCTTTAATTTCAGCGCCCATTTTGGCCTTCAGGTGCCTCTTAATGTCATTGAAACGCTTCTTGACATTCTTCACAGTGTGCTTGTGGTTGCTCACTGCATTGACGGCCTGAGTAATGGCCAGCCACATGGCCCTCTTACGCTGTGCAGTGCTCTTGTGATGGTGTTTCCCCAACAGCAGGTCATATACAGATGGAGCCGGGCTCCCTCTTGCTGGCGAATCGCCAGAACGTCACCACTGGCGATCCGCCAGCAGCCCGGCATCCATCTGACTGAGATGCACGTGCGTCTCACGCGCACGCGCGTCTCAGTTTCCGGAGCGGTGGGGCGATGGGAACCCTGTCCGTCTCCGCTTCAGGGAGACAGACAGGGTTAGGGGGGGTGCGGGGAGGCGGTGGGGACCCAGGGTGACCGCCGACAAGCCGTCGGGGACCCGGGGGAAGCCGTCGGAAGGGTCCTCTTTTGCATATACAGATGGCGGGTGGCGGGGGATGGCGGCTGGCCTCGCCATCGCCATCCCCTGCAAAGAAGAGACCCGCTCCATCTGTACAGGGAGCATGGCCCTCACTAATGCCACATTCTCCTCATATGCAAATCTGACCTTGCGGCCACTTTGGGTGCGGCCAGTATCTCCATCCTCCTCCAGCTCCTCCATGGCCATGTCCACCACCTCCTCCAGGCCAGTCTCCCCCTTCTCCTCACCTCCATCTTCCACCACTTCACCCCAGTCGACCGCTGAGATGTGGGCCTCCTCCTCTGTCTGGGTTATGAACACATCCTGGGAGACTGTGATGGGGATGCCAGAGGGTCCTCCACCTCCTCCATCTGGGACTGCTCCTCCGGAGCCTGTGCTGGCCTTGCTGTGGCAATGCTGCCTGCCACACTGCTGCCTCTCCTGCCACTGCTGCCTCTGAGTATACCTCTGCTGCCTCTCCCCCTGGCTCCTCTGGTAGTGCTGGGTGTGACTGGCCCCCTGCTGCCTCTTCCAACTCCCCTTCCACTGCTCTGTCCTCTCACTTCAAGCGCTCCTCTCCTCTCCATGCTCCTTACTCCTTATCAAAGATTAAAATGACGCCAGTGCCCCTTTATATAGGGGGTATGATGCATAATGTAGGGGACTTAGGTGGGCCAATAGGTTAGGGGGTTCTTTGGCATACGGAGGCAGTGTTGTAAATCGCATTCCGGTTGGTCCAAAACTCGCACATGACCGGCGCATTAAATCACACTTTTCTGTGTCATAATCTCGCACCACATCACACCAAATCGCACTTTTTACCCGCTTATGCGCATCCCATTAAATATGCAATTTACACATGAAAACTGTGGGGAAATAAGTGCAATTTTACTAAGTGCGAAAAACTCTCATTCTATTAAATGTCACCCACTATCTCTTCATTTCTTTTTTAAGAAGATTTTGTGTGAATTTTTTTTTCATGTGTTGTCTGTTGGGGTTCCTGGATGAGTTCCAAAATGAATGTCACCTCTTCATCTATATTTACAAGTAATTCTGACGGTCTTAGCTGTAGCTGAAGCAGTAGTTTGTTAGAGGCACTGATCTCCTCTGAGATTGCTGGAGCAGCTGGTGGTGGATGTGACTGCTAGAACAGATGGCACATTGGACCTGCAATAAGAAAGGTAAGCATTGGTAAGTATCTTGAAAGCTTTATTTGATGATGTCTCTAAAACTCAGTGAAACTAGACAATAAAAATATGCTATTTATACTTTTAATGAGAACTACTATGGCATGTATTGTGTTCCTTGCAGTGTCATCTATAACGGTGTTTTTGTGTGAATCTGCAGAAGGTTTCCACTGTATAAAGCACATCAAAAATGTCAAGGAGGAGAAATGTTAACTGTTCTTTCAATTTTTGCACTCAGATTACCATATATACTGTACTGTAATGGTTAAATCATAAATATCTTTTATTTGTACTGCACTGTATCTTCCATACAGTAGAGTGCTGGCAATGATTAGCGAAGGAGCTACCGTAGAAAGGGAAATACTGTTCTGGGTAGAAATACAGAAATAGTAATGTGCAATGAGCTGGTAGCAATGTCTTCGTGCATATTTGGGATTTACTGTAACTTTTGTATACTG
This sequence comes from Crinia signifera, assembly GCF_055691185.1. Taxonomy (NCBI): domain Eukaryota; kingdom Metazoa; phylum Chordata; class Amphibia; order Anura; family Myobatrachidae; genus Crinia; species Crinia signifera. The sequence goes on along the minus strand of NC_139221.1, from coordinate 217,408,334 downwards.
ATATAACCAAACATAGTTAATGCAAATGCGTGGTTTTTTTTAGAGCAATTCCTTTTGAGAATCAGCTTGGAACTATTTCTTTCAGGTCAAATTAATGCATTTCTATGTATCTATTTGAGTATCAGGGGCATATTAAAAAAAGAGTGGGTCCGTGTGCAGTCTTTCTCTGGGGCCCCTCCTCTGCAAACAGCAGCACAGTAGTCTCTGGGCCATTTGCCCAGAGATTTTCCTACTGGACTTACTAAAAACAATGGTCACCGCATCATTTTATTGGTAATTTGTGCATCGCTGCTGCCACCAATGTGGAACTCTGGAGGGGTAAGTATTCATGAAATGGGTGCAGCAGTGTTGGTCTCCCTGGACCTAAGATCCCATGTGCACAACACACCTTGCACCCATTATAGATATGCAAATGAAACTTTGCTTTTTTTTCTTATGTTTGATTATTTTTGCCAATTTTTTATTTTTGCCTTCTATTGCCAATCCTCCCCTGGTCTATTATCTTCTAGAGGGTGCTTAATAAATAAGTAGATTCTGATTGGTATCCCATAGCAGCATCCCATGTGAAATAGAACTCCTATCTTAGTAAATTTCCCTCATTGTATATATTGGGGGTTTATTTACTAATAAGGAAGTTCTATTGAAGATGGGGTGTTGCTATGGGCAACCAATCAGAATCTACTTATATATTTAGCATCTTCGAGAAGATAATAGATAGAATCTGATTGGTTACCCATAGCAACATCGCATTTTCAAAAGAACTCCCATCTAAGTAAATAGTCTGCAAAGTCATGAGTAAATTCAAGGAAAATTGTGCACCTTTCACTTAGATAAACTTTTGCTTTTCACGTTATTTAAAATTGTATATTTAGTAAAATAGAGTATTTGGAAGACAAGTTTGGATGATACAGGTGAAAATTACATTTTAATGTAACCAGAGATGCAGTCGCTCTTCACATGAATCACCAACTTGCTCTTCCATTTTCTTACTCTTTACAAGAAGTCAGCACTAATACGTATTATACAATAGCACAACCCTGACATAGCGGCATCAAGTGATATCAAATTGTATTCATTAGCACAGGTTGCATATGGCACTTCAAGACAACCCCAACACTCTCTTCATCAGATACACAGTTCAAGTGTTACTAGGTGATTCATCGCGCCCTACGGGCGCTCTTCACACCGTCGTAAGGGGCTGCGCCCCCTTAATTTGTGAACGTTTGTATATGAGAAATATGGTTAGAATTGTATGAAAGATGCCCTGTATTGCAACTTGCGAATCGCGGGAGGGGGGGTCGCGGAGGGTGCCGCGAATTGCAGGAGGGGGGGTCGCGGGGGGGGTGCCGCGAATTGCAGGAGGGGGGGTTGTGGGGGGGTGGATGCTGCGAATCGCGGGAGGGGAGGGATTGCAGAGAATCGCGGGAGGGGGGTCGCGGGGTGGGCTGCCGCAAATCGCGGGAGGGGGGTTACGGGGGCGGGGGTTGCGGCGAATCATGGTAGGGGGGGTCGCGGGGGGTGTGCCGTGAATCACGGGAGGGGGGGTCACGGGGTGGGGTGCCGAGAATCGCGGGGGGGTGTGTGTGTGCCGTGAATCGCGGGAGTGGGGGTTGCGGGGGGGGTGGGGGGGTGTGACGCGAATCGCCACAAGAAAAAATCAACACAGAAAGGTCAACACATGTAAATGTTGACATAAGTGTGGCACTTCATTGGTGTCCATGTCGACACATGAAAATGAATATGAAAACATTCAAAAAATGAAAAAAAAAACTTCAAAAACTCATGTCAACCTTTTTCATTGTCGACCATAGCCATGTCAGTGTTTTCCATGTGCAATTTAATTCTGGAGCTGCCGCGAATCGCGGGGGGGGGTTGCCGCGAATTGCGGGAGGGGGGGTCGCGGGGGTGGGTGCTGCGAATCGCGGGAGGGGGGTTACGGGGCGGGGGTTGCGGCGAATCATGGGAGGGGGGGTCGCGGGGGTGTACCGTGAATCACGGGAGGGAGGGTCACGGGGTGGGGTGCCGAGAATCGCGGGGGAGGTGTGTGCGTGTGTGCCGTGAATCGCGGGAGTGGGGGTTGTGGGGGGGGGGTGTGACGCAAATCGCCACAAGAAAAAATCAACACAGAAAGGTCAACACATGTAAATGTTGACATAAGTGTGGCACTTCATTGGTGTCCATGTCGACACATGAGAATGAATATGAAAATATTCAAAAAATGAAAAAAAAAACTTCAAAAACTCATGTCAACCTTTTTCATTGTCGACCATAGCCATGTCAGTGTTTTCCATGTGCAATTTAATTCTGGAGCTGCCGCGAATCACGGGGGGTGCCGCGAATTGCGGGAGGGGGGGGTCGCGGGGTTGGGTGCCGCGAATCGCGGGAGGGCGGGGTTCACAGGGGTTCCGGTGGGGGGTTGCCGCGAATTGCGGGAGATGGGGGGTCACGGGGGGTGCCGCGAATCGCGGGGGGGGGGGTTGCGGGGGGGGGGTGACGCGAATCGCCACAAGAAAAAATCAACACAGAAAGGTCAACACTTGTAAATGTTGACATAAGTGTGCCACTTCATTGGTGTCCATATTGACACATGACAATGAATATGAAAACATTCAAAAAATGAAATAAATCTTCAAAAACTCATGTCAACCTTTTTTATTGTCGACCATAGCCGTGCCAGTGTTTTGCATGTGCCATTTAATCCTGGGGCTGCCGCGAATCGCGGGGGGTGCCGCAATTTGCGGGAGGGGGGGGGGTTGCTGGGGGTAGGTGCCGCGAATCGCGGGAGAGCGGGGTTCATGGGGGTTCCAGTGGGGGGTTGCCGTGAATTGCGGGAGGGGGGGGGTCGCAGGGGGTGCCGCGAATCGCGGGAGGGGGGGTTGCGGGGGGGGGTGTGACGCGAATCGCCACAAGAAAAAATCAACACAGAAAGGTCAACACATGTAAATGTTGACATAAGTGTGCCACTTCATTGGTGTCCATGTCGACACATGACAATGAATATGAAAAAATTAAAAACATTAAAAATAAATCTTCAAAAACTCATGTCAACCTTTTTCATTGTCGACCATAGCCATGTCAGTGTTTTGCATGTGCCATTTAATCCTGGGGCTGCTGTGAATTGCGGGGGGGGGGGGTGCCGCGAATCGCGGGAGGGGGGTCGCGGGGGTTGTTTTTTCCGCGAATCGGGGGGGGTCACGGGGGAGGGTTTGCCGCGATTCGCGGGAGGGGGGGGTCGCGGGGTGGTGGTTATGCCGCGAATTGCGGGAGGGGTCGTGGGGGGGTTCTTTTTGCAGCGAATCGCGGGAGGGGGGGTCGCGGGGGTGTTTTTGCTGCGAATCGCGGTAGGGGGGGGTCGCGGGGGAGCGGGTGTTTTTGCCGCGAATCGCGGGAGGGGGGGGGGCGCGGGGGGGAGGTTTTGCCGCAAATCGCGGGAGGGGGGCGCTCACCTGGTGGCTGTGGAGTAGCAGTGCTGGGCAACATGGGAAGGCAGTGGGTGTCTGGCACTGTCTGTGGGCTCACTGGGCTGGTTCTCTGTCACATACCTCCCAACATGACCCTCTCCAGGAGGGACACAATGCTCTGTTTCTAGACTTCCCCTTAATGTATGATTGCCATCACCTGTTTTAAACAGGTTCATTTCTCAGAAAGGTGTTCAGCACAGATGAAGGCAATCACACATTGGCCCTTATTCTGATCTGTGCGGAAATTCCCGCATTCTTACGGAGCGGTCCGCACGCCACGGTGTTTTTCCGCATGCGGCCATCGTCCGTAGAAACGCCCACGTGTCCTCCGCATTCGGACGGACTCACTCTTTAAGAACAGGGCGTGTTTACGGACGACATACAAACCATGCGTGTGCGGGAGAAACACTCCGATTCGGCACGGTATTACAGAGTATTACAGAGTATGCTCGGGAATACCGCATCCGAACGGGAGCCAAGCGGTGCTACCGCACGTAAGCGGAGGATTTCCGCCAAACAACCCACTATGAAGTATCTTCTGCAATACATCACATGACCCACTTATTCAATTACCTACCCTCATAAAAAACAGCTTATTTGGAATTGGAATCAATTAGATTCCAATATATCCTTACAAGCATGCCTAACACATGCATAGCACACATTAACCCTTACAGCAATGTAAGTGCAATGGTTTCTATTACACCCTGTGTCAAACATTATAAACATTCTACACATATACTATTTAAAGTGCTAATAAAACCAACAACTGTGAACTTGCATAAAGAATTTATTAAAATATCGATTTAACATAATGAAAAAACAAATAAATGAAACATTAAATGAGCAGGTCTTTTAGGTCCTGCAAGTCGGCTTGAAGGAGCCGGAGATGGTGCTCTGCTCGCAGGAGGGCCCCACGCACCCCCTCATCTGCCGGTGTGGTGTCATCTGTGGGCATGTCAAAGGGGCAAAAATTAGTCATGTTATTCATGCATACATTTCACATACTACGACATAAATTGCACAAATGCTAGGTGACATGTGTGTATATATATATATATAGAGATATATATCTATCTATGTAGAGAGATAGAGACACACATAGATAAATATATATGACACATACATATATACATACATGCAAACTTATTTACTACATACTGTCTTTTTTGCCCTCGACCCTTAACTCTGCAGAAGACATAACAGTCATATTGTTTCTTCTCAGTCACAACCCACCCATGACTAACCAATGTCAAGCAGGTCATGGCCTACGTCAATAAGAACTTGTCACAATCTGCTCAGTCTAAGTTCAGTGATGGTTGGTGGCATGGGAGTTATGCAAATGTCAGGAATGCACAATACACATCCTCTAAATCATAATTCTGTCTAAACCAACCTACAATTCTGTGAGTGACAAAAATAAATCAGAACTACAGGGGGGGTTTAGGTAGAGGAGGCTCCGGGGACACTGCCAACTTGTGACGCCATTCCAAGGTAGGCCGGCCCATACTCCATTTCGAGCATACATCCTACAGTTTATAAATAACATTCACCAACAATATCGATGCCACTATTTGATGGGTCATAATCTACGCTTGCAGCAGGTGATTTTAATCCACAAATGATCCACTCATCCCTTTACTCCTGGATCCTGTTTAACTACAACGGTTATGTGGCAGTCAAAATGGACCTCCAACCCATCCCACAAACCAGTGTAATTGAGAGGTGTCCTGGATGAAAGGGATGCCTTGGACACCCCATCTAACCCGTACCTGTATCTGTAGCTACCCACTTTGGGGTCTATATGATTAGTATGGGCCCAAAATTTGTAATCACCAGTGCTACATAACAAATACCAGTACAACTACTTCATGAATGTTGCATTATGTCAACATACCGATCTGCTGTGACTCGGGTGCCTGGCACGCCTCCTCCCCCTCGGAATTGGATGCGTCCGGGGCAACCGTGGCCTCCTCAGCCCCCTCCTCCGCCAGCTCCTCGGCCAGAACAACGTCCTCCTCAAACTCCTCCTCCACCTCCTCCTCAAACTCCTCCTCCAACTCCTCCTCCAACTCCTCCTCCAACTCCTCCTCCTCCACCACCACCACCACCTCCTCCTCCACCTCCTCCTCCGCCACCAACACCTCCTCCTCCGCCACAAACTCCTCTTCCACCTCCTCCTCCTCCACCTCCTCACGCACCACCTCCTCCTCCACCATTTGCTCCTCCTCCACTTCCTCCTCTTCCACCCTTGCCGCCACCTCCTCCTGGGGGTCTTGGGCCTCGTCCTGGGCCAGGCCTGCCTCCGCCTGTTCACGGGCCTGTCGGGCTCGGGCTCGTGCTGTGTGGTAGAAAAAAACATCATGGTCAATGTCGGCTCATTGGGGCACATTTATTCATCCATAACAAGACATACATGGAAGGGTGATAATGATGGCAAACGATGCAGGAAAGTAGCTCCTTACTGTTAATGGACTCCAAATTGTGACATTTAAATTATTATGTGATTGTTAGTCATTTGTTCACACATTACAACCCAGGCATTTATCAATGTGTAACACATATTAGATTGGGCACATTGTATGCATCAGAATCCTCAATGCTATGGCATGACATATAAAAGGCACATGACTGCATGTTAACCAGGAAGAAGCACACATAACAGTCTATGGACTTTTAAACCCATGGACACCCACTTATCATGAGACACATTTTATTGCTTATATATGCTATGTTGTAAGTGCGAAATTTCATAGCTAAAATACTCACATTCAGCAATTTCGCCCCTTATTTGTGTGAGCAGCTGGGGCTGGCGCCTGCGGAGGTCCGACCACCGCCTCTCCAGCTGCCCGAGGGACCTCCGCACCCGAGTGCGGGCGTAAATCCGGCGCCCTGCCGCTGTGTACGCCCTCCGCTTATGGCGGTTTGTTATGAAGGGCCCCGCACGGCCCAGCCTTGTCTCCATGACGGAGACAAGAACCCTGAGCTCCTCATGTGTGAAGGGTTCTGCCCTTCGTGTCTCCGCCATGTTGACAATGGCATCTATCAACCAATCAGGTGGTGGCATTGGTTGATCACAGTTATTTGTGATAATAACTTTATTGTTCATTTTTACATTAACAGCGTCTCTGCGCCAACACAAATGGTGACAAATTCGCATGCCTTCAAAACCGTAGTGTTGATGTATGCCAATGAACAAATCTGATATATATAAAACACAGTGTGTATGCCCTTAGCAAATCCAATAAGGCCGCGCTCCGCCAAGCAACGCGTGCTATAGCTTAGCAAGGCATAGCTGTAGTTAGCATTACTTACTCTATGCATATATGTGTATGCGTACATTTATGTGTAAAAGACACATACACACACTTGCAGGTATCCTGAAACCAGCATTATACACCAGCCCTGCCTGCCTGCCTGCCTGCATGCTCCTTGAAATGTTGAAACATGTGAATAAATTCCAACATCATATATAGATATATATCTATATATGCAAACAAATCATACATCAACACAGGAAATAATCCCCAACACATGATAGAATAAATCAATGTACTCACCAGTCATCAGGGATAGTATCAACTACAATAATGAAGATATAACAAACACATAAGATCCCTTGTCCAAGGTATAATAATTAGCACCTATATTGAACTTCCCCCAAAACTAAACACATATGCTAAATATCTCCTATTTCTTTGCCATTAGGAGGGCAGGCTGGCTAATGTTCGTTTTGTAACACTGACAACTAACACACTGGACTTATTTGAAGGGGTGATTGTGACTAAAATGGGTGTGTTATGTCAACTCAATAACATGTACCTGAAGTATCTTTGCGCCACAGAGTCGCGCAGCTGGTATCCCCTCCGGCATTCAGGGGCGCGGGATGGGCGCATGGGCGGATCTTGCGGCTCAGATGGTACCTCCCACTCATCAAAGGGTATCTCACGCCGCACAGCAATGTTGTGGAGAAATATACACAGGCCCACGATCCTCGACACCATTTCAGGCGCATATTGCAAGTCACCACCAGTGCGGTGGAGCACTCTAAATCGACCTTTTAAAAGGCCAATTGAGCGCTCCACCACTTGCCTGGTGGCAACATGCGCCCCATTGAATGCCTCCTGTGGGCCCGGTGCTGGGTAGCTGTACGGCGTAAGTAGCCAGGGCGTACATGGGTAACCGGAGTCACCCAGAACCCACGCATCACGGCCTTCCAGCTCTTGGAGTCTTTGCCATATCCCGGTTTGTCGGATGACATGAGAGTCATGGGCACTTCCGGGAAACTTCGAGTTGAAGGCGAGAATTTCCATGGATGGGCCACATACCACCATCACGTTCAGTGAGTGGAACAATTTGCGGTTCCTATATATCTTCTCACTTCGAGATGGAGGCACAAATGGTACATGGGTGCCATCCACAGCCCCTATCACATTAGGGAAGCCAGCAATTTGTTGGAAGGCGTGCTGGCTTCTGCGCAGGGTCTCGGGGGCAAATGTCATGGCCATGAAGTGCCCCTTGCGCCTGAACATGGCCGACGTCACACGCCTCAGGATTCGGCAGAAGGCCGGCTGAGATATTCCAGCAAGTACTGCCACTACTTGTTGGAACGATCCTGAGGCGCAGAAATGCAACACCGCCAGCAGCTGTGTGTGAGGCGGAATTGCTGTCGTGATCCCGTGTAGAGGTTCCAAATCGCTCTGAATTAAGTTGAGCAGATCCAGAATTACATTTGGGGGTAACCGGTACCTAGTAAGTACCTCATCATCGGGCATAGCAAACAGAGTCACCCGTGTGCGATAGATTCTAGCACGTCCTGGCCTCCTTGGGCGACGAGTGGGGAGAGCCGCAAGTGCCCTTAGCCTCCTCTCCATATAGCGCATCAATGCTTCAGCAACCTATAAAGAAATGAACATAAATACTGATGCACCTATGCACATAATGGCCATATCCCACTACAAACTGATTTGTAGGCTTCTATACGTACAATTGATGGCCGCCCCGTGTAATCACGCAGATCCATTTGACTCTATAATGATGACACAATAATATGAACTCAATACACACCGTCCAAAACACACAGATAAAGGTGTCTGCATTTTTTGCCAACATCATGTACTATGAGACATTTCATCTATTGCTGGGACATGTTGTCCTGCAATAGATGATCCCACACAGGTTTAAGACCTGTGAGTGAAATAGTGAACATGTGACATGTTGCACTAATGATACACACACTTTGCTGGCCCAACAATCTGTAGTCAGTGAGGCAATGGTGCATACCTTCATACACTTACATTGTGAATGGATATCATATCTACAAGGAGCATGGAAGAGCTTACCTTAGACCCTGACAAGTCGTGATCTGGAGACAACTGATTCTACCAGCAACTCACTATTTATAGGGCTCTCACATGTGTGGTCTATAACAGTAGAGATGAGTATTGCCTGACTTGTGGCCTGGATTCTCTAAGGGATTGGGCTACTTTTAGCTTGCAATCAAACGCCATAATACGACAGTAGTCATGATTCAAATGTCATGTAATGCTAGCAAATAGCATGTGTATTGTGCAATAGTCCCAGGTGTATCCGAAGATTCTATGCAATGTTATCATTGGTGACCAGTATTTCATTTAGAACTTTCGCCAGGTTTTCCACAATGGAATTTCCGCCACCGTATGCGGCGCGAAATAACAGCGACGTACGCTCACGCACGGAACGCAGCTGCCGCTGATGTCCGCCAAACAGGATACACAAACAGTATATAAAGGTCTATTAGAAGCTGACAATGTTGTTGCTAACATGTCTGGATCCCAACCAGAGCTGGACCCAGAGCTGCAGCAACTTTTTCACAAGATGGACTCCAGCACCACCTATGTGCCACTGCACATGCGGGCAGTGGGTAATGAGGAGAATGCTGGGCCTTCTACAGCAGGGCAAGCTGCACCTGACCATTCTACAGCAGGGCAACCTACACCTGGCCCTTCTGCAGCAGCCCAACCTGCAGCTGGCTCATATGCACCATCAGCAGATTTGTTTGGAACACAACAGGGGACTTCACAAGGTAGTACCATGGCCAGCACTTCAAGTGCAGCGACTGGTGCCAGGGGGCGTGGCCAGGGACGTAGCAAGGGGCGAGCCAGTGCAACAGCCGAACCACCAAAAAAAAACAAGGCATATGAAGCACAGGAGCTGGCCATCCTGGTTCCCCGAGCACGTGATTGGATAGAGTGTCCATCCGAGAAGCTGACACACACACGCCGATGGAAGATTTGGGAACAGATAACGGCAGAGATTAATGCAGTTGCGCCACAAGTTCGTGAGACGGACCATGTGAAGAAGAGGCAAGTTGTTTTGTCATACATGTGGCCAGTAATAGCCAAGTAATGATTGAATTGATGCTTATATGCATTTTGCAAATGGCACATGAGGTTGTTACGATACACATACATTATTGCCATGTTATTTCCTTGAGAGTTAGAGTAGGGTGATTGTGAATGTGTATTGTAACGGTTGATATCATAGTTGCATGTAATATTATATATGGGACATTAATCACATGTTGTAAGATGTAGCACATAGCAATGGCTGCAACAGCTAACATTGGGAGTGACATGTATTAATATGTCAACTTACATTGCAGGTGGCAGGACTTCAAAAGCACCCTGAAGAGGAAGATGACCAAGCGGTGGGAACACAGCCAGACATCTGGGGCTGGCCCCATGCCATCAGGGCTAGAGCTCACCCCCCTGGAGGAGATGGCGGAGAGCTGTATCTCAGTTGAGGAGATCAGGGGGGTGAGCACGATGGATAGCGAGGCCCCAGCTGAAGTGTTTGCGTCTTTTCTGGAAGGTAAATATTGGTCATGCCATAAACTTGTGCAAGTAATTATCGTAGAATGTCTCCTAATTGTGTTTATCTTTTCCCACAGACACCCCACCGCTTGGTGAGGACTCTGCTCAGGAGGTGGAGGAGTCCGTGCCACCTGGCCCCAGAGGTAGGCCTGTGCAGCAGCAGGCATCGGGCCAAGCCGATTTGGCCGCCTTGGCCCAGGTGCTTGGGGACATCAACCAGCAGGGAGACTTGGCATCAGAACGGATGCGTAGGACCGAGGAGATCCTGGCGAGCTTGGTCAGCACCCAGCAGTCCATGGCTGCGAGCATGCAGGCCATGGCTGAGTCACATCAGGCCATGGCTGCAAGTGCTCAGGTGCTGGCCGAGCAAGCCACCCGCCAAAATGATCTCCTCCTCCACCATAATGAGCTTATGGTGGAGCTGATTACCAGCAACAGGGTCCTAATGTCATCCGTTTCTGGTGCATTACCACCGGAAACACTCCCTGCTGGCAGGAGGGGTAGACCAGCCAACCCCTCCACATCATCTGCTCCACCTGCCCCAGCATCTGGCCGTCCCCGAAGAGCTGCTGCACAGGCCAAGGAGCCTACCAAGGCCAAACGTGGTCGGAAATGAACTTGTGGCTGCATTAATCTCTGCCGTTATGTGTTCCCAAATCTTCCATTGTGCTGTGTGTGTCAGCTTCTTGTGTCCAATCACGTGCTCAGGGTAACCAGATGAGCCCTTGCTTCATATGTCCTTAGTGGTTCCCCTGTTGCCCTCTTTTGGCTGCCATTACTGTCAGCTGTACTTGAAGTGATGGCCATGGTACTATCTTGTGAAGTCCCCGGTTGTGTTCCAAATGATTCTGCTGATGGTGCATATGAGCCAGCTGCAGGTTGGCCTGCTGCAGAAGGGCCAGGTGTAGGGTGCCCTGCTGTTGAATGGTCAGGTGCAGCTTGCCCTGCTGTAGAAGGGCCAGCAGCCTCCTCATTTCCCACTGGCTGCATGTGCAGTGGCACATAGGAGGTGCTGGAGTCCATCTGTGTGCAATTATATATGTTTTGTATTTTTAATTATTTTGCAGCATTCCTGACATGTTGTTTATTGTTTGTATGTATTATTTTATGGTCTTTGCATCACACTGGCATTGAGTGTGACATGAATATAAATAAATGTGTTTACTTTACCCAAAATGTGTGGTTTCATGAGTACATGTCGAATACACATGTGTATTGCTAGTATTAATATTCAGTCATGTCCATTGTTAGCAGTTTTAAAGTGTCTGACAAGTACAGCATATGTGGGGGATTACTAAGGTTTCCTTGAAGCAGCAATGGTTTCAATTAAAGCACTGACAAGCGGCCTATTAGTGAGTAATGAGTAAAGGAGTAGATTCTATTGGGTTCAGGTGTTAATGGTTGTAGTCATTAGGCGTACGTTCGCCTACCGCATGAACGAGTGGTGTCCGCAAAGCAATAGTACACTTGTGGACACCGCACATTTCAGCCCTTTTTGCTCGCGTGCATTCGGAGTGGTTTCCGAATGTACGCCCCCCAACATAAGTGTACTCCCCCGTGTCCGCCCATGTTTCCGCCCCGTTTTGCCCACTTTGAAACTACGCCCATGTGTCATTCCGCATGACGCCCATAATACGCCCCTATTTCCCGACTGATAGCGGTGACCAGTTTTGGACGGTCTTTGTCCGAACTGGTACCGAGTCAAGGCGTGGCACATGCGCGTAGCGTTCTCCACGCATGCGCAGACGCCGTAAAGACGCAATCCGTAAGAACGCGGTAAAGTCCGCATCAATCAGAATAAGGGCCATTAAGAGGAAAGTCCAGGAACAGAGCGTTATAGACACAGACACCCACTTTGAGTGACAGATGTAGCCAAATATATAGTAGATAAATACAATTATATTAGAGTATTAAATATAATTGTATATTATTTTAAAGGAGGTTAGAATATTATATTAAAGAAAAAATGTAAAAGGTATATAATATGAACTATATAGTGTAAAGCTCTTGTGCCTTGCTACTTCTCATCCCCACCAAGTAGACCTTTCTCATATCATTATCTGTTAATGGAATGACCCAACAATCCAGTTGATCCAGTCCAATCAGTATGTTGATTAAGATGAATGCGATGATCTCATTTCAACATAGATGCTGCTCCCACAAATCAATTATACTGTAAATTTCTTTAAAATACATAAAATTTACAATATTTAAACCACTTTAAGAAACTACATAAATGAATACATTTAGTGATTTATTATTATTATTATTATTAATACTAATAAGAACAAATACAGAAAAATAAATACAATAAAAAAAAACAGTAAAAGTAAATTCCTATAAATTAAAGTATTAATCCCTACAACAGAGATATCCAATCGCTTGAATTTAATGCCAGCACCGAACAATCCAGGTAAATCCAAAAATATCTTGACAGTTGGTGAACAATGTTAATCCAGGTACTGTATGTAAAAAAATATGTATATAAGTTTACTGCTTTCAAAAAAGTGACAACCACATGGAGAACATGCTAGTTAGTGTTAAGTCGCTTTTCTCTACATGATGTCCTACAACTAATTATGGAGAAGCCAATTGCAATATAGAAAACACAGCTGCAGTATGCACACCCTTGGCCTAGCTTCACGTCATACAGATGGCACACACCAGAGTGATCAGCTGATCTAGTCCTTGACAAAAAATTGGTAGTGGAAATCTATCTTTCACCAAACCTGACTGCAGCAGAGTGTCGCACCTGGGGATACCAACCCCCAAATCCAAATACACACAAGTGGCAACTGTGTCCATCGCTTGTGTGTTTTGTGATCTAGTCCTTACTTCAACTGGGGATCAACACTGATGAGGGTATTGGGAAATTTATCACAACTGGAGGGGAAGGAGGGTGCAGTCATTCACTGGAACTTATAGCTGGTAGACACTTAAGCAAAGCAGACAGGCCTTACTCTGGGGTTCCAGGGTAGTCCAAATCAATTATTCTGACACTTTACCTAGCACAACTGCCCATTTTTTTTAGAGGGATATTTTAAGTGCTGTAAGTTTAAGAATTGGGAAATAGATCCAGTGTTTAAAGAAATGTTACGTTACCCTCTTTCATCTTGGTTTTGACAATTGCTAAGAAGTCATTTTTGGTTGCTTCTCCACCTTTCTTATGCACACTTAAAGTAACATTACTTCAGATCCTTTATTTTGATCAAAGAGCTATAGTGGCTAATATTAAGAACAATATTCCTAGAAAATTGGAATAAATACTAATCCCAAAAACATCAGTTTTCTTGTGTTTAGTACCTTTTCTTTATGATTATTTTATATCACTTTATTACTTTACACCATGTCAGGATGTATACAACCAAATAGTCTGGCCTCTTCAATGGTTAGTTTATTGTATATCTTTTGTAAGATATGTTTAAGCTATTCATATTTTTGTAACATACTGTATTACAAATGTCAGTCTTGATTTTCTGTAGCTTGTTACAGCTCAACTGTTGAACAACGCAGTGGCTGATAGACATGGAGTGAATTAAACATACAAAGCTGGGTGTGTACCTTGGTTTAGCATGTGACTCGGAGTAGCCAATAAGGTTGTAGGGAATGGCTTTGTTAGCTGGGATATAGGGACAGGAAAAGGAGGAGTCTTCCTCTTTTTCCTGAGAAAGTTCTCCCTCCCTCCCCATTTTAGGTGGTTTTTGGGGGTGGTTAATCGCGTTAGCTGATAGGCGGGAAAGAACGGCAAGTTGATAGATTTTAAATCTTCATTAAGTTATGTTTGCAGCGTATCTGGATTGTTTTCGGTGCGCTCGCCTCTCATTGACTTAGGCCTTCACTGGATCACCCGTTCGGGGTCAGCGATCCCACCCGGCTGGGTGGGTAGTCAATGCAGTAGGTGGAGTGGATACCACTTGTTAAATTAGGCTGCATTACGTATGCTAGTTTATAGTGGAGCTTAGTTTAAATAGCCGTTCTTTCTGGGCCACCAATTTATAATTAATAATAAAACAAAAATTAGCTTAAATCATTTAAATAAATTTAGCAAACAATTTCTGCCAAACCTACGTCTCCGAGTCTTTATTTCTGGTTTAGTCGTATAAGTTTATCGTATGATTTGTTTAGATGCTAAGAGGTCACACATCTGCTGCTAGGATGTTTAACATTTCATTTACATTTTGCGACCAGCGATTAGAATTGGGCAGAAAACGGGAGCGCGCACCCGGCGATTTATCACGGGGGCACACTCCCATCACTGGCAATATGGTCGCCAGCGACCATATTTCCAGCGATTTCAGCCCCTATCACCCCCATGTGTACACAGCATTAATCTTACCTGTGTCAGCTGTTTTCCAAGGCGCTTTACAACAGGTGTGCTTGGTGACTCTCTCAACTTTAAAAGCCAAGGTCATGTGAGCTTTAAACCAGTTAGCAATTAGAATATCCAAAATGTAACATTAATGTAATAGCAATTGGCTTTATTTCTTTTTTTTATTTCTTTTTATTATTATTATTATTTTTAGATAGAACTTACTTTCAATTTATGTAAAAACATGCAGCTAGTTTTGTCAATGTATCATGTAGCAGACATGAAGGGCACAGATAATGAATTTTCATTCTGCTGAGATTTCTTTATGCTGAAATATGAACCTTTAGAAACCTTGGAACTACTCATAGTTGAACTGTTTTAATAAATTAATTTATTCAGTCTTACTTCATTACTTCCTTAGGGTAATCTACAGAGTTTGAGGGTAATCTTACCCTATATTTGATTTAAATAATTGGTACTTATGCATTATCTGGACTCCCATGTTAAATGCACCCCATTTTTTCATACCCCTACTACCCAACTACGCATGGAGTTGATTTTATATAGTGTGGCGAGCGCAGGGAGCCACTGTGCCCGAAGCGTGGTGAGCCCCGCGAGGGGACGCGGTCTCATAAGAAAAACGGGAGTCCAGATATTACATAATAATAAGTACCAAATAATTTATTGTCAATCTATTTATGATTCTTATTAAAGTACAATAAATAGCATATACAATATTTACAATTTGCTGATCAGTTCATTTGCCCAGAAGGAAATATTAACATTTAAATGCAGAAGTACAATACTGTATATACAAAATACTGTATAGAACACAATACTTTATTCCAGCAAAAAGTATATAGCAGAATCTAACATTTTTTAACACAGGACATTTTTAATAAATGTTCTGTACAGTAAATAAATGTAGTTTATCTGTCAGAGTTACAAATGTCTTTTAGGCACAGTATTAAGAACTTGCAATTTTCTTTCATCTCAGTCCAGGGAAAACTTTGGGGTTTTTTAACCATGAGATATTGAGACAATTTATTTAGCTTTCATACAGCGCTAAGAGCATGTTCCGTAAAATAATAGGAATTTTTTACATCCAGTGTATTTCATTTTAAATAGTATTAGTACGCACCTCCATTTCTGTAATGTGTGGAAGGACATTCCAGCAAGCTATCATCGCAAACCAGTCATTTTTATAATATTTTCTGTGTTTAACCTCTTCATAACAACTATCAGTGGACCACTTTCAGATAGCATTAATGTTTTAACTATTATATAAGTATTAGAATCCCTTATACTATCTAGAACAATTGTACCTTACATATTATACCACATGGAATGAGCCAAAATTCATATTATGTCACACAGTATTCACTAAAATTTACATTATGCCACCCAGATTTCATCAAAATTCACACGCAATAAGCAAACATTCACATTATGCTGACACTGCATAAGCCAAAATTCACATTATGCCACAAGAATTAGCTATAATTCACATTATGCCACAAGCAATGAGCCAATATTCACATTATACCACATGGAATGATACAAAATTCACATGGCATGAGCCAAAAGTCAGAGAGAAAGACAGAGTAAATGACAGCAGGGATATAGAGACAGAAAAAGTGACAGTAGGGACAGAGAGAGTGAAAGCCAGGACAAAGGCAGGGGCGCTTTAAGAGAGAAGCCCTGTGTGCAGCCTACACCATTCGAGCCCCCTCCTTTCTGTCAGCCGCAGCACCACGCCGCTCAGTGCAGTAGAGTCTGAGCACTAGCTCATGTGTACACATATTTTTACAGATGTTTTATTATGTATACCACAAAAAGTCCATCCAGGATTTAAAGATCTGTGTTGTTGGTATGTATTATGTATTTTAGTTACTTTCTCATTATTTCCATTGTAATCAGATTTCGGAAATTATATTTAAGGTCTGTATTATTCTTTCTGCACCATTCCCAGTTAATGCCCCTGATGAAGTTGTGTTTACAAAACGCTGTTGGGTATCTTCTTTAATAAACTACTACATCTTACAACAGACTTTGCAGTTTTATTGAAAATACATCCAGTGATTAAACATAAGAAGTGAAAATTGACATTTTAATTGCTATACATCAGTGGTTCCCAAACTGTGTGCCGTGGCTCCCTGGGGTGCCGTGGGACACTTGCAGGGGTGCCACGGGTTGGTGGTCCAGGACCAATTCAAATTATTTATGATCAATTATTTATGGACAAAACCAGAGCTGGTGACTGCCAATAATAAAATATGTGTACAAACAGAAGCACATTCTGCCCTTTACCACATAATGGAACCTAAAAAAAAAACAAATAAACACAATCTACTTCATTTTATATTTATTTTTCTGCATTTTTGGGGGCCTAGGGGTGCCCTGGAAAAATTCTGATGCTCTAGGGTGCCGTGATTCAAAAAAGATTGGGAACCCCTGCTATACATGATTGTTTTGGAAGATACTAGAACCTAGAACACTCCAATATCCTGTTGGCCTGTATCCATTTTATGTCTCTCACTAACAGGAGGGACATATTGGAGTTGCTGCTCAAGCAATAGGCATGGGTAGAGCCTCCGGGTACCTGGTGGCATAATTAACCAACACTAATAAATATGTGTGCCCTTAAGCAGACATTGCCACTGGCCTGATCAGATCCATACTAATATGCACAAAAAAGTACAGGATGTGCAGTGCAGGAGTTCCAAAGCTGGAAACTCCTGCACTGCACATCCTGTTATTGTGGTCCATAACACTCTGGCAAAGTTTCTGATTGTTCTATTGACTGTCTGTGGAACCCTTATACTATCGCTGGGCCATCTTTACCACTTGTGTTCCCTATATATGCTTATTGGATGTTATATCTGAATGGTGGCAATATTCCACTCTGGAGGAACAATTTTAGGATTCCTTGATTTAAAAAGGGAAAAAAAATTCTCCGTACTTTCCTGTTACAGAATACGTGTGAACTGTTCATATAATATGCTGCTTCCACTGCCCCTGAGGAAGTCTTTTTGACAAAACGCGTTGGGAATCTCTTCGACGATCGGAAGTCTAATCAACAGTTCTTTTGATAACAAATTGTGCCAAAATAAATTTTTATTGTGTATTTTATTATTACGCATTGAGCATCTTTTATTATTAAATAAGATTGTTACTTTTAAATGTGTTAATTCATGTCTGGAAGCGCACCCTGATCTTTTTTCCTTTCTTCATCTCTAAAAAAACTGGGTCTCGTCTAACAGGAGACCTTTCAGTGGTGCTGCTTTTACTTTACCCGGGTGCAGATTGGGGTTTTCCATTCCTATATATATATATATATATATATATATATATATGAATGAATGATGCAAGCAATTACCGGTGCCCTCCTGAGAAACAGACTTGTACAGGCTGGAATATGATGGGGGGTTGGCGGCACTCAGAACAAACACCAGACCACACAGTTGTGTGGTTTGCTGTTTGTTCCGAGTGCCGCCAACCCCCCATTATATATATACCTATTGGTTGGTGGTGTGCATAGGTGGGAGACTGCCCGGATTTTAATTTAGCAGTGTTGTGCGGTCTTATTTTGCTTTATTTTGTGAACTACCATTGAGTGTCTATCTCTACCAGGCCTTATGGGTAAAATTCAATACTATATTTAGTTGTGTTATACATAGAATTTGAATATAGATTTATATGGACCTCCAAATAGTATTCCATGCCACCCTTGTGCCGCGCCCCATGTTGAATGAATGAGTATTCACCTAGATCTGGATCTGACTATGGGTGCCAATGGTTATAAACCATGACCAAAGGCACATACAATCCATGTTAAACGTTGTTTGTTTTAATTTTTTGTCTGTCAATTTTTGATGAGATTATGTCCCAGTGTGTACGCTCAGCATGTCTCTTTAAGACATATGAAACGCAGGTGGAACGCATGACGCCCCGGGAACTACAGTTAATTCTGGCGTACCCGGGCACTTGTTACATGCTTATACGCCTGCGCAGACACGCCAGCTAATACATTTGAATGCCTAATTCCTGGTTGCTATGTGTCTGTCACTGACGCTAAGCGGTCTCGCCGCAGCACCCTGTGACATTAAACAGCTGACGGCGGCTGACCAATGAGCATACACTGACGGGCTGGAACGCAGGTGAACCGCAAGCCTCCTGGTGCGGGTGCCGCCGGCGTGTGCTGCCGGCCTCGTGCACAGCGATCGGCTGTATCGGTAGCCAGCGGCTTGTTATATGATCCATTTGGACGGCAGTTTGGCCGTATGTATATATGGTTTATGTTATATGTTTGTTTGTTCTGTGTGTCTATTGGCTAGATAGGGACTGGTACTGGATTTGACCTATTATTATGGAGTGGGTGTGTATAAGGAGGTCCCACACACCTGTTAACTAATTAATGAATTCTGCTAAGTGGCAATCAGCCATGATTGGCTAGGGTATAAATAGCCTCAATGGTAGCCTCAGTGTATGCCTGACCTGTGGTGGTAACACACTGAATCTTTGTAGCTGTCTTGAAAACGGCCCTCCGGGGTTGAAATGTTGACCATGCTTGCCTACATCCTCTAAATAAAAAGCAATTTTATCTGCTGTGGTGGTGAGTGCCCTCTCTGGCCTAAAAAAACGGACTTATTGCTATTTTTTGGAAATACCCCTTCTGCACCTTGAAAACGGGGCTTCCCCCCGAAACGTCGGTCTTTGTTTGCACCTGCTTGATGTTTTTATAAAGTTGATTTTTTCACGAGTCTCCGAGTGCCGCCGCTGTGTTCTTCTAGCTACCTACTCTGTATTGGAAGGCACCGGAGCAGAACAAGCATCTGGGACTGAGTGCCGGTCCGCCCCACCCCGCTATATATATATATATATATATATATATATATATATATATATATATACACACAAACACACACACACTTATAACACCCCCTTTTGAAAAATACTGTGTTTGTCCCTGCAAGTGCTATGGAATTCAGTAACACAAAATGAATTAATAATTTAACATGAAGTGGATTGGATTGTGTTGATTGGCAATATATTAAACTGACATAAAATAAGTTATTGTTGACTTCTAGACAGTCATATAAAAAGAGGCACTTGTCAATGAAATAAAAGTGTTGACGGATCTGTTTATGTGGTTAGACCTAGGGCATTGTTTGATGGCCTTCAAGTGACTATAAACTTGTTCTAAAGTCATTACTTGTGATTTAATTTATTATGCTTACTCATGCCTGTCACTTTTTCAAATTACCTGCAAAAGAACAGCTGGTCTGGAGATTTAAATAAACCTATTTATGTTCCTTTTGCTTCCAAACTGTATCTGTCATAACTTGACAGACATTCTTACCTCAAGTGTGAGTTTGTTTAAAATTTATATGTTGTGGATTGTTTTTCTGCTCTTATAAAACATTAGGGACCTTCTCTCTTGAATTTGAACGAGCAGAATCGTAGACTACAACAAAATATATCAACATGTTAAAAGTTTAATGAAATGCTGTAAAGAAAATTCCTTATATAATAATTGTGTTTGTCAGTGTGATTGACAGTGAATAAGGCGCTGTATCTGCAACATTTATATGCTAGTATACCCAGTGTTTACACAGCTGAACATTCCGTTGTTGGATAATAACATAATACAGTAGGTCACATGAAAAAAAGGTAAGTTTCCCATGGAAGAAACTTTGGGAGTCACACCATAGCAATGCCCACTGCTTCTTGTTGGTCAAAGAATGTTTAATATTTACATTTTTTCTTACCAGTAGTAACCCATTTTTGGTATACAATAACCCAAATTGTATACTCTTGCATACTGCAACTCTTGTCATCCCGTATCCGGGCATCCCGTATCCGAATTATTCCAAAAACCGTGGTTTTTGGGAATAATTAAAAAAAAAAATGTTTCCCCCCTAACCCTCTTTTAATACTTACCAAGTCCTCCGGCGTCCATAGCAGGCCTTCAGCATCCTCTCCGGCGTCTCCAGCGGTCCCAGGAGTGCTTTGCGCGAGTGCGCCGGTGACGTCACCGGCGCGCCTGGGAACTTGCTCAAAGCACTCCTGGGACCGCTGGAGACGCCGGAGACGGTGCTGGTGGCCTGCCGTGGACGCCGGAGGACTCCATGGACGCCGAGGGACCATCGGGGACCCACCAGGGGCAGGTAAGTATGGCTAAAAAAAAATTATTCCAAAAACCGGAATATTCCCTTATCCGGAATGCTCGTGGTCCCGAGCATTTCGGATAAGGGATACTCAACCTGTATTTACATTTTCTATATTCTTTTTGCTATTTCAGGAAAACTCCCTTTCCACATCTACATACTGTACAGCTCTTCAGGGTGTATTGTATTACTAAAAATATTATTACAGCATGATCAGAGCTGCATGGACGGTGTAATAGCTTCCCTATTACACCGTCCATGCTGTAATAATATTTTTGGACGGTGTAATGGTTAATTATTTTCCACAAAGTGCTGTGGAATATGCGTGCGCTATATATAAATAACCAGCTAATAAATAAACAGACCCCAAAACTATATTATAAATTATAAAAATGTATGTTATAAGGACTGCACTGTACACACTACATTGCCCGTGAATATATAGGCATATTGATCCCTGTGTTTTAGATGCAACAGCTTACACTTTTATTTTAATAAACCGTATTAAAAACCATGCTATAGTTTAGTCTTAATGCTATTTAATAATGAAGTTACAAGCTTATATTATATTAGCACCCTGGAACAAATCAAGAGCCACCAAGTTATGCATGTTATGTGATACTGCAGAAGGAATATTGTGTCCAAGGATGTATTGGTCACAGAGATTATCAGGATCTTTCCTGGTAGGACTATTTGTTACCGTGGTGGCTCATTCCTACTTGATATTTTCATGTCGGGTTTTTTAGGTACCTTAAGCAAGCTTCTCCTTTTGTCTCTTTCCAAAAGATCACTGGCACTTTGTCTCTGTTATGATGTTAGGAGTCCTAATAGACTGCACGACAAGGAGCAATGATACTTGCTGGAGGAACAGACAAACGGAGGCAGGATGGATGAAACTCACTGCTTTATCAGGTTAAATCAATCAGGAACAGGAATCAAGGTACAGGAATCAAGGTACAGGAATCAAGGCTCCAAAAAACTCCCAAAAACTCCATAACTGGCCCTGAGCTCAGGGCAATTGCAGTTTTTAAACCAGAGCCAACCAATAGCTGCAGCACACAGAGACAGGCCCCTTAATGATCAGAATGTGCTGCAGCTGGGAATGGCACTCTGAGAGCAGCCCAGTCCATCTAATTACACCAGCTGGAACTGCTCTCAGAGACCACTGCTCTGCAGGCAGAACCCACTAGCAGCACCTCTGGTCACCCACAGGTACTGTCGACAAATAAATTACATCAGCACCTCTGGCCACACAGAGGCACTGCAAGGTGAACATAACAGCAGCACCTCTGTGTAACCAGAGGCATCGCAGACCAAACAAAGATAATAGTAGCCCTGGCCACACACAGGCACTGCAAGCTGGACATAACAGCAGCAGCACATCTGTGTAACCAGAGGTACCACAGACCAAACAAGATATACATGCCAGTCCTGACAGTCCCAAAGTAAGACCTGGTGGCACTGGAGTTGGGGCGGACCTAATTTGCCCCTACAGACGTGGCTATTATAGGTGAAGACCTAGCCTTGTAGGTGCCAGTCATGTTTTGGAGAATACAACAGAGGCAGTGGCCACTCTAGACAGCGGTCACGGCTGTGGGTTCTCACCCTGTTCATTACATTCCACAGTAACCATTCTAAGCAGCGGTCACAGCTTAAATCCATAACATTTATTTATTTATATACAGTTTCTTATATAGTGCAGCAGATTCCGTTGCAATAGTAGACAGTGATAAGACAAACTGGGCAACAACAGACAGACTTGGAGGTAGGAGGGCCCTGCTGCAAGCTTACAATCTATAGGGATATAGGGGGAAACACAAGGACAGGCACCAGTAATAGCATAGCAGTTACAAGTCCAGAAGGGAAGCTATATAATACATAAGTGCCTCTGAGGGTTATGCATGTAGAACTTAAATATGATAGGCTTGCCTGAAGAGGTGAGTTTTCAGGGAATGCTTGAAAGTTTGGAGACTGGTGGAGAGTCGTAATGTGCGTGGAAGGGCATTCCATAGGATGGGAGCAGCCCAATGAAAGTCCTGTAATAGTGAATGGGAGCTAGTGATCTGTGCAGAAGAGAGACGCAGATCTTGTGTAGAGCATAGTGGTCGAGATAGGAGATATTTTGTGATAAATGCTGAGATATATGCTGGTGCAGTATGGTTAATAGCTTTATGTGTAAGTAGAAGTGTTTTATATTGAATACGGTAATATACAGGCAACCAATGGAGGGACTGGCAGAGCGGATCAGCAGGCGATGAGTGTCTTGCAAGGAAGATCAACCTAGCAGCAGCATTTAAAATTGATTGCAGTGGTGAGAGTCTGTTCTTGGTAAGACCAGTTAGGAGACTATTGCAATAATCAATGCGGGATATAATGAGTGCATGGATAAGAGATTTGGTAGTGTCTTGTGTGAGATAGGGTCGTATTTTGGATATGTTTTTTAGATTCATGTAACATGATTTGGAGACAGATTGAATGTGGGGAAGAAAGGACAGTTCAGAGTCGAGGATGACCCCTAAGCAACAAACTTGTGGGGTGGGTTAGATTATCGAGTTGTCAACAGCAATGGAGATATCAGGATGGTAACTGTTCTAAGTTGGCGGGAATATAAGTAATTCCGTTTTGGAAATATTGAGTTTGAGTTGGCGACAAGACATCCAAGATGAGATGGCAGCGAGACTCGACCCAAAACCACTGGTGACAACTCTGGGGTTGATAGATAGATTTGAGTATCATCAGCATACAAGTGATACTGAAATCCGAAAGAGCTGATTAGTTTGCCAAGAGAGGAGGTATAGATTGAGAAAAGCAGAGGACCTAAGACTGAACCTTGCGGAACTCCGACTGACAGAGGTAATGGAGAGGAAGTAGAGTTAGAGAAGCGAACACTGAAAGAGCGATCAGATAGGTAAGATGTGAACCAGGAAAGGGCTGTATCATTAAGACCTAGGGAGTGTAGTGTTTGTAAGAGAAGAGAGTGATCGACGGTGTCAAATGCAGCAGAAAGATCAAGAAGAATAAGTAGTGAGTAATGGCCTTTAGACGTTACCAGATCATTCACCACTTTAGTCAGTGCTGTCTCAGTGGAGTGTTCAAAGCGAAAGCCTGACTGAAGTGGGTCTAATAGGGTGTTAGAGTTAAGAAAGTTTGTGAGGCGAGAGTAGACAAGTCTCTCCAGTAGCTTGGAGAGGCATGGGAGCTGAGATATAGGATGATAGTTAGAGAGTTAGGGTCAGAATTCTGTTTTTTTTCTGTTTAGTTATCACTGCATGTTTGAGCAGAGAAGGAAAAGTACCAGTAGTAAGAGAGAGATTGCAGATTTTAGTTAAGGTTGGAATAATCACAGGAGATATATTTTAATGACTTGCGCAGGTATAGGATCGAGAGGAGAGGTAGTAGAGTAAGAGGATAAGAAGAGTGCGGATACTTCCTTTTCATTTGTGGGCTCAAATGAAGAGAAAGTGCCAGAGGGTTCAGGTGGGAAAGAAAGAGGATTAGAGGTTGTGGAAGAGCATACCATTTTATCTCGGATGTTATCAATTTTGTCCTTAAAGTAGGAGGCAAGTTCTTGTGCACTGATGGTAGCCGGTGGGGGAGGAAGGGAAGGGTACAGAAGAGACTTAAATGTGTTAATACATTGTCATTGTCTCTTTTCAAGAGAAGGACAGTGCAGCCTATATCTACAGTGTACTACCTCTACTTCTTTTCTAGCAACTTTTCCCTCTCAAACACAGAATTAGAACCACCACCCATTTTACTAGTGTCCTTAGAATTAACAAATACTATACATTCTTGCTGTCCTGATACCACTTTTTTGAGATGTAGCTATGAATAGTAATATTCAACATGACCATCTAAGTATAAAGAATATCTACAAATGTACTCTTTACATTGTATGGCTGTTGCTAGCTTGCTGTATTGTATGAGTGATGCTAGGTTTGCCTCTGTATTTTATGGAGGTCATCATTATTGGGGTCACTAATACACTGTCTGTATTGTATGGCTGTCACTAGCATATTATTTGTATTTTATATAAGAACGCTGTCAGTATTGAATATTACTAACTTGCTCTACATTTTGCTCTATGCCCTTAGAATGCTCTCTTTATTGTGTGGTGGACATTTGGATGGAATTTCTACCTAGGAATGCTCAGTATAGGGAATCGCTTGGCATATGCAATGTAATTTGCAGTACCTATTATTTATTTTATACTGCTAGGAGAAATATATATTTAGTATGAGCACCACTTAATGGCCCCGCAATCAGTTGACTTGGTCACACTTACAATAGGCAACTTTCATAATATTTTTTTCTTTAAGTTCCCAATCTGCCCTTGAGTGTGTGCCACCTTTCAAGGTTGTAGTGAAATGCTCATTATCTTACTTGATAATGCAATTTTATTAAAGAATGGCGGAATAACAGTACTCATGTCTGTCTCATGTCTCCTGTGTGTCTCCGCCTCCCACTAAATTGAAACCTCATTGGAGATAGTCCCTCTACCCTCCTGTTCTTATGGCCCTCTTCTCACGTACTCCAAATACAGCTCTCTTCTCTTCTACTCAGGGACCAGCTATACCCACATCTCTTCTCACTCACAATTGTTTATCACTTCCAATGGTAGCCTGACCCTAGTATTGTGCGGGCAACTCCTTTGCTTCCTTAAAGCTCAGCTTTATTGTGTACTAGGAATTGTGCTGCTAATTGTTACAGTACCTGTGCTATCTTAGTTTTCCAATTACTTGTACAGCGCTGCAAACTAATTGTGGCGCCTTATGAAAAAATTTACTAATAATAGTACACAGCCTTCAGTCACAGGGGGGAATTTATTAAGATGGGAGTTCTATTTCACATAGGATGTTGCTATGGGCAACCAATCAGATACTATTTATTATCTTCTAGAAGTTGCTAAATAAATAAGAAGTGAACTCTGATCGATTGCCCATAGCAACATCCCATGTGAAACAGAACACCCATCTTGGAAAATTTCCCTCACAGAATACGATAATAGAAAGGAATTAAACTAATAGGTACTGTTTGGTCATTTAGTGTGTAGAACCATTTTCTTTCTTTGCTAGGTTGCATAATATTGATTTTTCAGGACGACTTTTAATTATGGATGTGTGCTGGGTTTTGGGTCTGTATCTCCAGCCGTGTATGGATCTGTTCCAATACACCACCCTTCCTTGTTTCGTATTTTGTGTTTCGTGTTTTGGATCTGAATCTTTTTATTTTAAAAACATAAAAAGCACTAAAATCACAGAATTTGGTGGGATTCTTGCTTCTACGATATTATTGACCTCAGTAACTTTCATTTCCATTCATTTCCAGTCGATCCTGAACACCTCACACCTCACATTGTTGTTTTTAGGCCAAAAGGTTGCACCAAGGTAGATGGATGACTGTACTAATTGATTCAAGTGGGAGGCACAAAAACTGGACTGATACGGCACATTTAGCAGCACCCCTGGACTGATATGGCACACTTAGTAGCACCCCTGGACTGATACAACACACTTGCCATCACCCCTGGACTGATACGGCACACTTAGCATCACCCCATGACCAGTGGCGTAGCTATAGCTCCGCAGCCCCCGCGGTGGCGGGGAGGCACAGAGAACCTGTGGCACAGTGACATTGCCTATAGCAACCATTCAGATTAAGTCTATCATTTTCTAGGATACAGTACAGAAATAATAAACAATGGGCCAGATGCAGTAAGCTTCAAAAGTGATAAAATGGTGAGCGATAAAAAACCAACCAATCAGCTCCTGTCTGACATTTTTTCAAACGGAGTCTGTGACATGGCAGGTAGGAGCTGATTGCATGGCTGCTTATCACTCTCCATTTTAACACTTTTGAAGCTTATTTGTATCTGGTCCAATATCTGGTTGCTCTGGGCAACATCACCTCTTTTCATTTTTAGAAGCCTTAGGAAATTTACCCCATAGAAAAGTAGTTTTTTTCAGTAAATGTATTGATTTTTTCTATGCATGATATTTACTGCACAAAGGCCAGCTGTAAAACAGCAGGTGTGCCCAGATTGTATGCTATCCCATAATATGGTCAATCCTGTGTTTCTCTCGACTATTAAAGGCTTTTTATACTATAGTCTCTGATTCATAGCAGCAATTCTAGCAACAGTGGAGTTAATATTACATGCAATGAAACATATCAGGATTTCAAAGTCAACCTGCCCCTAGCGATAATTTTTTTTTTTCAACACCAACTAATAGGAGTTTCAAATAAGGCATGATATTTTGTTCATTTGCGCTAAGGATATAAATGTATTCCAGATCACATGTCTAATTATGTGAATAATGTGGAAAAAAAAAGTGAGTATTTTGACAGACACTTTGAGGCCTACGGAGAATAAATTATTTTCTGCTTGTTAAAGGAGATGTGTTATTTGTAATAATCTTTGCTTTAATGTGTTACATAGTATTGTGACATTCATGTATTGATTCATCACTGACTTTAGATTTTAAATTGAGATGAATTACAGAATAAAATCAGGAATTGTTTAATGTGTTTACTGTCAAACAAGTATTTGCAAATAGAGATTAAAGAGATTACCATGACGCTCCTTGTTTTGATTATAAACCAATATGGTGTTATTTAGTTTTTGTTGATTGTTTTGGGGGGGAGGGGGATGTGGTAGAATTTTTGAACATTTTTGGATTTTTTTCCCAAATATTGCTCATTATACCTTTTACAGAACATTAACATCATTAACACTTATTTACAAATTGATATATGATATAGATTTTATTCTGGCTGCTCTGTCCATTATAAATTATTTATAAAGTAGTATTTGTACTAGTTAAAAATATAAATAATGCTGATGACTAGAATACTGTATGAAAAAAAAAATATATATATTGCCAATATTTGTCCAAAATAGATATCTGCATTTGCATAGGCAGAGTCAGACAAATATATACATTCAATTAGTCCCATTATGTGTGTGTGTGTGTGTGTGTGTGTGTGTGTGTGTGTGTGTGTGTGTGTGTGTGTGTGTGTGTGTGTGTGTGTGTGTGTGTGTGCATGCTTGCATGTGTGTGTGTATATATAGATAGATAGATAGATAGATAGATAGATAGATAGATAGATAGATAGATAGATAGATAGATAGATAGATACAGAAGTACCAACACACTCACCATTCCTAAGAATGAGGTGCAAACAGCACCCACTTCCCAGGATGGGGTGCAGTGGCCTGTGACCACACACTCTAGTAAATACAAACACAGGGGGCCCAGCAGTCACTACAACAAACTAACTCACCTTAACATTCAAATAATCAATTAAATAAATAATGGGGTTTTAGTTCATGAATTGATCAATGCATTTAAGCTTGCAGCCCATCGCCAAGGGACCCCATTTCACTGCAAGTCCTACACTAACAACTGGTTTTCATGGGAACCTGGCCACTGCTTACACATCATAGCTAAAATGAACATGTGTTTTTTTTCTGGTTGATTGATTATTTGAATGTTAAGGTGAGTTAGTTTGTTGTAGTGAGTGCTGGGCCCCCTGTGTTTGTATTTACTAGAGTGTGTGGTCACAGGCCACTGCACCACATCCTGATTATTTGAATGTTAAGGTGAGTTAGTTTGTTGTAGTGAGTGCTGGGCCCCCTGTGTTTTTTTATATATATATATATATATATATATATATACGGAAACTTGGGGAATTTGCACTCAAAAGAGGTTTGATAGTTTGGGTGCCAGTCCAATCTATCAGAGTGCCCTGCTCACTATTCCCTGTTCTTGAAGATTTCCCAACCTGACGTTGCTTTTCTGTATTCTGGAATGTCGGACCCTTTAAAATCCATTTTTAATAAATCAGTCTAGCTATGTGTAAACAGCATCAACATTAGATTGAAAGCATTCAATAAGCAAGTAACTTTGGAAAGACCCAATTAAAAGATTTATAGGGAAGAT
Organism: Crinia signifera; assembly: GCF_055691185.1. Classification (NCBI taxonomy): domain Eukaryota; kingdom Metazoa; phylum Chordata; class Amphibia; order Anura; family Myobatrachidae; genus Crinia; species Crinia signifera. The sequence continues at coordinate 217,379,597 of NC_139221.1, read as the reverse complement.
GCACTTTTATTAAAAGTATCAAATCATCAAACACCCCTGTCATGTGAAGCAGTCATTATTTGGTACTTGATGTGCTATTTTTATATGCGATTTATCCCTTGTAAAAAAAAAAAAAAACCATGGAAGAACTCCCAAGGAGCTACGAGGGGAGTTCAAGAGAAATCAGTTGTGATATGTATTGCAGGTGCTAAAAAGCAGCTGCGATGTGCACTGACACCTGAAAATCTGATTGATCCTTGGTCCAATCTCCGACTCTGACTCTATGCACACAGAATGTACATCAGATCGGATGTCAAACACATGCGATTTCACTTTTTAACCGATTTCTCAGCCAGATCCAATGCCTCGGGACAACTGTACTCTGCTCTGCTTCAAGTACTTTCTTCTCCATCAAGCTGTCCCAATTCTGTCACTCAGTCCCTTTCCACTGGTTAAACCTCTGACACAGAGCATTGCATGCCAGCTGCTGAGGAATGGGGCTCCATTTTAAATATCCATCTGCTCTAAGTTCTTGGATCTTTCCTGCTCAGTGCATGTGGGGCTCTTTCCATATAAGTGGGTCTCTAGGACACTTATGGCCCCTCTGAGCCCAAGCTATTTGCTTGCGCCATTTTGGGAGTATCACACTTTCGATCATGGCAATCTAACCAATGTTTAGTCATCCCCCTCTCCATACACTGCTTCCCCATGTATGCTGCTGGTGGCCAACTTGTGGTGATATTTACATTCAAGAGATTTTTTTATTAAGCCAAGTCCTATGAATTCCATCTGGAGAAGGTCACCACCTGCACCAGGGAGCAGTTGTTAGTTTGCAGCCTGAGTGGATGTGAATGTGTTATAAAGGCTTCAAATATTTGGTGTGTGTCTTGTCTTTTTAATATTACCTTCACAGTGGATGTACCCCCACTGTGACAGTTGATGGGGTGTGGAGGATACACTTGAACATACTTAGGGGGGAGACCCCATTTATTGGGAGGTGATACATTTTGGCCAGGAGATCCTGTGAACATTAACAGCCCTTGTTTTCATTTATGGAAATAGAGGAGACCCCAATGCATTTTTAATGCTGTACTACCAACACCAGCTCATTGGCCCAGTGCTAATTATACTTTTAAGGAGGGACCAATACACATTTTTTCTACTTTTTAACCATTTTATTACAGTTTTACACAGAGAAGCACAGCACAGATCACACTAATCTGTGCAGGCTGTGGATTCGCAGACAGGTCTGTTGAATGCAGCGAAATATGAATGAACTCCCACATGACTGAGGGTCTGATTCATGTTTGCAAGTAAAGCAAGCATCAGTGAAAAACCATGTTGAACTACAGGTGGTGGAGATTTAGGGCCTGACTCGCTATTCGCTAGGTTGCATGTATTCACAGCCTAGCGGACCGCCCTATGCATAGCCGAACGATCGCTCCTCCCGGCACCCTTGCTAGCATGTGAGGGAATATGTATGTGAACACACGGGTGTGATATAGGGGTCCGACAGTCGGGATCACAACAGTCATTAGTCCGACGTCAGGATCCCGACTGGCCGGACCCAGATAGCATGGTGAGCACAACTATGCCCCTTGCGGGCTCGCTGCGCTCGCCACTCTGCAGTCACGGTGGCTCGCTATGCTACGCGAGCCACCTATTCTATTCTCCCTCTATGGGGGTCATGGACCCCTACGAGGGAAAATAGCCGGTGGCCATCAGGAACCTGGCTGTCGGTGTTTTGACAGTCAAGATCCCGACATCGGGTAAATGCCTGTCGGGATCCCGTCGCTGACCATCGAATGATTTCTGCAGCCTTCAGTTTGAAAAGTAAGTCCATACATACTATTAAGATACCCGATATCTGCCGAATTGGGGGCAGGCTCTGACATCATGTGAAGTCACTGCCCGCTTGAAGCAGCCCCCTGCCCACCCCCGGCTGTCTCTTCCTGGAACGAACGCCAAAGCCATTCACTCCTGGGGTTTGAGCATGAGTAAACCCCAAACATCGGGGGGGATGAATTCGACCCGTAACAAATGGGTATGAATTGGTCCCGTAATGTGCAGAAACATTTATATTTAGATGGGATGTGTTCAAACTGATATCTTAATTGCAGTGTAAAAAAAGAAATCTGTCTAATATGTGTGGACTACATGCAAAAGCAGCCAGTATTTACCCTGCACAGAAAAAAAATATTTTCTCCCCCTGCATGACAACATTGTTTGTTCCAGACACAAAGTTAAAACATAAATCAGGAAAACACAATTCAGTCATATATGATCCTTGGAATGTTTCATCTCTCGTATTCCAGCGATGCTGAGAGTATTTATGGGGAAAGTTACTAAAGGAAATGCTGTGCTATCAATACGAATACGAATTGCCGTATTTTCGGGATAGTAAATGTCAAAAATAAGTGTATTTCTGGATACAAATACACCTATTTTTTACAAGTTTCCTTTAGTAAATTTCCCCCTTAATCTCAACTAGACATAATTGTTATAATTTTCCCCCAAGTGTCAAGATGGCCAATATTGTGCAAATTTGGGGGTCTACCACCAGCCACATCCTCAGATGCTATGGATGTATCAATTATTGCATGCAGGGACAGAACTTGAGATAAAGATTTGTCCCTGCGATGCCCCGTTGCTGTGCTGCACAATGCCGACATCAAATCCGCTGCCGGCACCCCCTTCTTGCCGCTCATGCAGCGCTGTCTTTCTTTGCGGTTTCTGCTGCTGTGACCTCCCACTGCTGTAAAGTGAGCTGCTTTGCAGCAGTAGAGTCTGCATTCCACCATGATTCAGCCATGTCACCGGCCCTAAGTGATTGATTGATTGATTGATTTGATTGTAACTATTTCTCACTTTCTTAGCCTTAGTAAGTAGCCGTGCGTTACATTTTAATTTGCAAACTCATACAGAATACTGGAGTATATAAAAAGCCTATGTGTGCTTAAGAGCTACTAGAATTACTTTATAGGTTGACCACCACCCACAAGTAAAGTGCAGCTGATAACTGTGATGTGATGAAGTGAAGTATAAAGTAGCAGTCAGCCATCACTGTCTTCAGCGTGTATAATAGTTGTAGCAGCATGCCCATGTATTAGAAATCATTATGTGCAATAAAGTTCTCCAGCACAATGACATTAAGCACAACATGCCTCCTATTGTCAACACAGAACAACATATCAACTGGGTTAGACCTCAGTAGGGGAGCCGCAGCAGAATATTGTTTTATATGGAACTTCTCAGCATATACTGTACTATTACAAAATAGCATTTTTGTAAAACTTAACTATAATAGAAATTAATTGGATTCTTTCTTTTCTCCATTTTTAAAATCTAAAATCCCTTTCATTGCTTAGGTTTTATGTGCGAAATGCATGCACAATAGATGGAATATGGTTTTTTTTCATGGAAAAATACCCGAAAAGAAAATTGCTAAATAGTTTGTTTTGTCATATGAAGCATCAATATGTACAGTATGGAAGATACACTGGACCTTATTCAGGTCGGATCACATTGCCTTTGTGCTTTGCGCATGCGCATTTATGCGCATGTGCTGGATGCGTGCACCCACGTCGAACAAACTCTTTGCTGGGTGCGAGCATTTATGCAGGCGGAGGGCGGCGGTGGCGGGCTGGTCCATTAGCATATGGGAATGCCCACACTGGGCGTGTTCATGCTAATGAGGCTATGACGGACATACAGGGGGCGGGCAGCTGACACCACCGGATGCCAGCTGCCCACCCATTTCCTCCCCAGCGTACACACATATGTAAGGTTGCTCAGAGCAACCATACATATGCGTGCACCTTCCACATCTTTCGCTGGTCGGCGACCATCAAAAGATGTGGGACGGTCCGTGGTATGTAAATGATTTTATGATTTTACGTAAAACATCTATTCGCAGCCATTGCGAACGTACGCGACTTGCGAATGGTGGGCTGGCATACCACCATTTGCAAAGGGAATGAACCAGAATAAACCCCCCTCTGTATCTATCACAGTTTTCTTACTTAGAAAGAGAGAGTATTCCAACAATTTACACTTTCCCAGTTTTCTCAATTACTGATTTTGTTGCTCCTGAATGGAATGCAATTTTCCAGAAATATAGGGGGTGATTCAGGTTCAGAGTTACATTTGGGTGGGGTGTTTTCAAACTGAAATCTAAATTGCAGTGTAAAAATAAAGCAACCAGTATTTAATCTGCACAGAAACAAAATAACGCACCCAAATGTAAATCACTCTACACATGCAGTGCACATGGATCCTTATTCTGGTTCACTCACAAAGTCAAATTCCTTCTCAAATGAACAAAACCATGTGCACTGCAGGGTGCATATATAACATGTAGAGAGATAATTAGATTTAAAATCAAAACAGAATTTAAAAATCAAAACAAATTTAAAATCAAACTGTTTTTCAGTGTAAATGATTGCTGCTTTGAAAACATAGGAAAACTCTTAACGTAACTCTTTAATATCTAGTTCATACTTTATCTGATCTGTTTTAATATTATGATAGCCCTTAAAATTTGATACTTTTGACAATGTATATATAAATGGCTGACCAGTCTACCATGATGTTTGATCGAACCCTGTGGTGACAATCCACCCTGATGACATTGCCATAGTGATCCCTTTCAGAGCAGTAACTAGACATTTTGGTGTCCTATGAAAAAGAGAATGCACCTTCCCCCATTTTTAAAATAGGGATATAAGGTGCATGACCTAATGAGGAAGGGGCAGTCAGCATCCCGGCAGTCAAGATTCTGGTGCTCACTATACCGATGCAGGCATACAGTTTGCCATCTAGACACCGGTGCCAGATCTTCAAATTGATCAGATAATCGATAAGTAACCGAGGCTGACTAACATGCAACCGTGGAAGGAGGGGTTAGGTCAGTGGCGGAAATACAGTAAGGCAGCCCCCGCCGCTGCTTAGGGGAGCGGGGGCTGCGTGGGCGCCTTGTGCCGGACAAGTGTGTCACGGCACTCTCAGAGCTAAAAGCAGGCATCCTGCGAAAGCTCTCTCCTTTGCTGCTGCGGCTGCCTGCAGCAGCCAATACATCCTGTACTACTCTGCCTCTGACTGTCTGTCTGTGTGAGGGTGCTCAGTGACCCGGTCACTGAGCGTCCCCACACAGACAGCCACAGAGGCAGCTCCCTGTTACACCGTGCCCACTATTCCTCCTGACTGCGGCTGCGCCAAAGAGCAGCGTCACTCAGTCAGCACTGGCTGAGCTCCCTGCTCCCCTTAGCCGGAGCCCGCTCACCTTGACCTTCCCCCCTCAAGCTGCAGCGCATCCCGGCCTGTGTCCATTCTCTCACCCTCCTGGCCGGCTTCCAGAATTTCCGCGATTCGCGGGCATTTAGGGGGCGTGGCCTAATGCCGTGAAGTGCCCACCCCCATAAGAAGTCCCTGGCTGACCTGTGCTCCCACCGAGGCTGCTGTCTGGTATAATGAGGTATTATAGGTATAGGTATTATAGTATTTTAGGCCCCCACTCTCATTTTCTGGTGCTGCCCCCTCCCCCTCTCTCTGACGCTGTCTCCTCCCCCTCTCTCTGACTCTGTCCCCCCCCTCTCTCTGACGCTGTCTCCTCCCCATCTCTCTGACGCTGTCTCCTCCCCCCTCTCTCTGACGCTGTCTCCTCCCCCTCTCTCTGACGCTGTCTCCTCCCCCCTCTCTCTGACGCTGCCCCCTCCCCCTCTCTCTGACGCTGTCTCCTCCCCCTCTCTCTGACTCTGTCCCCCCCCCTCTCTCTGACGCTGTCTCCTTCCCCCTCTCCCTGACGCTGTCTCCTCCCCCTCTCTCTGACGCCGTCTCCTTCCCCCCCTCTCTGACGCCGTCTCCTTCCCCCTCTCTCTGACGCTGTCTCCTTCCCCCTTCTCTGACGCTGTCTCCTTCCCCCTCTCTCTGACGCTGTCTCCTTCCCCCTCTCTCTGACGCTGTCTCCTTCCCCCTCTCTCTGACGCTGTCTCCTTCCCCCTTCTCTGACGCTGTCTCCTTCCCCCTTCTCTGACGCTGTCTCCTTCCCCCTTCTCTGACGCTGTCTAATTCCCCCTTATCTGACGCTGTCTCCTTCCCCCTCTCTCTGACGCTGTCTCCTTCCCCCTCTCTCTGACGCTGTCTCCTCCGCCTTCTCTGACGCTGTCTCCTTCCCCCTCTCCCTGACGCGATCTCCTCCCCCCTCTCTCTGACGCTGTCTCCTCCCCCCTCTCTCTGACGCTGTCTCCTCCCCCTCTCTCTGACGCTGTCTCCTTCCCTCTTCTCTGACGCTGTCTCCTTCCCCCTTCTCTGACGCTGTCTCCTACCCCCTCTCTCTGACGTCGTCTCCTTCCCCCTCTCTCTGACGCCGTCTCCTTCCCCCTCTCTCTGACGCCGTCTCCTTCCCCCTCTCTCTGACGCCGTCTCCTTCCCCCCCTCTCTGACGCCGTCTCCTTCCCCCTTCTCTGACACCGTCTCCTTCCCCCTTCTCTGACGCCGTCTCCATCCCCCTCTGTCTGACGCCGTCTCCTTCCCCTTCTCTGACGCTGTCTCCTTCCCCCTCTCTCTGACGCTGTCTCCTTCCCCCTCTCCCTGACGCTGTCTCCTTCCCCCTCTCCCTGACGCTGTCTCCTCCCCCTCTCTCTGACGCTGTCTCCTCCCCCTCTCTCTGACGCTGTCTCCTCCCCCTCTCTCTGATGCTGTCTCCTCCCCCTTTTTTGTTTAACATATAAAACCAGTCACTGAGAACATTTTATAAACAATTATTTTATAAAAAATTACTCAGACCTAAAGCCTCGTTAAGACCTTGTGGCCGCAAGGTGCCAGTTTTAGACATAACATGGCTACGCTTAAATATAAAATCATAGACCATGTGCCCCCAGCATTAGAGGGGGAAACAGAGCAAAAAAGTTGCTACAGTTAAGAGTCCCATTGGATATATCATTTAGACACCTTGTGGCCGCGAGGTCTTAACAAGTCTTTGGTCTGAGTAATTTTTTGGAAAATAATTGTTTATAAAATGTTCTCAGTGACTGGTTTTATATGTTAAACAAATCATAACTCTGAACTGTTCTCCACATAGGATCATACTGTGTCCCTCAAGGTGCTTTCCATGATTATTAAGATATACAAGTAATGTCAGCGTTAAGTGTAATAAGTTTGTCTTTTTTCAAAACATTTTTTTACCTATATTATAATCACTGTAAATGGAGCATGAACGCTCCTCTTCTTTAAAGCACTGTACATACGTTTTTTGCAATTTTTAATTCACATGTGCACTCTTGTTAGATGCTGCCGAGGAGATGCCGGGAGAAGAGTCTCTGTATCCCTGACAACGCAGCCACCTCCTGCATGATACAGCCGCCGGGTTATGACGTCATCGGCGCTGGACGGAGATGGAGGCGGGCAGCGTGGATGGGCGGACGGATGGACGGCTTCCCCGGCATTGATTGGTGAGTATCCTTATATCTGTAATGTCTTCACTATTGTGTGCCATCTAATGAAGGGGACTAGCTCCCCGAAACATTATTAAATGCACCCAGTTTCACCTTGATCCGCCGCCTGTATTAAGTCTCAGAGTGCTGCCCCCCACGCCATAATGTGCAATGGGTATTACGTTGTGGCGTAATGTGTATTGGCATAACTGTGTTATGGACATTACAGTATGTGGCATAATGTGTAAGGGTCATTATGGTGTGTGGTATAATGTATTTATTTATAGTTTCTTATATAGCGCAGCATATTCAGTTGCGTTTCACAATTGGAAACAACAGTGATTAAAAAAACTGGGTAGATACAAACCGATATGGAGAGAGGAGGGCCCTGCTCGCAAGCATACAGTGTGTGGCATATTGTCTAATAAGAATTGGTTCTTCATAAATTATTTTGTGTTTTTCTTTAATTTGGGGGGGGGGAGGGAGGGCATATTTTTACTGTTCGCACTGGTAACCTAATTGCCAAGAAACTGTTTTTCTTTTAACAAAAATGGGAGGGGGGGCGCCAGAATTTTTTTTGGCAGGGGGGAGCAAAATTTCTAGTTACGCCACTGCGGTTAGGTTTAGGCACTGGAGAGGGGGAGGTACTCAGAGTCAGGCTGCCAGGAGGGAATGGTTAGGTTTAGGTTGTGGGCTGGAGGGTCTAGGTTTAGGTAATGTGATACAGGGGTTAGGTTTAGGCACTAGTGGAGAGGGTGAAAGTTTTTTTTACCAAAATGGAAAAAATAACTAGTTGCTGATGTGAGAGGCTTCTCTTGATTTCTAAAAAGAGGGGGGGGGGGGTGGAAGGAATGAGCTGCTGCTTGAATATAGATATAGTGGTCTCTAAAACAGTAGAACAAATACCCATGTAAAGCAGCGCTGGAAATGTAAAGGGACACACTAACAAATGGGATTGCCACAACAAAATTAAAAAAGGATCAAATATCAGCAAATGTTTCCTAAGAACATATATGGGGGTCGCGGGCAAATGCAGGATTTCTAAGGGGGTTTCCAGATGTGATGCAGCTAGGATGCTGGTGTTCTGTGTTCACTATGCAAACACAGTAGTTTGTGGAGGGGAGGGTTAGGCTGTGGGATGGTTAGTTTGTGGAGGGGAGGGTTAGGCTGCAGGAGCATTAGATTGCGGAGGGGAGGGCTACGCTGTGAGAGAGTTAGTTTACGGAGGGGAGGGTTAGGCTGCGGTAGGATAATTTTGCGGAGGGGAGGCTTAGGCTGTGGGAGGGTTAGGCTGTGTATGGGGGGTAGTGGTGTGGGTTAAGCTGCAGCAGGGAACACTTGCAGATATGGCACAGAGATGAAGCACAGGAGAGTTATTTTTATGTGTCAGGGTCCCAAAGCTGTACTCAGCACACTCTGTCTGCACTGCTGACGGTATAACTAATTATTGTGACAGTGTAGGATGGGCGCTCACCTCTTCCGATCCCATTGCCTGATCTTTGACCTTCTTCTACAGCAGCTGCGGTCAGAGCAGGGGTCTGTGTTCAGTCAGTGTAAATGTGGTCATCCCCCAGTCTGTATCACTCTGTGAACTTAACACTAGTTTGCAGGAATCTATGATCTGCAAACTCTCTTTGTTCTAGGGAATAGGATTGCCACCTAGCAACAGCTGGTGGGTTATGGTGTAAGCCTCCCGACATACGCTGGGATGGTATAGTGAAATAAAATTTTCACTTACCTTACCACAGCCAGGGGAGTAGGGAGCTTAGCTGCTGATGCATGACATGTGCACAGGCAGTGCACATATACTGCAGGTCATGCAGGTGCACTCTAGTCACATGCACCTGCTGTATATAAGGCTAAGCCCCGCCCCCTGAGGTCCGATTTTACAGAAGCTTACAGATGGCAATCCTAAGGTGGAACAAGAGAGAAATACCATTGTATGCAAAGACCATTGTATGCAAAAATAATGTTAACTAGAACATTCATAACGAACATAGATCAGATCTGAGAAACTCTACTGGAAGGAGTAAGAATGAAACTGGGTTGGACTAGGAACCAACAACTGAAATAACTGCCATGCTGTACTATAGCCGGGCATGTTATAAACTGAGGAAAACTTGTGAGTATAGCAGAGAAGAGGAAATAATTAATTTCTGATCTTTAGGTGGCTGCACTTGTTGCTTCTTCTAGGCCTTTGGAGTGCCTTGAATCAAAGGATAAGTTAGGTATATAACCGAACCTTAGAGAGAACAAGCAGCAGACCTAGCAAGGTACTGGGTGGGAAGGGTGGGAGCTGTTGCTAGGTGGCAATCCTATTCCCTAGAACAAAGAGAGTTTGCAGATCATAGATTCCTGCAAACTAGTGTTTGTTCGTCGGGAGGCTTGCCACCTAGCAACAGCTGGTGGGTAGACTACCACACACCTGGTGGTTGCTCTAAGGAACGCAATTCTTTGAGAACCAGAAGGCCTCCAGCAATGTCTAAAGAAAGTCCAAGCGGATGACCAATGTGCAGCTTGCAATACAGGCTGAAATGGTAAGCCTCTAGCAGCCATTGAATTAACTGCGTCACAGTGAAGGGGATGGCCTCTGAAGTGGATTGTCAATTCCAGAACTCTATGGTGGAAACTATACACTCCCTGGTCATAAAAAGGTCTGGCAGGATGAAAAATATTCTGGCATGTGAGAGAGAAGTTTGTTTGATGTCTCTCCTTACAGGTACTGTGAGGGGTAAGTAAGTGGATTGGCAATCAACTATACAAAGATCTGAATCTGACTGGTCTCTGACCAGATCACATTCCACCAGAGGTGTGTGCATGGAACTTGTTTTTGTGTGTCCCCTTAGAATAATAAGGAAACCCATTGGCGTAGGGGTCATCCAGGTTCAGATATGTGGTTTGACGAAAACTCAGCCCCTCTGGCTGCAAAGGCAGGGGCTAACAGTGAAGCTAACTTCTTTGAAAGGCCAAAGATATCTGCAGATGGTGGTATAGTGGCCAAGAAGTACATAAAGGGATTAATGTCCCACCAGGTAGAATGCCATAGCATGGTGGTCTAGCTAGAAAGAATCCTTTAAGTATTCTTATTCTCTGAGGCCTGGGATAAGGAGAGCTAGAGTCAAGCCATATGAGCATATCTTGGCATAAGCCAAACCTGTTTCGAATGTGGTGGCAAGGAAGTCCAGAGTTATGCTAGGCTCGGAAAAGGGGGCCTGAAGAAGGAAGGTTAGAGGACTGTAAGGCTAGACATTCAATTATGGATTGATATCTGGATCTTATTCTAGGCCTAAAACAGGCAAGGCGTGGAAAAGGCAGAGAGGTTGGGAATGGTCTGGAACCTAGTAATGTTGCAATCCACATACAATGTGGAAGATGTTTCAGTAGGTCTGTGCTGCCCTGGAAGCAGTCTGTAGATGAACCTAGAGGAAGCCCGTAACCTTGTGAAAAAGGTTGATAAAGGGAACAAAACTCTGGAGGGCCAGACAGAGTATGCCAGAAATATTTGGGTATTTTGGACACGTCTGTTTTGATTTTGTGGATGACCCACAACCGCAGAGCTAGAGGGAAAAAGGCATATGAAAGTGGAATGTCAGCCCGCGAAAAAGGACATAGCATCCATGTGGAGAGTCCCTTGAGTCCGAATTTTGGATATGAATGTCCGAACTTGTACGTTTGATGGTGTTGCAAACGTATCCACTTGTGGGTGACCCAAGGTCTTTGCAATTCTGAGAAAGATCTCTGGTGTGTTATGGCAGCAGTGGGATCTAAATCTACACCTCCGAAGTAACTGGAGAGTCGCTCAATCCACAGTATGACTGGTTATGTATAAGGAAATGGCTATCTTGTTTAACTCTTCTTGTATGCATGTAGCAAACAGGAGAATGGACCGCTGTACTGCCCACTTCCAGGCATTTATTGCCTGCTGACAGAGAATGCAAGATCAAGTGCCTCTTATTCTTTTGAGGTAGATAAATAGTGGTTTTGTTGTCCAGACAGAGCTGAACTGAATTATCCCGTGGGTCTGAGGGAAATGCAGAGGATATATCCAATCTGGCAGCTCTTAGCTCTAAGAGATTGATATGAGCTTTAGAATCTCAAGCGGTCCACTTCCCTCCTACTGTATTGCACTGGGTGAATGCCCCCCAGCTCATGAGGGATGCATCTGATGTGATGACTATGTCTGGAGTAGGAGGTAGGGGAGATCTGGAATAGGAAATGTTTTCCAACTGTGAATCTCCCTGTGGACTATGGGAGATAGTATCATTTTGTCTGTCCTAATCCTGTCAAATAAGGGATGATAGGAGGTTCTGGAATTGTCTGCATATGAGAGGTACGTGGAGAAAACCCAGGATCTGAGGCTCTCATTTTCCTTATCAGCCTAGCCAAGTCTCTCAGTGAAAACTGAGCACCTGAGAAACATAGACTTGTATGGCGTTCCACTTGTCTGAGGGAACCGCTATTGATAAAGAAGAGGAATCTATCAAAGACCCCAGAAAGACAACAGATTGGGAAGGTATTAATACAAATTTCTCAAGGTTCTTATGAAAACCTAGATGCCAGAGGAGCGACAGGATAAGATACCTGGGAGAAAAGGGGGACAATTGTTTTGCATGCACTACCAGGAGATTACCTAGGTAGATAATAACAGAAAACCCTTTACTGTCTGAGGTGTGTAATTGCTGCCTTCATGATGCATATGAGTATGTAAGGGGCATTGGACAGTCTGAAATCCATTACAGCCCAGTTGCATGGAACGTCTCTCCACAGGGAACTTAGCAGCCTCCTATGATTTGGACGTTCCAGTATCATGTTAAATGCCTCCTTCAGGTCTGTTTAGCTACAATGTTTAGCTTGGACCAGCCTAAAGGGTATATCTGCTAAACCCTCCATATGGAAAGACCAAGGTTTCATATATATTCAGTACTGGCCTATATGAAAGGTCCTGTTTCCTTACAGGGAAATGGTAGCTGACCCAACCTATTTGCAATTGTCTGCCGACTCGATCTAGCCCCGTTAAAGGGCCAGGGACATTATTTATCCAGCATCCAGAACTAGTGTTCCCTGGATGGGAGCATATCTGGTTAGGAAAAGGAACAAGGGGAATATGCCCCTCCCCCCACCTGTACATGGTAGTCCGCCTACAGGAGGCCAATGCTCTGGAAAGACAGGGAGGAATCCTCTGTCTTTATTAGGATGATATTCACTTCACCTCTCCTGACCTGTGTCTGGGAGAAGCCTCCTCTGCACACTCTGTGGCTGTCACATTGCTATAGGTTCAAACTGATGGCTCCAACAGAATGACCCTCCTAGCAAACAGGCCCCTTGAAGGGCTGGGGACTTTAGCAGAACTTAACCTTGTGTATGAAGTCAGGACTGAAAGATCAGAATTAGGTTTGGGACATCCACTGATGCAGGAGCTACATTAATGAGATCTGCACTTGCTTGCTGGCAGTTCTGCGGGCATTTGAAATAGAATTAAAGGCCTGGCCAATCATCAGGGTAGCTCTATTAACAGCTTTCAATAGGGCCATTTGGAAGCAGGGAATCTAGGGAGTTCGCTGGAACCCTTCTTACTCTGCCTTATCCAGGGCAAATAATACTGGCCCACAGTGTCAGTTACTTTGAACTTTATTTATTTTTATTTATTTATTTTTTGCAGCACTTTTTCCCCCACTTGTGCTGAGAAAGCAGAGTCAATCTCTAGGGTAAAAAGTGCAGGGATTTCAGGAATGCCCATGTGTTACAGAGAACAATCTGTCCTCCTTAATGAGGGGCTGCAAAAGCCAGCTGGGTGAATTACTACACCTCAAGCACTTGTTCAGGGCAGAGTGTGCTGTCTATAGCATAAATGGGGCATTTCACTTGCCAATGCCACTCAGGTCATTTGCAAATCACTATATTCACCCCTGTGAGAGGATTCACTGGATCTTGTTACATCCTCCAACTCCCAAGCCACTCCCTGTGAGTTAGCTGGGGACTGTGTACTGTGGTGACTAGTCCCTTTTCTGAGCACTAGTCCCTGTTATGAGCTTGTTGTTGAGCATACTGCCAGTGACAGGCAGGAAAATGTGCCGGCCATGGGCAAGAGAGGGTGGTCTGTTAGAGACCTCTCAGGTATTCCTACTGCAGGCAATACCTGGTAAAGAGATGTTATTGCCTGAACAGGCATCTCTTGAAGAAACATGAACTGTTTGTTTGTTTCTTTTTGTGCCTTTCCACAACACTGTGAGAATAGGCAGGGGGAGGAGGAGAGACTGCCTGACTGGGCTCTCCTTTCTCCACAGAAACTTCCCTGCTGTCTTCTGACCTGACAGGGTTAAATAACTTTCTCCTCTTAAATAATATCTCATTCTGTGAGGAAGAGGAGGTATAAGCAGCCACAGCCATGTAATGTTTGGAGGGCCATCTGTTTTGCTGAAGGATGGGGATTTTATTAGTCTGTCTGTAGCAGACACAGACACAGCTTCCTCCTTCCTTCAGCGCTGAGGTAAAATCTGACCTCAGGGGGCAGGGCTTAGCCTTATATACAGCAGGTGCATGTGACTAGAGTGCACCTGCATGACCTGCAGTATATGTGCACTGCCTGTGCACATGTCATGCATCAGCAGCTAAGCTCCCTACTCCCCTGGCTGTGGTAAGGTAAGTGAAAATTTTATTTCACTATACCATCCCAGCGTATGTCGGGAGGCTTACACCATAACCCACCAGCTGTTGCTAGGTGGCAAGCCTCCCGACGAACAAAAAAGCTGGGAGGTTGTGTGGTCCCTGCAGTGTAAGAGCAGCTACTGTGTGCAGCTGCTGGCCAGCGTGTCCAGGGCAGCATGCTCTGTACAGTCGCTGACTGTCTGTGTGCAGTCCCCGGCATGAAGAGTCAGTACAGTCGCAGCCCAGCGCTTCTCAATAGCCCCAGCGGCTTCCAGTATGTGAGAGAGGAGCCGGGACCAGAGCGCTGTACTGTTGATCAGCACCCGAGATTTCAACACAGTTTAGGTCTTTGCGCTGTCCCTGCCTGCCAGTGTCACTTCCCTTGTAAAGATGTGAACTCCCTGCTCCCGCCGCTGCTCTGCTCAGTGCCCACCCAGTGCATCTGAAAAGCTGTCCTGCCGAGCACTCAGAAGCTGCTGCAGCAGGACATTAGCAGCCCACAAAAAAAACTTTGGCTATCAGGGGGGTTTCTGTGCAACCAGAAACCCTACCTGCGTGCACCACTGGGGGTGTCCTCTATGGCAGATGACAGTTCAGTGGCAATGATATTTTATGTCCCTTTTTCCAAAGAGGTGGGCAGTGTTAGTATTGGCACTGTGATTTTAAAAAGATGGTCTCACCACTTAGTGATGGGTGTTTTTCCGTGCTTGGGTCCTGGTGTCCTCACTATGTTGCGGTTGTGCAATGGTGGTAAGATGCCACTGGAGGAAGATCTCCGGCCTTATGGAGCTTTTCCAGTGGTGGTGGTCCTTTTATAAATGTTGCATGCAATAGTGCCAAATGAATGTCCTGCCGATGTAGGTGGTCAGGGGATGCCACAAACAGTTCTGCCATAAGGTGTTTCGGACCCCACCCATATGGCAGAACTGTTTGTGGCATCCCCTGACCACCCACATCGGCAGGACATTCATTTGGCACTATTGCATGCAACATTTATAACAGCACCACCACTGGGAAAGCTCCACAAGGCCTGAGATCTTCCTCCAGCGGCATCTTGCCACCATTGCACAACCAGAACATAGGGCTTTATTCTGGTCGGTGCGGTCGGATGCGTATATGCGGACAGGACCGAGCTTCTTGAGCCCTGCCTTTCGTACAGACCGCTCACTGGGTCCGAATGCGGTAAGCCGCTGACCGCACGGAGCACGAGTGGATTTCTTGTGTGTACACCTCCTCCATCTCTGGGAACCTCCCCCATCATTCAATGGTCGCAGACCATCGAATGCAGGACCGAGTGGTCAGGCAGCACCAGACCACTCGGGCATTTCTCCGTGCAAAAGCAGGGATATGGGCGGGCAGCTGACATCTGGCTATGTCATATGTCCGCCCTCCACACGTGCGTCACAGCCGCATTACCATACGTACGCCCAGCTTTTTCATGGGAACGCCCATGAAACTCTGGGCATACACATATGGTAATGAGCCAAAACAGCCCTTCACGCCCCTCTACTCCCCCTGTTCGGAGTGTAGAAAATTCATGCGGTATTTGGACGTGCCTGCCGTTCGCACATGCGCAGATATGCCTCTGCACATGCGCAAACACCAAACATCGGCGGACCGACCGCACGCGGACAGAACAGCACCAACCAGAATTAGGCCCATAGTCAGGACACCAGGACCTGAGCACGGAAAAACACACATCACTAGATGAGACCATCTTTTTAAAATCACAGTGCCAATACTAACACTGCCCACCTCTTTGGAAAAAGGGACTTAAAATATCATTGCCACTGAACCGTCATCTGCCATAGAGGACACCCCCATATATGTTCTTAGGAAACATTTGCTGATATTTTATCATTTTTTAATTTCATTGCGTTTTAATAAATTGTAATCTTCATAGGAAATTCCATTTGCATGTGTGTCCCATTCCATTTCCAACGCTGCTTTACATGTGTATTTGTTGTACTAGTGGAGAGGGTTAGGGTCAGGCTGCAGGGGGGAGGTTAGGGTTAGGCTGCTAGTAGGGGGGATAGGGTTGGAGGGGAGGGGGTGCATAAGTATACCTACCTGACCCCTGTTGGTAATCCCTCCTTCAGGATGCCATCTTAAGTATTCTGACTGCCGCTATCCTGACGAGAGGTCATCCGTATATATCCCTTACTGTATACCAATTTATAATCACAAAGACTTTCATTAGAGTTTTACTTATTTTTTTTATTATTATCTGTAATATTATTCATATTTGTCATTTTTGTAGTCATTTACATTTTGGTACAAATGTAATTAATGCAATGTCTGTCAATTATATGTAATTATAAAATAATTATTTAGTGTTTACTAGATGGCAGCTAATTACAATTTGTGTCATTGATTTATTGGTTTCATACATACTAAGTCGAATGCCTACTGCGATGTCATGACCTCACCGATTTAATAGAAATTAGATGAAGGCTTAAACAGTCTTTAAACTTGGAACTTCTCTCATGTCTTATAATGACAATTAATAATGATAAATGACACTTTATTTCAAAGACTATTTGTCCTTATTAGTTCAAATTGAAAGGTGGCTCAAGTAAAAAATAAGGAGGATAGAAGGATAGCGGAGAACTTTCACAAAGTTAAAACATGTTTCTCAACCATTGCTATTTTTATATATATTTATATATGTACTGTATATACATTTTTTTTAATAGCTCCACCCCAGATCCAGAGTGCCTGGACCTATTTTTGCAGGCTTGCCGGCATTATAAAAGCATCCCTCCAACTGTACCGATTTAGCCGGTACAGTACTGTTTTTTAACTAAATCAAAGTCTACCGAATGTACCGGTTTTCTTTTCTTTCAGACGGCTCCTCAGTACGGTCCCAGCCGGTACTTGAAATCTATTATCTGCCCCATTGGTGCCTTCTGCACCTGTTCCCAGTGGTGCATCGCATGTCCCGGACCAGCATGCATCGCGTCAGGATGCCCTCTTGGGACCTGATGCATACGCACTCTGAATATCTGCCCACCGTGACGGTCTCTGGCAGGACCTGCTGTGTGTTGATGAAGAGTCCCCCGCAGCCTCCTGAGCAGTGAGTATGCAGGCTGTGCCTGTGTTCTGGCCATGGGGGATCACCGCGGTTTATCTCTTCTGTGTGCCCGGCTCCCTCCTCTGCCTCCTGTAACTTTTGGTGGGCTGTTATACTGCTTTGAGGTCTGGGGCTGTAGTTAGATGGGACTCTGCCTTTGTAGATAACTGGTTCCCCCACCCTTGTTTATACCTGCCAGATAATACTAATATATATTATAATGCTCCCATTCGGAAAGGGGTGGCCACGCCCCTTTTACCAGTAACCACACACACTTTGCACGTGGCCACACCCCTTTCTGGGGGTGTACCGATTTCTGCCGTTCAAATGTTGAAGGTTATGTAAAAGTTGATTGCAAATCTGAATAAGTTTGGGGTTTATTTATTAAAGGGCAAAAAGCTCTATATCCAGCATCACACTATAGGTGTCACAACCAGCAAGAGGAGTCTAGTAATATTAATTTGGTCTTTTCAGGATGATGATATTAGAGGAAAATTAATAAAAGTATGTCTTAAGAATTTGATTTTATTTATAAATATTTATTACATCCTAACAGTCTATTTATGCACACTGCTACCTCTTCTGTGTCACACCTGTCTGTCTAACCCTCCCCTTTACAATGTAAGCTCTCATGTGCCTTTCTTAGAATATATAAACCTCTGCCACCCTTATATTTGCTTCAGTGTCCTGTCTCCTGATGTAACTATCCTTATTTACCTTGTACTTGTCCTAAATTGTCTTGTACTGTCATTGCTTATTTGTTTTTTTGTTAATTTATGTATTGTTAGGTGCTGCGGAACCCTTGTGGCACCATATAAATAAACGATAATAATAATTACAATATTTCTAAGAAATTATATTTTAAATCTATTTAAAACCTTTTGTTTTGTATGACTTTTTTTTAGCACAGAGTGGAACATGCCCAGCTAAACTGTGCATGTGTGTAGTGGTGCTGAACAAAAGGGGTGCTAATTACCAGGCATGGGCTTGTTGGAGGGGACCGGCAGGGTTCAAGGGTCAGTGCTCCTCTCCCACCTCACATTGTATTTGTCAGCTGGCAGCTGTAGCCTTTCTTCATAGCCTAGCTCTTGCTGTGTGCTGGGCTGCAGTGGGTGCACAGAGACTGCTTTCACTGATTGCAGCAGTCTCCTCTGCCTGCCCTTGGCAGAAAGGCTGCCCCATCTTCAGGTGTACAGTGCTTCACAGTGCATAAATGCTATTTTTTTATTTGGAGGGGGTTATAAGGGGTAATTGCTAAATCGCTGTGATAAGGCAATGCCCTTGACTTTCCCAGGGCACCTGTACTCTCTGTATAGCACTATACCATACTGACCTCTGTTTAGTCCTGTAGGCACATTCACTATACCCACAGACTATTTAACCATTACTATTTTACTAATAAATGAAGGTAAAAGGTTGTAATAGAATATGAGCATAATATGAGCATATAGCTGGGTTTAAATTCAGTAAGTACACTATTCTTCTTTACTGGGACCCTAGCCTCCCTCATCCGAACATTAAATGTCATAAAGAATGAAGTCACATTTGTAGCATTATGGAAAATGTGTTCTAAATTTTTTTTTTTTTTTTAATTCAATATTTTTTATTGAGATTTGTTCATACTGCAAAAAACTAGAACACCCCTTACATATAGGAGGGCAATTAGGGCAACAACATAAAATTGCAAGGCAGACAGGAGGAAATACAGCATGAGTAAATGGTCTTATGTTAATGAGCATGATACGTATAATGCATGGATACAGAATAATTCCAGAGAGCAATCATGGTATTTCATTCCCCGAAGGCGTCATTCGGGGATGACCAAGCATGTACAATATAAAACATGTAGTGAAATATTAGTTGCAGACTGGGGTAGTCATCATCCTCCCACTTAGTAGGAATCGCTTACTATATTATACAGTGACCAAGTGAACTTCACCCAAAATAATAAGTAAAATGATTCCCAAAGCAAACCTACCTCAAAACCCCCCACCCTGTATAACCTATCCCCAATTTAGGCATACCTGGAGCCCCTAAACCTTCTAACCCCTACCCCCACTATCTATACTATGTCTAAACTATACTATTCTAGTTGGTCCCACCCTCCCCGATAAAGAAGGCAGTAACTAGTGGTCATCAGCCAGACTGATAGGATAACTACCTAACCATCAGGAGAAAACTTCTTCGTCTTGGCTAAACTACGCCAATCTAATTATCCCTTTAAACCTTCTAAACCCCCACCCCCAGTTTAAGGAGAATTAGCAGAATGGACTGACTGGGGCGGTAATGAGTAGGGCACCCTAGAGCATCAAAACGTTTTCATGACACCCCTAGGCCAATTGCTTTTTATCGATAAATTCAGAAACAAATATTAAATTACGTGCATTGAGTTTATATGTCACAGTTATCTGGTGAGGGACAGGATTTGCTTCTGCTTGTGCACATATATTAGGTTGGCAGCCACCAGCACTGGTTTTGTCTGGTACATTGACCATTCATAATATGAATTGATCCTGGTCCACCAACCCAAGGCACCCCTGCAAGTGTCCTGAGGCACCCCAGGGCGCCTAGGCACACAGTTTGGGAACCACTTGAGTAGGGTCAACATCCACACATAATAAACAGGAGATCAGTCTAATCTCACCCCAAATATTCACAGATATAAAATGCAGACACTAGAGCAGGATTAGAAGAATAAGCACATAAATAAGGAATGCATATCAGTCAGGTTCCCAGAGACAACAGAGCCAAACAACATATCCTCCCCTAATCCGGCCAGTATTCAGTATCATTAAAGGAAAGAATCAGGAATTCAGTATCATCCCATCTTTTCCTAAAGTAATCAGGAGAGCACTTAGCATATATATATCACACAGCCTGTATAGTAGAGGCAGAGCAATATTCCCACCCTGAGGCACAACAGGATAAAGAAAGTAATGTTTAACTCCCAGATATAATTTGGAGAAAGATTCAATGTCCTCAGACTTGAAAGCAGGAGAGATCATCGGGGTATCCATACTGGCATAGGAACATCCAGGTCTCGGAGGACAGTACCCCCCACCGACTATGGGACCTCTGGTACAGTCAGGATCACTTTGCATCCAGCTACAGGGTATGCAGGGAGAGCAGGATTGGAAGAAAAATATGAATCTTCCTCCGTCTATTCCACACTTCGTGCATAGGCTGATGATGAGGCTTGAGTAATAATGGACATAGTGGGAAACATCTGGAGCAATCTTTGTGATGCGACATTTATTACCTGAAGAATTTTATCAACGGAGATAACCATGTTGCTAGTGATGTGCAAGGAGCAACACACGAGAAATCCCAGCGTAGCGGTGGCCTAGTATACAATGACAATAGTGAAAAGGCGACAGCTAGCACATCACCCAGCTCACCACACATGCAATCAGATACTGTATATCAGTGTCTATAACAGGTATATAAAATGGCCGCGGTTCCCGCCACACAGGATACCCGGGGAGCACTTTCCAGCCTCCTCTCCACCCTCCCCCCCCCCCCCACCAAGCCGGTCTGAGGGCTATAGTGTGGACCAGAGAGGGTGACCAGCAGTGATTATCCCCAACAGCAGGCTAAGGCACAGAGCAGTGCCGCAGCTCCCAGCTGTCCAGGAGGAGGGACGGGGGTGGCAGGCGGCATCTCGCAGCACACACAGCAGTCGGGGTAGAGCATTTGGCCAGCTGGACTTATCCGGTCAGGCGGCAGGTCCACAGCAGCCTGGCAATGACCCTCTCCAGCACTGCGCCTCCTGTCTGCGAAGGAGAGATGCAGGGAGCGTGGTACAACAGTGCCGGGCAGAGAAAAGAAAATGGCGCCGGCAGTTACCAGCGCCATCCCAGGCCAGTCTCCTCAGGATTAAACCAGGCTGCACACCAGGTAGGGCTGAGAAATGGGGCTCAGTCTATTCAGGAGATATCCCCCCCCAGCAGCAGGGTCCGGGACCTGTGTGAATGCTTACAGGATTTTAATGCAAGATATTAGGGATGGAGAGCACAGGCTGGAAGAAGCTACTCCATGTCCACCTAAGTCATGCCCCTGTGTTCTATATGTTAAATTATCGTATTGTGTGGATACGGTAAAAACTGTCATACATACTATAATTACAAAACGTACAATGTATTGTGCAAAACTGGGCATACAATTAAAGATTAATTGTCCAATCTGGCTGGTTGAAACAAAAATCTGGTAATTTATGGGAGCAAATGAGAGTTGATCATTTGCTTCAAAATGCTTGAAAACAGACAAAAACGGTCATTCAGATATTACCAGATCTTTGTTCCAACCAGCCAGATTGGACAATACATCTTTAGGTGTATGGTCAGCTTAAGATGGACCAATTGCACTTACAGATGGAGCACCTCTCATTTATTGCTGGGAAATGCCAGAATGCCCCCGCTGGCTTTGCCGGCGGAGAGGCACTTCATCTGACTGGGACGCACGAGTGTCTCACATGCGCCTGCGTCCCAGTCACTCGGTGGCGGGGAGTGAAAACCCCAGGCGGGCAGGGTTAGGGGGGGTGCCGGAACCAGCAGGGAGGTGACGGGAGTTGGCAGAGTGCTCCATCGGGACGGAAGCGTGAGCATCTTGTGCGCACGTTCCCCCTTCCGGCAGCTGCCGTCGGCTAAAGAAGAGGCACTCCATCTGTAAAAGTAAAGCAAGCAGACAGTGTAGCAGCAAATAAATTATGGTGGGAAGTTCAAGCGAAGTCATCGGCATGAATTGGTCTTTCTCTAGATTTTCCTTTAATGAGACCCATGCCATATGATACACTGATCCTCATTTGCCTCGGAACATCTGCTCTGGACAAGGTAAACATCAATAGGGTAAGAAAAATCTTAGAAACATGACTGAATAAATTAAGGACAGAACTAAACTGTAATAGGTAGAGGGGGATAGGAAGTCATTTAATATTGAGTTGTAAAGCTGCGAAGGTAAAGATGACACTTGTGAAATAAAAGGTAAAAGAGACATGAAAGCAGATAGTGAAAAAGTAGGAGGAGGAAAGAGAGGGGGTGAGGAGGACAGGAAGAGACTGTAGACTAGGACAGAGATCTGGAACCTTTGGTACTCCAGCTGTTGTTGAACGACACATCCCAGCATACCATACTACAGTTTTGCTGTGTGTATAAAATGGACCTGAAGGATTGCTGCGGTGCACTCCAGCAGCCCTGACGGAAGTCTGCCGGCAGACGCTCCACCCCAAGCCATAAAGGCAAGGCACCAAGCTCTATAAAGATCTGACTGACCAACGCTGCTCCACTGATATAGTAAGCGAGAGACTATCTTTTTACCTGAAAGGAATCATAATCCACAACCAGTACACTGGACATTTGTGCACATGTTTGTCTCCCCCCCCTCCCCCCTGTATGTGTATACTGGTATTACCTAAACAACCGGCACCCTAAACCACCCCCCCTCCCCAGCTTTAGGCAGCTGCCTTGAGCGCCAGGATCTGTGGGGTGCCACCAAGTCTGCCTATCAAAAATCAAGGATGTCTATGAGGATCCTTGTTGAACTTATTGCAGGTGGCGACTGTGGAACTTCGAAGACCTCACCTCCGTACTTTCACTTGATGCATGCTACCCTAATTTGCTGCCCCCTCCTCCTTGTACTCTGTTATGGGTGGCAAAGATGAGGGCGTGGGGGGCCTCCAGGGAAATCAGAGGACTTGCCCACCTTCCCGGGACATCCACCCGATATTTTGAGGAGCTTTCCTGCCACTACGTACTATTAGACAAGTATGCCTTAAGGGGTTGGAAAGTAGGTATTGGTGGCAGTATGGGGAAGGGGGGGGCAGTTTTGCCTAGGATGCTGAGAAGCCTTACACTGGCCCTGGTACCATCTCTATGAAATGATGAATGCAATCGCTTTAACCAAGGAGATAGAGAAATTAAAGGCACTCTCCTACTCCACCGATAAGGTTTCAACATTGGGTCGGTTCCGCAATTTCAATCCCACTAAATCTTATGACCCGGTGTAAACGGTTGTGGACAATAACTATATTGCTATAAAGGACAGAGTTTTAGTGTAAGAGGAGTATGAAGGTACATAGGGGTTTATTTACAAAATGGGAGTTCTATTGAAGATGGGATGATGCTCTGGGCAACCAATCAGATTCTATTGTATTTTAGAAGGTGCTAAGTAAATAAGAAGTAGAATCTGAAATAGAACTCCCATCTTAGTAAACCCCATATACTCAGACGGAGTCAGAGATCTAGTGATATGGAAAGGAGGAAGAGAGTAGTGTAGGCAAAACAACTAATACTAGGTATACCAAAGTATAACTAGGCTTATTTGAAAACCTTAGCAGATGCTTTAGCAGTGTTCACAGCACTTATCCATATCACACATGGTAGAGGAGGGAGGGTAGTAGAAGATTGAAATAGCACAATACAGTTTGATGCAAATGAGTTTGAGTACAATGAATACAAGCCTAGCTCGGCATATATAGTGCCATCAGTTTGTCCTGTTCCTGGAACTGAGGCTCATCAGGCCTTGAGCTTGATTTGAATCTATCACTACACATACTCAATGTCAGCCTAGAGTCTATATGGAAATATATCAAGTCTACTAACACCTGGTAACATGGTTGCGATGTTCCAGCCATCAATAATTATACCAATGTTCCAAAAGTGGTTATTTATCTTTTTAAGAATTATATATATATATTTTATAGAAGTTTGTATGGAATATACTGTAATAACCTAATTCAGTCATTTAAAAAACTACCATTTCTGAGTATTTTTTGGAAAAATATTTCCCAGTTAAGTAGTTAATAGGTATATTTCTCCCTTCACGGTTACTTTCCACAAGTCATTAAACATTAATTAGCAATTTCTCCACTTTATTTCTTAAAGGTTTCATATTCTGCCAGTGGAAGATCCCGATGTCCAGTCTGACACCAGCATATAGGTATAGCTCAGTACAAATTTGTTCTCAAAATAGGCAAAACCATGTGCACTGCAGGTGGGGCAGATGTAATGTGCAGAGAGAGTTACATTTGGATGGGGTGTGTTGAAACTGAAATCGAAATTGCAGTGTAAAAATAATGCAGCAAGTATTTGCTCTGCACAGAAACAAAATAACTCACCCAAATCTAACTCTCTCTCTACATGTTACATTTGCCCCACCTGCAGTGCACATAGTTTTGCCCATTTTGGGAACATATTTGTACTGCGATCAGATCTGAATAAGGGCCATAGTCTGCACTCTCAGTTTCGTAAGTTTCTCTCAGTTGCCTGGAGGCAAGATGTATATTGGTGACCCACTCCCACCCCCCACCCACACACAAACACACACACACAACTTTATAAAAGATATATATATGTCTGTTATGAAATAAATATATATATATATATATATATATATATATATATATATATATATATATATATATAGAATATATGGTGTGTCCGGCACTCCTCGCTGAACGATGTACATATGCCTGGGTGCCTTCCCCAGTGACCTTGCTGCCACTAATACAACCTCCGATAAAGCAGGCGTCACTCCAGGTCTTAGGTAAATCAAATGGTGAAATTTATTTTTCCTTCTAAACGGTCAACGCCGTTTCGGGCAGTCGCCCTTCGTCAGGACCAGAAGAAACAAAATACAAATACAAAATACAAAATAGGTTGTTGCACTGTTGTATTTTGTTTCTTCTGGTCCTGACGAAGGGCGACTGCCCGAAACGGCGTTGACCGTTTAGAAGGAAAAATAAATTTCACCATTTGATTTACCTAAGACCTGGAGTGACGCCTGCTTTATCGGAGGTTATATATATATATATATATATATATATATATATATATATATATATATATATATATATATATATATATATATATATATATATATATATATATATATATATATATATATAGAGAGAGAGAGAGAGAGAGAGAGAGAAGAGATAATCCGGCACTCCACTAAAGAAGTAAAAAGGCAGCTTGCTCCGATGCCTTCCCAGAACCACGCAGGTCCAACACAGGTAAATCAGGCAACAGGCGTCACTCGGAGTCTTGAAGTAAATAAAGTGCTTTATTGCATATCAGGTGACCTACACCAGTGTACCCTGAGGACGAGTACTGGGCTCGAAACACTGGTGTAGGTCACCTGATATGCAATAAAGCACTTTATTTACTTCAAGACTCCGAGTGACGCCTGTTGCCTGATTTACCTATATATATATATATATATATATATATATATATATATATATATATATATATATATATTACAGGAAGAGAGAGAGAGGGGGAGAGAGAGGGGGGAGAGAGAGAGAGAAAACACATATATTTCAGAACTTGCAGTGATAGAATTAGCTTTCAATTAATGGATTTAAACTTGCGGGGGATGAGAGAAGCAGGAGCCCAGCAGCAGATGAGTCCACTGCCTTCCAGAGTTCTGCCTCTGCACACCATATACACCCCTTTGTGATGTTACTGTACTGTTGATGCAGTACATCATTAAAAATGTCGCCTAGTCACCTTTTCTTTGTGGGCACCCAATTTCTTTACATAAGTGGCATTTTATTCCAATATCTTCAGGCCCTGAACCAATAAAGTTATGTGCTGATAAATCTAATCTAAAGAATCTTGCCACACTGCTTAATCCATTATATCAATTTACATATGTTGCACAGCTTGTTGCTGGCCTATAAAAATTAATTTCTTATATATTTTTTCTAAATTCTCAAATGAAAGAACAAAAAAGGAAAGCAGGAAATCACTTCAATGAAATATCTCGTTTTAAGCTGTATATATTGCTGCATCCAAAATTCATGAAAGGAAAATTATTAAAATCAATGCGATATCTGTAATATCAAAGGGATATTTTACTCTTTGCACCTCTCTTTTAGATATGAAATAGAAACACATCCATAAATATGTAACAGTAAGTTTTCAATCTGTTTTAACAATTCTGAAAAGCAACTATATAATGCAGTTTGACAATTTATAAAAAAAAAACCTTTGAAATATACAGTTTGTAACACATATCAATCTATAAAGAAGAAACCTTTAGGGAAAACCATTACATATGTTTATTTTTCATTGTCACAAATTTTTCAAAGAAGCGGCAGCAAAACTCCAACGTTTATACTTTGAATTAAGACACTGCACATGCGAGTTGGATAATAAGTAACATTTCATTACATATGATATTACAACATATTACAAAATAAAGTAACATCAAATTAAAATGGATCTATTTAACAATAGAAGTGTGAATACAATTACAGAGATCAAAATGTATACATCTCTTAAGGATCACTGTCCATTTCAATTTGCCATTTTAAGGCCTTTATTCTGGTTCACTCGCAAAGGCAAATTCCTTCTCAAATGGACAAAACCCTGTGCACTGGAGGTGGGGCAAATGTAACATGTGCAGAGAGATTTAGATTTAGGTGAGTTATTTTATTCTGTGCAGGGAAAATACTGACTGCTTTATTTTTACACTGCAATAAAGACTTGAAGTAAATCCCCACCCAAATCTAACTCTCTCTGCACATGTTATATCTGCCCCACCTGCAGTGCACATGGGTTTGTCCATTTGAGAAGGAATTTGCTTTTGTGAGTGACCCAGAATAAGAGCCTAAGAGTACTAGTTTTATTTGCTATTGTAGCCCTCTTTCCACAGTATGGGCCTGACTCAGATTGACTAAGCAGCCTAAATTATTTGCTTAGTGAGCCATCTAAATCTAGTGAGCCATCTAAATTCTTTGCTTAGTGAGCCGTCACCGGGCAAGTGAATGCTGCCCCCCCTGCTGTCGCTCATCCATTCCCAGAACAATGTGAATGGATGTTTAGCATTCCACAAAATCACTGGTGATGTGCCATCTGTTTGCAAATATAAGTCAGTGTACACAGACAGGGCAGGTGCTGACTTCATTGGGACGCCCAGCTTTTTCGTGGGCGCAGCCACCTTTTTTGTGGGAATGCCCAGAAAATACTGGGTGTCCCCATGCACCTGCCCCCTGTCTGCCCCCAGCCCACCCCCTATGATTGCAAATGGCACGTGCAGCCCCCCTGTGTGGATGGCTCCGGCAACTTGCATAGTCACTGAAGCCATTTGCACAGGGGGGCTGCACATGCACATAATAGCGCAGGCACTGTCCCCAAAACATCGGGATGGGGCCAAACTCACACAATTGCAACATGCAATGCAACATGAATCGCCCCATATATCCCAAGGGGTGCCGGACGGGTTCCCGGCAGTCGGGATCCCGACAGTCATTTACCCGACATCGGGATCCCAACTGTCAAAATGCCGACAGCCGGGTGCCCGACGGACACCCGCTATTTTCCATCGTGGGGGTCCACGACCCCCATAGAGGGAGAATAGAATAGGTGGCTCGCGTAGCGAGCCACCGTGCCCGCAGCATGGTGAGCGCAGCGAGCCCGCAAGGGGCTTTTTTGCGCTCGCCATGCTGTCTGACTCCGGGCAGTCGGAATCCCGACGTCGGGATAAGGACTGTCGGGATCCCGACTGTCGGAGTCCCATACCACACCCATCCCAAGTAGCCTGGAGAACACCTTTTACCGCCACCAAATAGAGATTATTGCTTGCCACTATGCAGAGGAGGGGGCAGGTTTTAGCTATAGAAGAGAAACCAACATCACTGACCAATTTTTATAGTTGGAATTTTGCAACAGGTGGTGTATACAAGTGCATGCACTTTTTACGTTATTTCCATTAAAGTTTGGACAAGCACTAAAGTATAAACAGGTCCAATTGCTTTTCTCAGCATTTTGAAATATGAGTAAATTTGTGAACTGAATTTTTGGCGTTTCATCCAATCACAGTGATCATCGCTGTTGTGCTTACACTTTTACAATATACAGATTAAAGTTCATCAGCAATATGAAACCATGCATATTGTAACCCAATCGTAATTTACTTTTCACACTTACTGCAGTCTTCTTAGCATAGTGACATACAGTTGGGCTCATGCTGTAAGTTAACATACCCTAGCAGAATTTGTGATCTTCTGGCCATTTGTCAGAGAATATGAATGATAACTCCAAACTTTTCTTTCTCTCATGGTTAGTTGTTGGGTGAAGCCATTTATTGTCAAACAACTGTGTTTACTCTTTTTAAATCATAATGACAACAGAAACTACCCAAATTACCCTGATCAATGCCAAGGAGCAGAAACAGTGAAAAAACCCATGCCGACCTAACGACCTAACCCATGTCGACCTAACGCATACGTCAACCTAAACCCATGTTGACCTTGTCCCATGGCGACCTAGACACCTGTCGACCTTCACTCATGTTGACCTAGAACCCTGTAGACCTTGCCTCCTGTCAACCCAATGGTGTCAACCTAATGACTGTTGACCTAAGTGTGGTCGATAAAAGGATCCACACCCTACAGCAAACCAATCTTTTAATAGGTTCACCATCTTATAGACACCTAGTGAAGGAAGGAGAGAATGGGCGTTATGTAGCAATAACAGAAAAGAGGAGTTAATAGCCTGACCGCTGCATTTTGAACCAGCTGCAAGGAGGTACAATTATTAGACTGGTAGGACCAGTTTATGGACATTGCAGTAGTGCAGGGGTTCTCAAACCCGGTCCTCAGGACCCCACACAGTTCACGTTCAGGTGCATTCATTACTCATTGACACATTTTAAAAGATCCACAGGTGGAGTTAATTATTTCACTTGTGATTCTGTGAGGATACCTGCAAAACATACACTGTTTGGGATCCTGAGACCAAGTTTGAGAACCTGTGCAGTAGTGTAAACGTGATGATACAAATGCATGCATTAGTTTAAGAAGATCTTCTTTAAGAATTGAGTGCTTGATTTTGGCTATGTTCCTCTGATGAAAGAATTAAGTTTAAATTGTAGCTTACACTGCAATGTTAAGTGTCAAGCCACAAACCAAGACAAGATTCTTTACATATTCAGTATTGCAATTCTCAACCGCCAAGTGTAAGTTTGAATCAGCTAAGGACAGTACAAAGTTTTCATTCTCAATTAGAATCTCATGGGCTATGGCACGGGTGTCAAACACAAGGCCCGCGGGCCAAATCCGGCCCGCCAGACCTCGTCATGTGGCCCGCGCGAGGAGATAGCACGCAGGGCAGTGTGTCCCAGCTCCTGCCTAGGCCACCTCCTCTCACCCACCCCACCGCGGCCGCCTTACCTGTTCCTCCACTGTCGGTGGCCATGTTCCTGTAGGCACATATGTATGCGGCTACAGAAACATGGCCGCCGGCCTCCACGGCTACGTGGAGGAGAGCCCGGCCGCCTGTTCCCTCTGATGCCCGGCAGTGACAGACACTGGGTGGGGACGTCATGACGATGACGCCGCCCGCCCGCCCATGCGTCTGTAGGGAAGTAGGAGCAGGCAGGGAAGCTGGACGGGAGTCGGGGACAGTGTGGCCGCAGCAAGCAGTGAAGAAAAGCTGGAAGCCGCAGCAGCTGCAGGACAGACGGAGAAACAGTAAGTGAGGATGAGGATCACACTCACAATAAAAAAAAAAATATATATATCTGCTGATTCCTGAGGTGTCCCCGTGTATAATAATAATAATAATGCCATGACACCACAGGCTACTCCTCCTGTATAATCATTTATGTGTCATGGCATCACTTTTATTATATTATACAGGGGGAGCAGTCTGTGGTGTCATGGCATTATTATACAGGGGGAGCAGCCAGTGGTGTCATGGCATTCATTTTATATTATACAGGGGGAGCAGCCTGTGGTGTCATGGCATTATAATTATACAGGGGGACCTACAGATACAACCGGCCCTTTGAGGGTGACCAAACTGCTGATGCGGCCCCCGATGAATTTGAGTTTGACACCCCTGGGCTATGGTATCAAAGAAGGATTCCAAAATTTTTTTTGCACAGAAGACCATTATGCACACATACCAGGACAGTTTTACTGCTATATTTCCTGAAGAATCTTAACTGGTATGGATCATAAATATCATGAGTTGCCAGGTGGGTTTCCAGTTGAGTTGCAACCACTTTCTCAATAACTTTTCCTAGTAAAGGAAGGTTTCATACCAGTCTGTATTTGGTCAAGCAGTTTGGATCTTATTTAGATTTGTTTAAGAAGAGGTCTGAAATTGCTTCCTTTAGTGGCTCAGAAAAAATGTCTGTATTGAAAGAGCATTGTACTAGTTTGCAAATTCAGGGCCAGGTATATCAATACAAGCTATTAGAACCTTGATTGAGGCACGGTGTATGCGTAGTGGTGGGCTGTTAACCTTCAGGTAATTTCCAGAATGTCTTCTACAGTACATAAACTGGGTCTAATGATGATATATGAAGACAGCTAGCTTACACCTG
The DNA here is from genome assembly GCF_055691185.1 of Crinia signifera. Lineage (NCBI taxonomy): Eukaryota > Metazoa > Chordata > Amphibia > Anura > Myobatrachidae > Crinia > Crinia signifera. The sequence goes on along the minus strand of NC_139221.1, from coordinate 217,349,135 downwards.
GCTTGAAAATATGACACTCCTTTGATGGTACTGTGGGTATTACAGCCCAAGAAAAAAAATAAGTTTTCAAACACATTTCATCTTGAATAGGAAATGGTTATATCAGGCTTTTAGTATGCTGGTTAGAAAAGCATCTCCACTTTGTGGAAAAGATGAACTGGTCTATCGTTTGCTGTCAGTGTCTCACTTGACAGGAAGTCTGTTTTCTTATGGTTGTGGATTGTTCCTGTATTCTTCATTAGTTTAAACTTATTCTCTACCCATTTAGTTTATCTCTATCATCTTTCAAGTGTGAAACCACTTTTCTTTAGCTTTTTAACACTAGGGCTTGTTGGTGTGGTACATGCACAGGACTGATAATAATCATTTCACCCTTCATACTATATCTTTATTATAGAAACATCAAGAAGCTTCACAGGCACCCAAGCCCGCAAAGAGATTCATATTTGCTACAAGATCCTGACCTGGGGAGATATATCGTTCTTTGGACTATAACTGGTCAAATATATTCCAAAGTTCTATTTTGAAGGGTTGTGACAGAACTTAAATGAATTAGGTCAGAAACTTCTAATCTGATCTGGAAGACCAGACCATTCATTGTGCATACAAGGGGTGAGAGATTATCATTAACCCATGCATTGAAAACCCCAATGATGAGACATCTTTGATGTTCCAGAACTTCCTAAAACACGTAACCTATTATTCTGATAATGCCGGTTATGCTTGGAGTCTAACCAAATAGTATAAATATGATGTGATCACGCAGTGTCAGGAATCAATTACCCTATATTAACCATACTAATGTTTCTGTTCTTCTAAAAGTATCAATACTCCATGATCTTACTCACAAAGCTGAATATCTTATGAAAAGCAGAACATTGAGGAGAAATGAAAATAAGTAGCACAGCATTTATGCGCCCTACAGAGGCTACAAACACCAATAGGAGATTCTTCTCACATTATACAGTTAGCTTTTTAAGAACTGCTATAAAAGATCAGCAAAATTTCACTTTAGTGTTATAGCATAAACTTTTCCATATAAAGAAGTACTCAGCTGTGTCTTTATACTGCATAGTAAAATTAGAAACTCTGATCTTAATTGGCTTCTTGTTAATGGCGCTTAACACAGCATCCCTGTTGCATCTTCTACAAGTCTTTCTTTACACCTATATATTTTTCATGTACCATAAAGAGTGATGCAGACGGCACAAGATTTGTTTTACCCATCGTCCCATTCCGACAATATATATTATGTTTCAGTAGAGCCTTGTTTCTCCACATCTACGCAATATGTCAATAAAACTTCACAGTATTTGCATAAAACTTAGCTACTTATGCCCACAGCAGTTAGAAACACAGCCCTGAGCTAAATGTAGACATCATATGAATATTTTGGGGAGTGTATTTTTTCATAACAGCTGGATTCTTTTAATCAGCTTGTGGTTAGCGCAGGAGTAAGCACTTTTTTTAGGCTCCCTGCCTTACTTACACAATGAATCAGTCCTCTAATGCAGCTGCAGAACACAGCTTCCGCTACATCTTTTCACAGAAAGAAGCAATATATAATAGTTTTGTAAGTTGTAGTTTGATAACTAGGTCCTTTAATGATGAATACTCCATCTGAGTATTGTCAGATCACCTCCATTAATAAATACAATTTAAGGGCAGATTCAATAAGTTGCAGAATACACTTAAGCCAGGTATGCACGAGATGACATTTTAAACGAGTTTGTCAATAACGACCATTCTTTATGACAAATACTATGGCCTTATTCAGACCCAGTTGTAGTTTAGTGAGGATTGGCTAAACTACAACTGCCATTGCTAGGCTGCAGAGGGGCCACCCTGCACAGGGCAAAGCCGCCCTGGACATGGGTCTCACCCCACGATGTGCCTGCAAAAAAATGAGGGCGACATCACTGCACAGCGAACCACTTGCACATTACCGTCTGCCCCATGTCCTTTGTCATCTATACATGCAGCTAAATCTGTGGATATCGTTAGTGACCGCACACAAAAGGATGTGACACTGATGATATCTTTTACAAGACTCCAGTGTGTATGCACTATAAATTGTTTGTTCAGGAGCTCCAGAGAGGTCAAGGGAAATTTTGAGTGACATCATATTGTTTGCATGTCCTCTAGTGTGTACCCGGCATTAGATTAGAAAACCATGATCATTTAACGCATCTTTGAAATCTAGAAATCGCAGATTTTACTTTGCATCTCCAGGGATGGTAATGACATTTATAAAGTCCTTATTTTAATCAAAAATATATTGAAATACTTTGCAGACACTCTGGTACAGCCCTCTAATGAAAAATAATGTAATGTATGTAAAGGTGTTAAAGAGTAAAATATGATTAGTGAAGAAAATGCATTTTTCATGGTATAATATTTGAAAATAAAGGGGGTTATTCTGGTTCACTCCGTCTGGCAAAATTCCTTCTTAGAAGGACAAAACCATGTGCACTGCAGGTGGGGTAGATGTTACTTGTGCAGAGAGAGTTAGATTTGGGTGGGGGTTTTACTTCAAAGTAAGATCTATATTGCAGAAATAAAGCAGTCAGTATTTTCCCTGCACAGAAACAAATAACTTTACCCAAATCTATTACTCTCTGCACATGTTACATCTGCAGTGCACATGGTTTTGTCCATCTAAGAAGGAATTTGACAGAAGGAGTGAACCAGAATAACCCCCAAAGTGCAGTTGCTACGGTAAAATTTGACATATTTTCCACCTTTACTGTAGGTGTCAGTCGCGTTATTTTATATATATATTGCTCTGTTTGCAATAAACTAACGTCGGTCTACGACCTCTTCGTCTCTGGCAACTTTAAGCTACTGGCTATTATAGAGACTTGGCTCATGCAATCAGACACCGCTTCCCCTGCAGCACTATAACATGGTGGTTTCCACTTCACACAAACCTCCAGGCCCGGTAATAGTAAATGAGGTGGGGTAGGTGTATTACTGTCCCAGTTGTGTACATACACAGTCCTACAACTGGTTCCTTCACTCACATTCACATCATTTGAAGCAGAGGCAGAACTTTGGGAGGCAATGGATTAATCTGCTGCCGGGCTCCTGCTCTCAAGGGGGCACCTCTCCACCACTGCCAATTTAAAACCATTAAATGAAAGCCATCAAAATCGCTTCTGTGGCTGAGTTCTGAAATATAGATGTGTTCTCTCTCTCTCTCTCTGTTTACATACAGTATATAATATATATATATATATATATATATATATTTCCTAACTATATATATTTTGAAAAAACGTGTGTGTGTGTGGGGGGGACCAATATTCATTTTGCCTCCGGGCAACTTGGTCAAACTTACGCCACTGATTTGAAGTTCACTCTATCAGGGTTTTCACACCTTTCTCTCTGCGTGTCGCAGCTATCCATCGCCCAATTTCTGGAAGATTTCTCTGCCTGGCTCCCACACTTCTTATCTTCTGACATCTCCACCCTCATCATGGGCGATTTCAATATTGCTAATGACAGCCTACTTTCTCCTCATGCCTCTAAACTCCTCTCTCTAACCTCCTCTCTCTGCCTCTCCCAATGGTCTGACTCCTCTACTCACAAGGAGGGCCACTGCCTTGATCTTGTATTCACTAGGCTATGCTCTGTTTCTGAATTCACTAACGCCCCATTCCCTCTCTCAGACCTTATCACCTTCTCAACCTCCTCCATTTCTCCAAACTCTATAATGCCTAAATCATGCAAGCCTCCTCTAACCCGCAGAAATACTAATGCTATTGATTTTCAACAACTTTCTACCTCTCTGCAAAAACTTCTCTCGCCAATTGCCTGTCCTGAGACAGCTGTAACCCACCTGAACCAGACTCTACAAACAGCCCTTGATGAAGCTGCTCCAGCTACTCCTTACAATCCACGTAGGCTTAGATGCCAACCATGGCACTCTATATTAACAAGACACCTGCAAAAATGCATGTAGATTTGAATTTCAGTGGCGTAAATCTCAAAATCCAAGTGACTTTGGGCATTATTTTAGTTCACTCTTTCTGACAAAATCCTTCTTAGATGGACAAAACCAGGTGCACTGCAGGTGAAGCAGATGTTACTTGTGCAGAGAGAATTAGATTTGGGTGGGGTTTTACTTCAAAGTAAGATCTATATTGCAGTGTAGGAATAAAGCAGTCAGTATTTACTCTGCACAGAAACAAAATAACTCACCCAAATCTAATTCTCTCTGCACATTTTACATTTGCCCTCTGCAGTGCACATTGTTTTGTCCATCTAAGGAGTTTGTCAGAAAGAGTGAAATAGAATAAGGCCCCTTGTCACATTTAAGACTACCTACCACTCCTATCGTAATGCTCTGGACACTGCTAAACAAACTTATTTTCAATCTCTCATCTCTTCTCATGCCACTAACCCCAAGAGACTTTTTAATACATTGAAATCACTTCTTTACCCTCCTTCACTCTCCCCACCTGCCAATATCCATGCGCAAGAGCTTGCTTCCTTCTTCAAGGAAAAGATTGCTAAAATCCATGATAAAATGGCATGCCCTTCTTCAGCCAGTGACTTGCTTACTTCCTTTCCTGAGCCCTTTGCCACTTTCTCCTAATTTGACCGCACAAGTGAGGATGAAGTATCTACACTCTTCTCATCTTCCTTCTCCACTAACTCCCTCTTGATCTTATACCCTTACAAATCAGTAAAGTTCTGTCTCCTGTTCTTATCCCAAGCTTAACTAAAATCTGTAACCTCTCTCTCTCTCCTGGTATCTTTCCTTCTCTGTTCAAGCATTACTACCATTCTAAAAAAAACACAATTCTAATCCAAACTGTTTCTCTAACTACCGTCCTATTTCTCAGCTCCCATACCTCTCCAAGCTACTTGATAGATTTGCCTGCACTCGCCTCACACACTTTCTTAACTCCTACAACTTATTGGACTCAGTTCAGTCAGGCTTTCACTCTCAACACTCCACAGAGACAGCACTGACATAAGTAGTCAATGATCTGGCCACTGCTAAATCTAAAGGCTATTTCTCACTTATTATTCTTCTAGATCTCTCAGCTGCCTTTGACGCTGTCAATCACTCTCTTCTCATACAAACACTACAATCCCTATGTCTTCAAAAGGCAGCCTTTTCCTGGTTCTCTTCCTACCTATCTAATCGCTCTTTCAGTGTTCACTTCTCTGATTCTACCTCCTCCTCACTACCTCTGTCTGTTGGAGTACCACAAGGCTCAGTCTTAGATCCTCTGCTTTTCTCAATCTGTACCTCCTCACTTGGGAAACTAATCAACTCCTTTGGATTTCAGTATCATCTGTATGCTGATGATACTCAAATCTATCTTTCCTCTCAAGAATTGTCACCACCAGTATTGCTCTGTGTCTTTGAATGTCTTTCTGCCATTTCATCTTGGATGTCATCTCGCCACCTCAAACTCAGGGCCGGTGCTAGGGGGTTTGGCGCCCTCCTGCAAACTATAAATTTGCGCCCACCCAAACTTTACAAAGGAACAGCGCACACCAAAAGAAAAACGGGTGATCTCACAAGGAGGGGGAATGGCCACAGAATAGTACTCCACTCCAAATGACACCACACAGTAGCACAATATTATTCACCTTACACAGCTATAACTAGCCATTTTGGTGCCATGAGTTAAAAAACAGGGAGAGTTCACGCCGTAGGAGCGCGCAAAAAAAATGTAGGAGTGTGGCTCCATGAAGAAGGGGTGTGGTGACATAAAAATACCAATTACACGGTAGTCCCGATAACACATTATGCTTCACACCTCAATGCCCATTACACATTATACCACACACAGTAATGCAAATTCTACATTATGCCACACATCATGATGCCCCTTACACAATATGCAGCACACCATAATGCCCATTAAAAATTATGCCACACACCGTAAATTCCCCTTACAAAATATGCCATGCACCATAATGCTCATATGACATTGATTGACACACATTATGCTACACATAATGCCCCGAGTACTCCTGGATATGCCCACATTTGAAGGGCTGCTTATTCATAATGCCCACACCAGTTGTCAAAAGTAGTTGCTCTGCTTATACTGTACGTAGTGCTCACACCAGTTGTCGACATTAGTAGCATTGTGTAACCATATGCCCACACCAGTTGCCGACATTAGTAGCACTGTGTAACCATATGCCCACACCAGTTGCCGACATTAGTAGCACTGTGTAACCATATGCCCACACCAGTTGCCGACATTAGTAGCACTGTGTCACCATAGGACCACACCAGTTGCTGACATTAGTAGCACTGTTTAACCATATGCCCACACCAGTGGCCAACAGCAGTAGCACTAACTATACACGTGCCCACACCAGTTGCAGACAGCAGTAGTGCTGCCTATACATGTGCACACACCAGTTGCAGACATTAGTAGCGCTGCCTATACATAATGCCCACACCAGTTTCCAACAGTAGGTGCGCTACATATACATAACGCCCACACCAGTTGCTGACAGTAGTAGCGCTGCCTATGCATGAGCCCACACTAGTTGCCGACATTAGTAGCGCTGCCTTTACATAATGCCCACACATGTTGCAGACCATAGTAGTGCTGCCTATACATATGCCCACTCAAGTTGCTGACATTAGTAGCACTGCCTATACATAATGCCCACACCAGTTGCTGACATTAGTAGCGCTGCCAATACACATGCCCAAACTAGTTGCTGACAGTAGTAATGCTGCCTATACACGTGCCCACACCAGTTGCCGACATTAGTAGCGCTGCATATACATAATGCCCACACCAGTTGCCGACAGTAGTAGCATTGCTTATACATGTGCTCACACCAGTTGCCAAAAGTAGTATTGTTGCCTATGCACGTGCCCACACCAGTTGCCAACATTAGTAGCACTGTCTACACACATGCTCACACCAGTTGCCAACATTAGTAGTGCTGCCTATACACATGCCCACATCAGTTTCCGAAAGCAGTAGCACTACCTATACACGTGCCCACACCAGTTGCCGACAGTAGTAGCACTACCTATACACATGCCCACACTAGTTGCCGACATAGTACACTTACACTTTAGTCACCTGGCAGCTAAACCTCTCCTGTGTCTTCAGTTGTGCTCCCTCATAGCCCCCCTCCGCCCATGTAGCCACACCCCCTCCACCCGTGTAGTCCTGCCTCTTTTCATCCAGGCGAAGGTTTGCTGGCATGCCTGGTTTGCTGGCTAGAACATTTTACCCCTTTTCACCCCTTAGGAATTGATACCTTGGAGTATTCCTGCTTAGTAGGTGGCTGAACATAACAGTGACAGTTGCCAGACTACCCACATGTTGACCACTCTCTTCTCAAACACTCCAATCCAAAGGTCTACAGTACACTGACAATTCATGATTCTTATCCTACTTACACTATCTAATGACTCTTTAGTGTTCACTTTTCTGAATCCACCTCATCACTACCTCTATCAGTTAGAATATTTCTCTTTTGGACTTTACTATAATCTGTATGCAGATGATACCCAACTCTACCAAAAACCCTGATTTGTCTCATCTGTTTTGATCCATGTCATTGAATGTCTTCCTGCCATTTCATCTTGGCTATCATCATCATGCCACCTCCAATTTAATGTTTCGGCTTTTTTTGCGCTCGCCATGCTGTCTGAGTACGGGCAGTCGGGATCCCGACATCGGGCTAATGACTGTCGGGATCCCGACTGTCGGAGCCCCATACCACACCCATCACAGCGTGCAAGTACGCACAAATCATACTATGGTCCTAATTCAGACCTGAACGCTGCTGTGCAAATTCACACAGCGGGTAAATATCGATATACTGCGCATGCAAGAAAAAACACCAGACGTACCTAGGAAAACTAGAGAAGGGTGTGTGACATCAGTTCCGGCCTCAAACTTGCTGATTTCATCACCACCGAGTACTGTAAGTCCCTGGCTACTCTGAGCCTGCAATGATTGGTACCCAGATAAAATAGTATTTGATGGTGAGTGATTAACGAATGATTTAGGAAATTTTTCGCTCGGCTGCAAATTATTGGCAAGCCATACACATCTATTCACACACGTTAATTGCAAAGCGGGATTTCACTATAGCAGGGCAGCATCTACCTGATCGCTGGAACCTGCTAATTTGCTCAGCAGCAACAATCAGGTGTCTGAATTGGGCCACATTTACTCATAAGTATACGATATAAAAGAAGCAAACAGGTATAAACTCAAGGTGAAATCAGTGCTTACCCTGACTCTCTCTTTCAATAATGTTTTCTCCAGTGTTGTCCACTCTTTTGCCCTTACCAGTATTTACTGTACAATGCCTAAATCTACACCTATATTATTATAAGTATTCTTACTGGCAGTATAAATCAGTTTAGAGAGAGCAATAAATTGTGTGTTCAGCAATATGCATTCGACCACAGACTGATCTATTATCCCAATATGCCGCCCTTACATTCATCATAGCCTGCTTCCTGTAATTAACTCACTATAATCCCAAAACGCATGCCCCTCAAAAGTCAGGGACTAGTCTGCCCACTGGTTTAAACTTTATAGAGTTTAAACCTTTTTTCTGTTATTGATGGAACACATCCATTATTTGAAAGGTTTCATTTAAAGACTTGTCAGTTACTGTATGGCCCTTATTCAGATCTGATCGCAGTACAAATTTATTCTCAAAAATGGGCAAAACCATGTGTGCTGCAGGTGGGGCAGATGTAACATGTATAGAGAGAGTTAGATTTGGGTGAGTTATAATGTTTATGTGCAGGTTAAATACTGGCTGAATTATTTTTACACTGCAATTTAGATTTCAGTTTCAACACACCCCACCCAAATTTAAATCTCTCTGCACATGTTCCATCTGCCCCCCTGCAGCACACATGGTTTTTGTCCATTTTGAGAACAAATTTGTACTGCGATCAGATATGAATAATGGTAACTGACTAGTATTTAAATGAAACCTTTCAAATAATGGATATGTTCCAACAATATCCAAGCTTTAATAACATAAAGAAGGTTTAAACTCTCTATAAATTTTAGTACCAGTGGGTAGACTAGTCCCTGACTTTTGAGAAGGAATTTGCTTTTGCGAGTGATCCAAAACAGTGGCGTAACTATAATTACAGCGTCCCCCGGCTGAAATCTGCAGCGCCCCCCCAGTACAATAAAGCCCACCCTCCCCCAACCCTGCCTTACCCCGCTGGCGCTGCTTGCCACCGCTGCCGGGTGTGTGGCAGGGACCCGCAGCGCAGATCTACTTGTCTGCGGTCCCGGCTGGCTCCTGATAATGGCAAAAATAGCTTTCACAAAATGTCAGCCCCCTTACAGCTGACACTATTTGAGGATGCTAAATCCTCCTCTTTCATTCTCAAAAGTGTCTGCTGTAAGGGGGCGGACATTTTGTGAATGCTATTTTTGCTATTATCAAGAGCCAGCCAGAAGGAGAACTGGTTATATAAGGAGCTTATCCGATCGCATCCCTCTAGCTTCTATGCATTCCTCTTCATTCATGATGTTAACCACCTCTGACCGGATGTATAGCCGGGTTTCCATGGTGACAAAGGACAGACTTTATCCTCCGGACTTTTTACAGACTTTTATACGCTACATATTTATTGTTGAATAATGTATTGTACATTACTGTGTGTTCTATAATCAATTGCACCGAGTTGGATATGAATTTATTTAAAGGAGGACAGGATTGAAATACGAATGACATCACTTCCTGTTTCCCTCCTATTGGCTGTTCATAACTTAAATATGGGCTATTCACTCCATTCTGGCATATCTTGATAAAGGGCACAGTGACCGAAACGCGTTGATCTTGCCAGGAGAGAGTGAACAGCCACACTTCATTGTTTTGTATGTATCGATTTTACTCATTTTTTAGAAGAATTTTTTTATTGTTTGTTTTGTGTAAAGAAGCTTTTTGAATTGGAGTTGTGAGGTCTTTGTCCTCAAAATCCATTTTATGGGACTTGTATTAAGAATTTTTCGGGATTAAAACTTTGTGATACCATCTTTTACATCTGCCTCTGGGCTCTATTTTTCTGTTACACTTACAAGCAAGTTTACCGGAAAAGAAACCGCTATGAGCGTGTTCCCCCACTAATAGGGGTGAGTAAGGTACGCCTCCAAAATTTGGGATTAAAATTGGTGTTCTATTATCAATTGATATATCCAGTTTCATCTTGAAATATATCTCTTGTTTTATGGAAACCATATTTGGGGAGCCCAAGGCCTAATTGTCATACACCGGATCCATCCAGTTACATCACTCACTGCACTAGGGCAGTATCTACATAAAGAAACCTTTACAGGCTTGAAATCACCCTTTTACACCGTGAGTAAGGGTACGCCCTTTCCTTCCTTTCTGCTTAAGAAAAAGAAACCTTGATATGTGTTTCCTTCTTCTCTTATTAGTAAGTGAGGTACGCTGGCACTAGCTTGGTTGTTTTTATACAACCTCCTCACACACTTGTTATATAATTAAATTAAGTACTTAAAGCAAGTTTGGAATCTCAGACACCCTTCACTTATATTTTTTTGAGCACGTGAGGAATTTCTCCCACTTCTTGGACCCACATAAGACATAATGCGTTACACCAGGGAGAAACCTATGTAAAGAAACCTTTATAGGTTTGAAACCATCCAACTACATCGTGAGTAGGGGTACGCCCTTTTCCTTCAACTATAAAGAAACCTTTACATGTGTTCTCCCTCACTTTAAACACGTAAGTGAGGTACGCTGTCACAGGTTTATTATCTATGTTCAGCCACCCCACTCATTCACCATTGCGAATTAAGGGAATGTTTATAAATGAAGTAGATATCTGAGACATTTCCTTAATTATTTTTTTGAGCACAAGTACGAGACACTCAACATCGGATTGAAAAGTCAGAAAAATTTCCACAAGACGTCAAAAAGATACCTTGATGAGAGGAACATCTCCACGATACTACGTGAGTCTGGGTACGCTTGTGGAACTTAAGAACCTATCTTCACTATCACCATAGGATTGGTTTATAATAAATAACACTCACACATATATATACATTATAGTAATTTATTATTATTTTTTTGTGTTTTTTCTCCTTTTTATTTGAATACTTGGTTGGATCCGGTTATCCACATCAACGTGAGAAATATTACCGTGACATCTAAAGAGAAGCCTGTAATACACAAAAAGAAATTGAGTACATTATTGCGCCATTTTTCTATCTCCCCACACTGTATTTTGTTGTATGTTTTTGTGAAGTTAGGGTGTAACTTCTGGGGATTGTGAACTAAGGCAGCATTGCGCCACGTATTATCTGTCATCCGTTCTTGCAGAAGGAGAACCGGGACCGCAGACTTGCAACTTGAGGTAGATCTGCGGGTCCAAGCCACACACCCCGCGGCGGCAACAGCAAGCAGCACCAACAGGGTAAGGAAGGGCTAGGGAAGCCCATCAATAGCCCAGCAGACCCGGGCACCCACATAATGCTCAACGCCTCCCCGCGACCACAGGGTCTGCGGGGCTATTGTTACGCCACTGATCCAAAATAAGGGCCCATGTGTATCTGTAATGCTTTCATTTCAACTTGATCGCCTCGCTTGCTAGTTTTATTATTTCCTATACCAGTGGTTCTCAAACACGGCCCTCAGGGCCCCACACAGTTTATGCTTTCCAGGTCACCCGGCAGGTGCACAGAAGCACTCATTACTCACTAACACTTTAAAAGAGACCCAGAGGTAGAGTAATTACTTCACTAGCAATTCTGTGAGGAGACCTGCAAAACATGCACGGTGTGGGGTCCTGAGCACCGAGTTTGAGAACCTGTCTCCTATATAGTAGAACACATTATTTAAATAATATCAATTAATGCTACTACTAATGTATCAAAATCTCTATACATACATTATCAGTTACATCAGCCAATTAGCATTAAACAATTAAGTATTTCTCTTTACTGATTAATAAAATGAGTATTACTTCACAGCCATAGCAACCTCACATCTTGTTGTGTCTATGCAATTACTTGCCAACAGCATTCTTACTGCAGTAGGGAGAATGGCTTATGTTTTTCTCCTCACTTTGGGCCTTATTCTGGTCGATGCGTAAATTTCCGAATTCTTTCGGATGGCGTTTTTTAGCCGTCTGCGCATGCGTGGGCAACGCTATGCGCATGTGCCACGCAAGGTCTCCGTACTCGTTCTCACTAATACCGTACAGAAAAGTGCACCGCATTCACTCGGGAAATATGGACTTCATTCGGAAGTAGTTTCAAAGTGGGCTAAACTGGGTGTAAACATGCGCATACACGAGGGAGTGCACTAATTCTGGTAGGCGTGCATTCGGACAGAACACTGACTGCAAACGAACCAAAAGGCAAAAAATATGCGGTCTACATAAGCAAGTATTGCTTTGCGGACACCACTCGGTCATGCGCTAGGCATTCGGAATGCCCAATTAGTACGGCCGCACTTGAACCAATGTCAGCTGAACACAATACAATCCACTCCTCTACTCATTAATTACACTCTTGTCATTGCTTCAATTGGAACCATTGCAGCTTAAATGGACCATTACAAAACACACAAATATATGCTCAAAGCATGGCTGCATTTTTTACACACATTACCAATGTTGCCTAATTGCATAAGTGGGTCATGTGAAAAATTTGTGAGTTCTGATAATAGTGGTGAGTTTTGCGATAATACACCGCATCGGTGCATACGGGCAGGTTCCCGTACGTTCTGACGTGGTAAGACCGTGCAGACGCTGTAAGACTGTGCAGAATATGTGTGTTCCACCGCACACGCAAGGTTTGGATGTTGTCCGTCCGAATGCGGAGGACCGGTGGGCGTTTCTTCGTACGATGTCCGCACAGCGTGGCGTGCGGTCCGCTCCGAAAGAATTCGGAAATTTAAGCACCAACCAGAATAACCTCCTTTATGCTGGTCTCATTGTTTGCTGTGTGCCAGTTGTCCATCTGTACACTCAAAACTAGAGAGGAATGGGGAACGTGCTTGGTCAGTGTATTATTTCAGGCTTTTTTATGCATTGTTGCCTAGTGAGCAGAGAAAACAGTAAATATGGCCTGTATAATAGATGAAGGGTGATTAAATATTTATAACTATTATGAGTAAGCAGTGATGGGGAACATGTCATTCTAACTGCAGGAAAACTAGAGTCCATCTATGAATTTGTTAAAAAAAACTTCATTTTCTCCAGAGTGAAAAATCCAGGCAGTTCTAGCATGAAATTACTGTAATGTATAGTATTATTCGTGAAATGGGTCTTCTAAAAGCGGAGCGTAAGAAGCCTCCACATTTTACTGACAAATGCCTCAGCTATGACGCGCAGACGCCATTAGCTTCAGTAACTATACTGAGCAAAGTAGTTTATACATGGTGGAAAATGGAAAAAATAAAGTTCTTCAGACACATTCCATGCGGACATAAGGCCAGGGCTAAGTACTGCAGCTATTTATATTCAATTGCTCAATGCTGTCAATGTAAATACAGTGTATTCTATAATTTAGTAGCCGCTGCGCCTAATGTTCTTTTGAAGTAAATGCCTTTGTAACCCAGTTCATTTTTTCAGAACAAAGGTAGCCTGACACACACACACACACACACACCAAGGAAAGAGCATGCATCTCTTACAGTAGGATATTACCTTCACCTACATATTGTTATTTAAATAATAATGCACCAGGCAGCATTCAGAGAGCTACACAGTCTACTTGAGATGGTTAAAAGTATTTAGCAAAGTTATCGTTAACAGAATATACCTCAACAAAAGATTGGATATATGCATAGTGTTACATATGTATAGCTGGGTGCACACCAGGACGACTAGGGCCCGATCCCCTCAATCTAGATCCAATTCCGACCAATTGGATGTAGATTGTGTGGTGATTGGGCCCTTTTCTGTCCTGGTGTGGACCGATACCGATCCGATGCCCGGTCCCGCGAGTCGGTCGGTCGTTATTGAGATCCTACCTGCTGCAGGTAGGATCTGAATGACGACCATACAGCCGGGTGCGGGTCGCCATCGGATCGGACCCGCTCACGTTGCACATCGTGAGCGGGTCGTGCCCCCCCGCGTCACCGTGAGCGGGTCGGACGAGACACTGACGACCCGCTCACGATGTGCATCGAGAGCGGGTCGTCGTGGTGTGTACCCTACTTTATAGCTACAGAATGACAAAACATTGAGGGGGAAGGTGGGCACACATGGATACTGATCGGTATGAAGGTCCAAGATATTAGCAGCACAAAGGGGGTTATTCAGACCTGAGCACAGCCCTGTGGTTTCTCAAGGCAGCTGAATATCGATCATCTGCGAATACATCTGGATTGTAGCGCGCATGCATGAGGCCAAACAGCCATAAAGATCCAGTATATTATCTGATTGCAAGCCGTTCGCAAGTAGATTGACAGGAAGCCAGTGTTTGGGAGTGGTAGCTCAATCAGCCTGTATCTATTGCTCAATTAGAGTAGGTTCTCGTTTACGCAAAGACAGCACAGACGGGTATGGATCATTAGGTCACCAGCATTATGGTCGACAAGCATTAGGTCGACATGAGTTAAGGTCGACATGCAGGAAGGCAGACATGACTTTAGGTCAACAGGGTCATTAGGTCGACATGGGTAAGGTCAACAAGTTCATTAGGTCGACATGGGTAAGGTCAACAGGGTCATTATGTCGATATGGGTAAGGTCAACAAGGTCATTAGGTCGACATGGCTAAGGTCAACATTGAAAAAGTAAAAAAAAAATTTAACCAGAATGACAACAGATTGAACATAAACACTAAAATGTAGTACCGCGTCCCCTTGCATGGCTCTCTGCGCACGCCATGCTTCAGGCACGGGGCCTCGCTACGCTCAGTGCACTATTTTATTCTCACAAAACAGGTATGTTGAGCTCTATGAGAGATGTCACCAGTTCCAGCTGCTGACTAAAGTGGAATACTCAATCCCCAATTGTACAAAAATGGAAACCAGGGGGTTAGGACAGCGCTTGGAACTGGGTGTTCTCTTTAATAATCAAACACTTCAAAAAGTGGTTAGTAAAAAGAAAGGAAAAGGAAAAAAATCCAATATGATGCTTTTTAAAAAAAGGCAGTCCTTTGTCTCCTAGTGGGTTACTACATTTAATTATTTTGTCAAAAATTAGTACTGTATTCCCATTTTAGTAGCAATGGTTACTTGTAATAGTTATTAAAAAACCTTTAGAGTAGGTAGCCCACTGGATTTTAATAACTATTACCAGTAACCATTGCGACTAAAATGGGAATACAGTACTAATTTTTGACAAAATAATTAAATGTACGAACCCACTAGGAGACAATGGACTGCCTTTTTTTAAAAAGCATCATATTGGATTTTTTTCCTTTTCCTTTCTTATTACTAACCATCGGCCGGTGTATATACTCTGTGTATTTGATTGTATTGTATTTATTAATTCATTCATTGAATTAAAATGTGTATATTATTTTCAAAAGTGATACTGCTATTTGGTCGCTTTTTTTTGAAGTGTTTGATTTTAAAGAGAACATCCAGTTCCAAGCACTGTCCTAACCCCCTGGTTTCCCCTATTTTATTCTCCAATCGTGCCCTAGTGGATGGAAGGGCATGAAATACTGCATGTCGGCACTTGGCATGTCGACTAGTACACCAAAACGTAGCACCACGTCCCCTCGCATGGCTCGCTGCGCTCTCCATGCATGTTGACTTAATGGTGTCGACCTAATGCTTGTGAACTATCATGCTGGTGACCCAATCACCATATCCCACACAGACTGGCAAAATCATTCCATGGTGAGTGAGATACAAATGGATTTGCATTTAAAAGCCAATTGGCACGATTTTTTCAAGCCATTTGCAGTCTTGCACAGGTCCGGTGTTCATTCTGTCTGGGTGGCGGCTGTCTGATCACTGGAACATGATACTCTCTAAAAGTGAGTACTCTCACAGACTCAGGAGAGTCTGTACCCTGAAAACGTACTAATAATACTTGTGTCCTTAAGGTTGCCACCCATCTGAGATTTCTCCAGGCAATCTGGAAAACATGGTTCTGTCCTGAGTCTGCAGGTCCCAGATGGGCAGTGTCAGGAAATCTCACTGGGGTTAAATGCATACTTGCCTACTTTTGAAAACTAGTTTCAGGGAGATTATAGTTGGTAGTAGAATTTTGGGTACTTGTGTATTATCACAGCGCCCATCGCATTGAATCGCATACCACTAAATAGGGTATGCAATGCAATGCGATTTTCGCGTAAAAAATGCAAAATGTACAATTAAATATTGCATTGCATGCCAGCAAATGGCATGCGATGCAATCGCATGTGATTTTAATTGTACAAGCACCCTGATGGGTGCATCCAATGTTAAATGCCCCCAGAATGTTAAATGCCCCCCGGTACGCATCCTTTGACCTTTTCATACTCCCACTATCCACGTCGGCGTGGAGTTGATTGTAGATAGTGTGGCGAGGGCAGCGAGCCACCGAGCCCGAAGCGGACACGGAATACCTGCCCAAAGCGTGGTGAGGGGACGCGGAATACATGTAAAGTCATCCGCAGTTAGTAAGAGCTACTATACTTGGTAAAGTGCTGGGGAATTCTGAGGATTCAATGTAAAATGTCTCTTATTCCTTCCCCCACAAAATGTAACAGTGTAATGTGGACTAGGTGAAATGAGGGAGATTACTAGACTAATGAGGGAGAGAGGGAGATTGCTGATATTTCAGGGAGTCTCCTGCAGAAAGCAGGAGGGTAGGCAGCTATGGTTAAATGGCACCAGCAAAATACAGATACTCAGTCACTGTCAATGCTCCTAACCTCCACTATGCCTACCTAACACCCAAGCCCGGCGACAGGGGGGGTCAAGGGGGTCAGCTGTCCTGGGCACTGATGACTTGAGGAGCCCCAAAGCCAGCCACCTGTCCAGCCATCCGTCCCACACTCAGCTCCCCCCTTCCCCTGGCTCAAATCAGATGCCCAGCCATAGCCTCGGATCAGCCGCCCGGCTCTGCCAATCAGAAAGCCACCCCCCCTCCCGCTCGGGTATCGGAAGGGGGTGGTGCTACACAGAACTTGATGGGGGTGGAGTGACATCGGTCTTGGGGGGCAGGGCTACATGGGACAGTGACAGGGAGTCAGGCAGTTGCTGTACTGAGCAAGAGGGAGAAGAGAGGCTGCTGCCATTCCAGGACCACCCAGCCAGTGAGAATTCAGTGTGTGGGTGTTTCAAAGGTAAAAGCAGGTGGTGAATATGTATAGATGTAGGGTGGGTTAGGGTTAGGCTGCAGGGTTAGGGAGCACAGCAGTTTGATAAAGTGCAGGCCGCAGGGTGAGGGAGCGTGTCAGTATGATAGAATGCAGGCTACATGGTGACGGACTGTGTCAGTGGTATATAGCGCATGCTGCAGGGAATTGGATGCAAGTCGGTTTTATGGAGTGCAGACTGCAGGGTAAGGGAGTGCATCAGTGTGTTAGAGCCCAAGCTGGGTGTTGAGGGAGTGTGTCAGTGGGATAGAGCATAGTCTGTGGGTGAGTGAGTGCATGAGTGTTATAGAGCCCAAGCCGTGGGGTGAGGGAGTGCGTCAGTGGGATAGAGCGCAGGCCGTGGGGTAAGGAAGCGCATATTTGTGATAGAATGCAGACCACAATGCATCTGATTTATGCTCCAGCACAGGGGAGTTGAGAGCATTGAGGGGGTGGGGGCCCCCCAGAGAGTTTAGTGTATGGGGCCCCCAAAATTTCTGTTGCCAGCACTGCTAACACCAGCCTCCTTTATGTCTCCGCTGCAAATGATCACTTGCACAATAAAATACAATAGATTTCCAGCTGGTGCCTTACAGTATATTGTGTTGGGTCCCTATACCAGGACCAGCAATTTGTGGACTGTGCTGCAGTCAGGATGTCCCATTGGCTACAAATACTACCTCCTAGGACGGACCCACCATTTTCTCCTGCTCTACCCTTCATCTATTCTTTTACACCCTCCCATTGCCAGGAATATGACTACACCTTTCTCCATTTATTTTCTATGTGCGTGTTCCTGGTTGGTGCTCAGAGCCGGCCCTAGGCATAGGCAGACTAGGCAATTGCCTTTGCCTAGGGCATCTGTAAGGGGCAGCTCATGATTACATTAGTGGTTTGTGGGGCAGCAGCTGGTGCTGCCTGCCTGCCTGAGCAGAGAGCGGCATCCGGCAGTGAAGTACTCATCCCCGATAACGGAGCTTACCCTGCAATGGGGTATTCAAGTTTCTGTACCCGGTCGTGACCCATTCACTGTCACTGCAGCTTAAGTTAGGTCGGCTCCGCCGCACTGTAGGGGGCCTCCGCGCTCAGAGTGACATGTTTATTACTGGCAGCAGGCGGAGCCTCTGCAGAAGCTAGCCTTTAATAAACATGTCACTCCGAGCGCGGCGGCCCCCTACAGTGCGACGGAGCTGAACGGATTGTGGGAGCGGGTGCAGACTGCAGAGACTTGTAAGTCTGTAATCTTTATGAATGTCAGGAAGGGACAGGAGAGAGCTGCCACTAACCAATATGTTGTAGGGGGGCTGCTGGGCATGCCCTCACTCAGCAGCTCCTGCCATGTGCAGTTTATCAGACACCACTCCTCCCTTCAGCAAATACATGGGCTGACTAACCTGGCACAGTGACACACTAAAGTAAGGCTTGAAAATGTTTTCTATTTTTTAAACTTTGAAACAATTTTTAAATTGTTTTATTTAGAAACACTTTAAAAAAACCTACAAGTGTATTTACATAGGATATATGTACGTGTGTGTGTGTATATATATATATATATATATATATATATACATACACATACACACAGTATACAGTATGTCTCAGTACGGTCTCCTATGTGATCTCTATGGCAAGTGCAGAGTCTATGTCCGAGTATGGCCTCCTGTGTGACCCTATAGCAGGTGCAGTGTATCCGTCTGAGTATGGCTTCCTATGTGATCCATATGGCAGGTGCAGATATAATGCCTCCTAAACACTAAGAGGCCAATATACAGTATATCTCAATGCGAAGGATGCCACTGTCATGGCATGTCAACTTTTAGTGCCTGATCCGCAGATTTCTACTTGTATCGCTATAGGGCTGCATACATATAATCCACGAGTCAACGGTTTGCAAGTGTGGCATATTTTCTCACTTACTTGCACTCACAATGTTTTTGTGCATAATTTGATTGCCCCCTAAGTGTGGTGGTGAGAATGTCTGCTAGGGGGCACCAGCCAAAATCTTGCCTAGGGCACCAAACTGGCTAGGGCCGGCACTGTTGGTGCTTTTACTCATACAGTGTTACAGGTAAGACCTGCTCTACTAATGAGTGTGGTGCTGCTTGTGGTTGCAAAATAATTAAGGAGATGGGATGATCATAGAGAGCGAAGAAGAGAGGAAAATATGAGGTGTATGGGAAAGAGAGAAAGATAAAAAAGAGAAACAGAGGGAGACAAGGTAGAGAGATTTGAGAAAGACAAGGTAGAGAGATGGGAAATGTTAAGATGAGGGCAAAAACACCTACAATCCTTGGTAGTAGAAAGTAACTTGAAGAATTTTGACTCCAATATACTAGAGCAGGCCTGGTCAACTTACAACTCTTGAAACTACGAGTCCCAGCATACTTTTCCCCTGATCAGCCGGTAAAGCATGCTGGGATTTGTAGTTTCATAGCAACTGGAGAGCAACAGGTTGGCCAGGCCTGTACTAGAGTGTAATACTTATATAAGCAAAAGCAATAGCAATATAATGATACCTGCAAAAAGGTTATTTGTGCCTTTTTAATGGAAATACTAAATTAAATTATTATTCCTAATCCTGCAAATAATATATGAAAATAAACTGATACCGACAACTAATAAAATATAATGCTAATAACTTTGACATGTAGTAGATATTTAAAATGTCCTTTTCTTAATACCGAAATAACAAAGTTATAATGCCATAAAGCTTCCTTTTTTTATATTATCGTGTTAAAATGTTATTTGCTTACTTTTCATTAGCTATACTATAACACTGTTACTTTATTTATAAGTAATGAGACAAAAAATTAAATATTAAAATTTTATAAACATGAGCGGTAGATTGCAGAAATATATTTCCATCTACAATTTACAGTTTAACGATACCGCTTTCATTTGTAAGCACTTTCTGATTTGCTTGATGTATCATGGCAAGTCATACTTCAAACCATTTAGTTTACAAGTTTACAACCGTTTACACTTCCACAGATTTAGGTGCAGTGATATTGCCATGACAAAATACAATATGTTTTATCTCCTAAGAATTCTTTCAGCTTGCTGTGTTTAGAAATTGGTCTGTGATTAATAGGCGCACATGGAAAATGCTGATTGCTTTCACTCCCAGCAGGGTTATCAACTTCATATTCCTTGTATGTGTACTGAGAAGAGCCAGGTTTCAGTAAAACATGGTTAATAATGGCTTACTTTGGGCTATCATCGTCAAACCACAATTTAGAGTCAACATTAGATGCCTTCCTTTATTCCTCTATTACACAATTCTAACAATAAAAGCATATACTATTTATCTCATTGATAACTGTGAATAAACAAAAAGTTGTGTTAACTTTAAAACTGCCAGAAAGTAGACATATCACAGATACATTTGCATGCCAATGACGTGCAAGGAGGTAAATGGCTATAAGAGAAAATGGGATATGGTCATTTGGTCTACAACATCTACGTCAACAAGCATTGGGTCGACACCACTAGGTTGACATGCAGCAGTGTCAACATGGGTCAAGATCAACATGGGTCTAGGTCAACAGGGTAATTAGGTAGACACAAGCATCAATTTTTTTTATATCAGTACTACAGAAAAATAATGGATAACCAAAACTTGGAGGATAAAATCAGGAAAGATCAAGAACCATTTCCTCCTTGTGCTGAAGCGGCTGCCACTAGTCAAGACATAGACGATGAAATGCCATCAATGTTGTCTGCCAAGCCCGATGCCCAATATCATAGTAGAGGGCATGTCAAATCCAAAAAGCCAAAGTTCAGTAAAATCACCCAAAATCATTTTTTTAAATCATCTGAGGAGAAACATAAACTTGCCAATGTTCATGACTAGTGGTTCAGTTTCACATGATGATCTAAGCCCTCCTTCTCCAGCTAGAAAATGTAAGAGAGTTAAGCTGATAAGCTTTCAAAAGCACAGCAAACAACTGTGCATTCTAAAAAGATGGTATCACAAATCCACAAAGAGAGTCCAAAGTTGTTGGCGGTTGCGATGCCTCAAGGGTGATGTCTAGATAATTGATAATGGTGGGGTGGGAGTGATGAATGAAGGTTAACTTGTGTTGATTGGAATTGAGATGAGAAACAAATGTATTGATGGAAAATTAATCTCCATCCCATACTGTATGACAAACAAGTTGTCTATGTAGCTACTGTAGAGGACCAGTAGTAGTAGGTAGTAGTACGTTTATTTATAAGGCGCTACAAAGTGTCCGCAGCGCTGTACATAGCAAACAAAAAAAACAAATTACAAGGTAACATACAGGGTGTGTTGATAAAATGCAGCATAAATAGGGGTATAGCTGGTAGAAGTAAAATCAGCATCAGTTCAGAAGTAGGTGTCAAAATTGTCGAGGAGACTGAAGATGAAGTAGAGGAAGGGAAGAACAGGACAGGAACACAGGTGAGGTAAAGAGGTAGGGTGAGTACGTGAGGAAGAAGTGCCCAACTCATAAGAGTTAACGTACTAAAAGGAGGTGGGTGGATAACCGAAAAACAATAGAATAAGTAGGAACGGATGGGAAAGGAGGCAGGATAGGAGGATCAAAAGAGGTTAGGAGGAGGGATAGGCTAGTCGAAAAAAGTGGGTTTTGAGGGAGCGCTTGAAGGAGGTAAGGGAATCAGAAAGCCTGATGGGTGGCAGGAGGTTGTTCCAGTGCATGGGGGGCAGCGCGAGACAAGTCTTGTACATGGGAGTGGGAGGCGGTGATAAGGTGAGAGGTCAGTCAGCGGTCAGCGACGGAGCGAAGAGGATGGGAGGGAGTGTGGATAGAGATCAGTGAAGAGAGGTAAGGAGCGGTGCAGGAGGAGAGAGCCTTGTAGGTGGTGGTGAGGAGTTTAAAGAGAACTTGGAAAGGAATGGGGAGCTAGTGTAGAGATAGACAGAGAGGGGAGGCGGAGGTAGAGCGGCGAGAGAGGAACATGAGGCTAGCTGCAGTGTTAAGAATGGATTGGAGAGATGCGAGGCTGGTGAGAGGTAACCCAGAGTGAAGGATGTTGCAGTAGTCAAGGCGGGAAATGACAAGAGAGTGAATGAGAATTTTGGTCGCGTCAGTGGAGAGGAATGGTCTGATGCGCGAGATGTTGCGTAGATGAAAGCGGTAAGAATGTGAGAGAGCACGAATGTGGGGGGTGAAAGAGAGGGAGGAGTCAATGATGACACAGAGGCAGCGCGTTTGGTCGGTAGAGGTGATCTCGGTTTCACCAATACTGATGGAGATAGTGGGAGAAGGGGGGATGTTCGGGGGATGGAAGATTAGAAGTTAAGTTTTAGCCATGTTTAGTTTCAGGAAGCATTGAGCCATCCAGGCTGAGATGGCCGAGAGGCATTCGGAGACCTTGGACAGGAGTGATGGGGATAGGTCGGGGGAGAAGAGATAGATTAGGGTATCATCAGCATAAAGGTGGTAATAGAAACCATAGGAGCTGATGAGGGTGCCCAGAGAGGTGGTGTAGAGGGAGAAGAGGAGAGGGCCAAGGACTGACTCTTGGGGAACATCGACTGGCTGCGGGGTAGTAGGAGAGGAGGAGCTCGGAGTGGAGACAGAGAAGGAGCTATCAGAGAGGTAACCAGGAGAAGACCGTGCCAGTGATGCCAAAGGAGCGGAGGGTGTTGAGCAGGAGAGGGTGGTCAACAGTGTCAAGGGCAGCCGACAGATCAAGCTTGATGAGGATAGAGAAGAGGCCTTTGGATTTAGCCGATAGTAGATCGTTGGTGACTTTGGTCAGGGCAGTTTCAGTGCAATGTAAAGGGCGGAACCCGGATTGAAGGGGGTCTAGAATGGAGTTAGCAGTAAGGTGGCTTAGGAGACGATTATAGGTCAGACGTTCTAGGAGCTTGGAGGCAAAAGGGAGGAGGGATATGGGCCTGTAGTTGGATGGAGAGTTGGGGTCCAGATTTGTTTTTTTGAGAACTGGGGAGACAAGAGCGTGTTTGAAGGAGGAAGGGAAGATCCCAGAGGATAGGGAAAGATTAAAGAGGTGAGCCAGGTGAGAGCAGACTGACGGACTGAGACGACTGATAATATTGGAGGGGATAGGATCGAGCTGGCAGGTGGAGAGAGAAGTGGATTGAAAGATAGAGTGGACTTCAGCGGCAGTGGTGGGGTAAAATGAGGACAGGGGTGGGAAGGAGGGGAGTGGAGATGTAGGAGGGGAGGAGGGAGTGGGTGAGGTCATGGCAGCAGTGATGGCAGTCCTGAGAGAGGAGATTTTGGTTGAAAATTAGGTAGCAAAATCAGAGGCTACGATGGAGGACGGAAGAGCTGGAGGAGGGGGGGGGAAGGAGTTGAAGGTGGCAAAGAGCCTGCGGGGGTTGGATGATTGGGAAAAGATGAGGGACTTAAAGTAGGATTCCTTGGCCAGAGCAAGGGCAGAGCTGAAGGAGGAAAGAATGAATTTGAAATGAAGATAATCCGCGAGGGAGCGTGATTTCTTCCAGAAGCACTCAGCAGTGTGAGAGCACTTTTTAAGGAATCGGGTGATAGGCGAGTGCCATCGAAGGGGGATAGAGGAGAGAGGGAAGGCAGAGTCCAATGCCGAAGATAGGGTGTCATTATAGAGGGAGACGGCGAGGTTTGGGCAGGACATGACGGCGATTGGGGCGAGAAGAGGACACAGCGTGTTTGAGAAGGCAGCAAGATCAAGTGTGTTGACATTATGCCGTGAGACAATGCGCTTTGGAGGGGGGGTGGGAGCGGAGGAAGCAGTGATGGAGAAGGAGATGAGGTGATGGTAAGAAAGAGGAAAAGCCGAGATAGTGTAGTCAGTAAGAGAACAAGAGCGAGAGAAGACGAGATCAAGGGAGTGTCCTTGGATGTGGGTGGGAGAGGTAGTCCACTGAGATAGGCCAAGAGAGGAGCAGAGAGAGAGGAGTTTGGAGGTGCCAGGATCATCGGGGTTATCGAAGAGGATGTTAAAGTCACCAAGAATGACAGATGGCAGGTCAGAGGAGAGGAAATGGGGAAGCCAGGCGGTGAAGTTGTCAAGAAATTGGGAGATAGGGCCAGGGGGGCGGTAGATTGCAGCAACACGGAGGTGGTAGGGGAGATACAGATGGATGGAGTGAGACTCAAAGGAGGAGAAAAGGAGTGAGGGTTCAGGGTGAATGACACTGTAGGTGGAGGAGGCTGAGAGGAGAAAACCCAAGCCGCCACCTTGGCGACCGTCAGGCCTGGGGGTGTGAGAGAAAGAGAGGCCACCGTGGGAGAGAGCAGCTGGAGAGACAGAATGAGAGGTGGAGAGCCAGGTCTCGGTGATAGCAAGGAGGTGGAATGCGCTAGAGATGAATAGGTCATGGATGGCAGGGATTTTGTTGCAGATGGATCTGGCATTCCATAGGGCACAGGAAAGAGGGGGGTGGGTTGTTTATTTATGTGGATAAGGTTTTTGGGATTGCAGAAGCGAGGGGGGGTCATTGGGAGGTGGGGGTGCGGGGCAAGTTGTCAGGATAGGTATGGGATGGGAGGGGGGAGGAGCGGTAGGAGAAAGTGAAGTTGAGAGATTAACAGCCATGAGGTGAGAGGTTAGTGAAAGCAGACAGAGAGCAGGGATTTGGGAAGACAGACAGTGTCTGTAGTAGATTGTGAGGATGTGGTAGATAACAAAGGGGGTTATTCTAGTTCACTCTTTCTGACAAATTCCTTCTTAGAGGGACAAAACCATGTGCATTGCAGGTGGGGAAGATGTTACTTGTGAAGAGAGAGTTAGATTTGAGTGGGGTTTTACTTCAAAGTGAGATCTATATTGCAGTGTAAAAATAAAGCAGTCGGTATTTTCCATGCACAGAAACAAAATAACTCACCCAAATCTAATTCTCTCTGCACATGTTACATCTGCCCCCCTACAGTGCACATGGTTTTGTCCATCTAAGAAGGAATTTGTCAGAAAGAGTGAACCAAAATAACCCCCAGAGTGAGAGAGCTTGGGATATGAAAGAGGAAATAAGGTAACAGGCAAGGAACAACTGCTTCAGTTTCCAACTCACAAGTCACTTAAGTATTCAAGTTTCACTTTAGTCTGCAAGCTTCCCTCTCAATGAGGTTCGCGCCCCACACCACCACCACACCAACACACACACACACACGAGGGAGTCTTTGATTTTTATTGTGTGTTATTTTTTAATGCCTTTAGGAATATTTTATAGTGTTATCTAAAATCCATGAAATTATTAAAATTAATGACTGTGAGGATAAAGCAGCCGCCCAGGCAGAAAAGAAAACGCCCCTTGCTAAATTGCGAATGGATCGCTAATTGCAATTCACTCGCAAATCGATATACATGAACCATCGAATAGTTTTTGCCGTCTATGCAACTTTGAGTAGGTCTGAGTCTTCCACTAATCTATGACTGAGAGAGTGTGGAAGTGGTCATTACTGATGTCACAGACTCTCCCCCAAAAAACACCTGGGTTCCATCTGCGTTTTTTCAGCCAAACCCAGAAAATGTCAGGTTTCCACCGCTAGACAATAGCTTCCAGTCAGTAAGGCTCCGAACACATTGTGTGTACGATCCATATGCATTTTCAGTCACTATTTCCCCTTGCGCATGCACAATATGCATGGTAAACAATCAGAGAGGGGGATGGGTGACAGGTGACATCACTGACCAATATCGTGATTGATATCAGTCCGGGTGTATGCACTATATTATTCTCCCTCGGCACTGCCAAAATAGTTAGCAATATCAGCAGCCGGGAGAATCACCCAATGCTACCCTCAGACATGACCCTCTCCAGGAGGGTTTTATTGTTCCTCAGTGAGAAAAACAAAATAGCAATCTAGCAAATATGATACCTTTTAATGGCTAACAAAAATAAATGTTGTTAAAATGCAAGCTTTCGTCATATTTGCTAGATTGCTATTTTGTTTTTCTCACTGAGGAACAATAAAACTCTTCTTATCAACTGGCTAACACGGTACCAAACTTTTTTCCTCTCCAGGAGGGACACAATGCTCTGTTTCTGGACTTCCTTCTAATGTATGATTACCATACCTGTTTGGAAATGCAAAGGGTTTTCTTACAAAAGAAGAAGAGGGAATTAGCCACTGGATGAGTTGCTTCAATTGAATGAGCAGCTGCTTGAGTGAAGTTCATAGTAAACTTCTAGGATAGTTTACAAGGACACAAAATATACATGAAGCAGCGCTGAGACCTTTAAACAATAAAAAGTTAGAATGGGATTGCATGTAATAATTTAACAATTTATTAAAATTACGAATAAAATAAACAATTAATAAAACAAGTAATATTCCTATTTGAGCATCCTTTTTTGAGCACATGGGGAGGGTATCTGGTTTGGATTAAGTCCTCTATATT
The DNA here is from genome assembly GCF_055691185.1 of Crinia signifera. NCBI lineage: Eukaryota > Metazoa > Chordata > Amphibia > Anura > Myobatrachidae > Crinia > Crinia signifera. The sequence continues at coordinate 217,322,533 of NC_139221.1, read as the reverse complement.
GGATGGTTGGGGTAACAGCTTTAATATCTCACCAATGTACCGTGATGGGATTTTTCCAGCTTGGGTCCAATTGTCCTCACTAGGATGCGGTTGAGCATTGATGGTAAAAGGCCGCTGGAGGAAGATCAAGGACCTTGTGGGGCTTCCCAAAGTGGTGAAGAATTGCTTTAGCTGTAGAGATAACGATTGGAATCCAACTGTTGTTGTTCTTTAAGGCTCAAAGAACAACAACAGTTGGATTCCAATAGTTATCTCTACAGCTAAAACTATTTTGTGCACCTGTGTGGAAATACCTTTAATCACACATTAAGGGGGTTATTCAATCACCGGCGAGCATCTCCCATCAGGGGAGATGGCCGCCGGGCCCTATTCAATGCTGTCTTACTCAACAGCATTGAGCAGGGGATCTCACAGAATGAGCCCGACTTCACAAGCAGTCGGGATTGTTCTGCCTAGAACGGCTGGGAATTGCAGAGCTCACGGGCGCAGCTCGACTATTCCCGGGCACTTCTCACGGCCAAGCTCCCTTCTCGCCCCACGGAAGGCGGGACATTGAATCCCGCCTGCTTGTTCTCGGTCGAGCTGACCGAGAACGGGACTGGGTCACGGCTGTCGAGCCAGCTCGACAGCCGTGACCTGCAGAATGAATACCCCCTAAGAGGGAAGTCCAAAATCAGTGCATTGTGTCCCTCCTGGAGTGGGTCATATTGGTAGGTATGTGATTGCTGTGCAGACAGTGCATGAGGATCCTTAGGGCCTAATTCAAACCTGGTCAGAGGAAAATTTTGTTTTCAAAATGGGCAAAACCATGTGCACTGCAGATGGGAAAAATTTTATGAATTAGGCCCTTCGAAAGTTCATACAGGTGGCTAATGGGCACAGAATGCAGCCTGCCAGCAGATTACACTTCCAGATTGCGAATTCAGCACACAGAGGGCCAGATGTACTAAGCATGAAATGTGATAAAATTACAAGTGATAAACCACCAATCAATCAGCTCATAACTGCCATGTTACAGACTGGGTTTGAAAAATGATAGGTAGGAGCTGATTGGCTGGTGGTTTATCACTCTCCAATTTATCACTTTTCAAGCTTAGTAAATCAGCCTGCTATCTGGCTAGGAGTCAAGAAGACCCAACTGGGCATCAGAAATGGTGCCCAAAGGGCTATTTTTGGGCCGGAACAGCCCGGAACGTCGTTCCTGAACCTCTTTTGCAAAATTACATCATCAGGAACGGCGTTCCGGGACCTCTGTGGCCTGCCCATCAGTCTCCACCATCTTCGCTGCTTTCATAGGGCTTCCCTTTGGCAGAAGCCCCTGACTGGTCGGTCAGCCAAGCAGAGCTTGCAGGCCGGCTACTGATTGGCTGCTGACCCGCGAGCCAATCAGAGCTCGTGGGACTGCAGCCAATCAGGAGCCAGCCCACAAGCTCTGATTGGTTGATGGACAAGTCATGAGCATCGGAATGGGGAGAGAGAGGCGCCGTGACAGGGAGGGACAGAGAACGGACAGCGGTAGCGGCGGACAGGATGGGGAGCGGTGCGAAGTCCCGCTATCCCCTGCATTACCTCTTCCGACCCGATGGGAGCAGAGCGTGTAGCCCCACGTCACCTGCTTCACCACCCGGCAGCCTTCCACCACACAGGCACAGAAAAGATGAGGTGATCATCTGTTTGTATGTCTCTCTCACTCTCTTATGCAGGGCAGGCGACGGAGGGGTCAAGGGGGACAAGTGTGACTGGCCCCAGCAATCTCAAGGGCCCCAGAGCTTCCATGCCCCATCACAGCCGCTGGCCTCTCAGTGACCCTCGCGGCCAAGCCGTCTACTGTGCACCATCTGTGTGTGGCTGAGTCTGACTGACTCAGTGTGTGCCACTGCTGTCTACTGTGTGTGCACCCTGCCGTTCGGTGCTCAGAGCCATCTACAGTACTCTGTGTGTGCACATGGCCTGTGGCTGCAGGCGCACAGCTATACCCACCGCTGGCACTGTAGCCTAAGTCTTTGGCTCCTGTACTTTATAGCACATGCGCGGGTCATTTGTTCTGTGCCTGCTCATAGTGCTCAGCATTCTTTTGTGAAAGTGACAGGCCAGCAGAAGGCAGCAACCAGGAGCCAGGCCAACAGGACTGAGAACGAGAGAAGTCCGCACCTGAAAGCAGGATCTGGAGCAGTGAAAGTTTAAATGAGACTCGTATGGAAGAGAGGGGATGCAGTGTAAATCCCGATGCCAAAATCCAGACACTTTCTCCCTCCGGGGGTGTCCACGACAACCCCGAAGGGAGAATAAATTAGCGCGCCGAGCGTAGCGAGGCACCGGGCCCACTGCGTGGCGAGCACAGTGATCCCGCAAGGGGGGGCGTTCCACGGCCCCCCCTTGTCAGGATTTCGGCGGTCGGGATTCCAGCGTCGGGATTTTGAACGCCGGCATCCCGGCTGCCGCAATTAAATACTGAATCCGAAGAGGGTTGTGTGGATTTGGGATTAGGTGGGGCCCCCAGAAATATAATTGTACAGGGCCCCAAGATTTATGTTGCCAGCCCTGCTCCCATGTATACCCATGTATACCTCCCATGTATACCTATTCCTTCTCTCTCACTGTCTCCTTCTCTCCATCTTGCTATCTTCCCTCCTATCTCCCCTTCTTTCACCTTCCTCTGTCTACTTTCTCTCCCTCCATCCTCTGTGCTCTCCTATTCCCCTTACTGCTCTCTCTTAACTTACTCTCATTGCTCCCTTTACTCACCTCACTGCTCCCTACGCCCACTCACTCTTGCTGCTCCTTTGGTAGCTCCACCCACATCACCGCCCACTTTCTGCCCCGCCCACAGTTCCAGAACCTGTTTTCCTATAAAAATAGCACTGGGTGCCCACACTCTCTCTTCATTCAGTCCAGCGAACACTTTAACCAGCTATTACTAAAGTCAAGCCTTTTGGGAAGCATTACACTTAAAACTATTTACAGGGACATTTTTATTTGTAGATACTACTGGTAAGTGCACTTCCTTATACTGTATGTACAGTAGTAGTCAGCAGTACTTAACCAAGAGGTTTTAGCAAGCAGGACAAAAATACCACATATCCTACTACAAGGTGGTTGCTGAGTGTAAATCACATCATCGTAGTCCCGTCCTCCCGCTTTACAATGTTTGTAATGTGGGCATTGTAAAGCAGGGGCAGGGCTACGATGATGTGATTTAGCACAAATGGTATCATCACCCCCAGATCACATCCTCAATCCTGTGGGACATGGCTGCTCCCTCTTGGAGACAAGTATGTCATAGGCACATGCAGAGAGTAATGTCACTGATCAGCTTGCTACATAAAGCGTGAACCACCAGAAAATCATTAGAGAACCTGTAACGAGGGAGTATGGCTGGGAGAAACATTACATATGTCTTCATGCCTCCATGGAGGTTTAAAGTATTATAGGAAGGAAACAGCATTGGGAAAACATATTGGGTGAAATTTAATAGGTTGAGGGGGTTCAGAAAGTGAGAGATTTGGTAAGAAATCTCCAGGGGTTTTTAAAGCGGCAATCATTTACAATTCAAAATTAAACTGGTTTTGCAGGGTAGATTGCTTTAAAAATACTGGAGATTTCTTACCAAATCTCTCACTTTCTGATTCTCTCATCCTATTAAATTTCAGCCATTTATTTAGGTCTATTATTTAACCCTTTGAGTGACTCTGTCAAAATACATGTGAAAATTGCCAAACATTTTTTATTCATCAGAAAAACCTGTAATGCGTACCTTATATAGGAAATATAGGGTGAGATTTAACAGGATTAGAGATTCAGAAAGTGAGAGATTTGGTCAGAAATCTCCAGGCTTTTTAAAGTGGCAATCATTTACACTGCTTAATCAAACTGGTTTTGCAGTGTAAATGATTGCTGCTTTAAAAAAACTGGAGATCTCTTACCAAATCTGTCACTTTCTGAATCTCTCATCCTACTAAATCTCACCCATTATCTTTTCTTAAGCTGTGTACACACGGGGGAGATATATTGCTCAGCCATATATTGCTAGCAATATATCGCAGAGCAATATATTGCTCAGTTTCTCCTTTTCATCAGCGACCATCTCCGGTCGCTGATGAGAAGGAACCTCTGCCGGGGGAGCCGCAGAGGTAATCAGCTGGTTGCAGGAGCTTGCGATTAGAATGGGGCTGCAAACGAGAGCGCGCACCCAGCGATTTATCACCGGGGCACACTCCAATCACTGGCAATATGGTCGCCAGAGACCATATTTCCAGCAATTTCAGCCCCTATCGCCCCCGTGTGTACACAACTTTACACAACATTTTTATTTTGAATTTATATAACAAATGTGAGCAACGCTGGCATTTTTAGAGGCTATTTTGAATCTCAGAGAGATGTTAGAACTCAAAGTATTAACATTATGTTTATTTAGTTTTTTCAAGTGGGTTCTTTTATTTTCACTTGTGAAAGTGTACAATGAAATGTTTTTTTCCCCCATTCTTTGGAAAAAAAAATTTTTATTTCTTGTCTTTATTATTTTTCTAATAATCCAAACGTAATAAAATACATAGTATAAAACAATAATATCAAACAGTTCAACTGTTTTTTCAGTACTGTACTCTATTCTTTCTTTTTTAATAATATATAGCAAGTTAATTTTCCTTTTTGGAGTGTGTGCAAACAAATCACCTAATTTACTAGTAAGTACAGACACTGTATTTTCTCAGGAATATTCTCCATTGCTCTTTCTCTTAATAAACAAAAAGAAGGGAAAAAAATGAATAAAAACTTCAAACAGCTTTTATTTTCCTCAGACTGTCACTCCGGGTTCACCTTGTCAGCTTCATGCTTAAACTGTCATACTATAGTCTTTCTTCTGACAGAAATAGTTTAATTAATAATATACATTGCGTTTGCCGCATATTTATTATTAATGTTTATTATTATTATTTTTCCACAATACATAAAAATAGAGATTTCGCACTGCTGCAATTCGGAGCAATAATGCATATTTATTCGCTTGGATGTACTATTAGTGAGTCGCTGGAACAAGGGCTCCTTGAAACCCATCCTTCCGATTGGTGAGAAGTAAAGTGATTGCATTGTAATAACAGTGTTTCCTGCTTTGCCCCCTTAGGATCTCTTCTGCACATGCGTTGAAGGGACATTGGTGCATGTGCAAGCCAGGACCACCAGAGAGGGCTCCTCCAGCGGGATGAGGTCGACATGTCGACCATAAAAGGGTCTGTTCTGCGTCTATGCCACCTCGGAGTGCATGGTTAGCCTCCACCCCATCTAAGAGTTGCATTGCAGCTTGCTGTATATGGGGCTACATAGCTGGAGGGGGTATGGGTCATGGGGTCAACAGTAAGAAGGATTGACAGTCAATAGGTTGACCACTGTTGGTCAACAGATCACAGGTGGATGCATGAAAAAGGTCAACATGGTCTAAATGTCAACACAAGCAATAGGTGAACATGGGAACGGTCAACAGAAAAAAGGTTGACATGAATTTTTTTTTTAATTTCCCCAAAACAGGTGATTTTTCATACTTTACTATACAAGTGGACATAGAGTTCGATTATAAAAGTGATGCTGTACACAGTGTCTTTGTTGATGTATGTCACTCATGTCGACCTTTACCATGTCGACCTATTGTTTGTTTCGACCTTTCGACCTTGTCCACCTTTTCATGTGTCGACCAAAAGTAGTCGACCTATTGACTGTCGACCTTTTTACTTTTGACCCTATATGAATGGAAGTAATTACAGCTGGGCAGAGAGCAGTGGGCTGCCTGGCTGCCTTCAGAGCAGGCCTGCGGCTATTTGAAATCTCGAGTTGGATCGCAAGACAATCGGTTTGATATTTCAAATAGCAGACCCGCTCTGAAGACATGGGCAGCTCCTCGCTCTCGAGTTGGCTGCTGTCATTGCCAGCATTTCTCCCCCGTGGCATTGAGCATGAACCCAATTGACAGAACATGTAATCCCCCGTGGCAATGAGCATGAAACCCCCTCGACAAGGAGCATGTAATCCTCCATGACAATGAGCATGAAGCCCCTGGCATTGAGAAAGAAACTCCTAGCAGTGAGCATGTGGGTAAGTGGCACTTATGTGGCATATTATGTAATGGGCATTACGGTGTGTGGCACCATGTGTAATGGGCATCACGGTGTGTGGTGCCATGTGTAATGCGCATTACAGTGTAAGACATCATGTGTAATAGCCTCTAGCTTTGTATGACCACGCCACCTTATGACACGTGTTACACCCATTTTTGGGGAGCACCAAATGACTGCCTTGACCCAGGCGCCAGCAACCCTGGTTTCGGACCTGCCTGCACCCATGTTGTGACACCAGTGGCTGTGGTATGATGGGTATGATGGAACTTAAATCAGGCAGTGAAGTTTGTTTGCTATGGAGCATACTGGAGCATTGTCAGCAACAGGTCAGAAGAACAAGAAATCACTTGGAACAATACCAGGGAAGCAAGGAGAATGGTCACATGGACCGGATCAGAATACTGTACATTAATACTCTGGCACATAAACTGTGATCAAAGACTTTTATAGGAAGTATTTGAAATTTAGTGACACGTTCCTCTTTAAATTAGAAACAGAGTGGCTTTTACAGCTCTATATGAATTATGCCCACTTACAACCAGATCCACACAGCATAATCCATGAGGAGGTCTGTCTGGGAAAACTTTACTGCATTGGTTATTAAAAGGCACCTACCAGCAATGAGACCACCACAGCCAGCACAGTACAGCCAGAACAGGTAACTAAAACCAGGCTACAGTATGCTGTTACACTATTATACAGTAGCAAGCCTTTAACTTTTCATCAATTTGTGCTAGAGTAGCACTTCTGTGGGATAGCACCAGATGGGTGAGCCTTCACTTCCCATATATATAAATGAGCCTTAGGATTTCATGACCTTCCTTGGGCCACATTTGATAGGCACTAATCACTGAATACCAGGAACACAATACCTGCCATTTTGGAGATGCTCTGATACAGTTGTATATTCACTACAATTTAGTGCATGTCAAAGAAATGTAATGGATGATGGAGATAGATAGATAGATAGATATTCAGGCTGTAATGTGGCTGCATCAAGCAAAATTAAGCATGAAAACTGAACATGTACTCAACGATATCACCAAAACCCCATCACAGCGCCACAGCCAGGGCCAGATTATAGTGGGGGCACAGGGGGGTGAATACCCCTGGGCCCCCCTCTATCTAGGGGCCCTCTGTGGTTGGCATGTATTTAAAAAAAAAAAAAGGTACTTATGTATTAGCAGGGCGCCCATTACGTAGTTTGCGTAGTGGTGTGTTGAGAATTCCCATACACCACTATGCTGGCTACGTAAACTACGTCATTTACATAAATTGCGTAATTTACGTAACTGGAGCAGTGCTAATACACAATGGTTCACATCCCCACTATCCACTTCATACCCCCAGTATCCAAGTGGGCGTGGAGTTAATTTTATAAAATGTGGTGAGTGCAGCGAGCCACCGAGCCCGATGCGTGGACAGCGCAGCGATCCCCGCGAAGGGACGCTGATCCGCGTCCGCTCGCCACGCTTCAGGCTCTGTGCGCCCGCCACACTTTATAAAATTAACTCCACGCCCACGTGGACACTGGGGGGATGACGTAGATAGTGGAGATATGATTGTGCTAGTGTGTGAAATGTGTGTGTTAGTGTAAGATAGTGTGTGATATGTGTGTATTGCAGTGGTTTATACTTACCCTTAACGATGTCCCCAGCGCCAGTGTTCCCCTCCTTTGGCACTCGCCTCGTGTCCCCGGTGCCAGCGTTCCTCCTCCATGTCTCAGTCGGCCGCCATGACACTCCCTGGAGGCAGCAATGTATGCAATTAGCATAGTGCCGCTGGGGGAGCATGGAAACCATGTGATGCTCCCCCAGTGGAAGTATGCTAAATTACGTACATTACTACAGTCGCCGGCAGGGGCGGATTGGCTGACGAAACCGGCCCCCTGTATGTGCCGGGGGCGGAGGTGGTATGCGGCGGGGGAGGGGGCGGCGCGTGGTGGAAACGGTTTGCGCGGGAGGCGGCGGGGGGCGGAGGCTGTATGCGCAATGGGGGACGGCGGGTGGCGGAGACGGTATGCGCCGGGGGTGGCAGCATGCCCGGGTGCATGTTGGGTGGGGTGGCGGCGGTATGCCCGGGGGGGGCTGGGTGGCTCACCTGCTGATGCTGCTCTTCAGCTTCCGGGCGGAGGGGGAAGAACGGGCGCTGGGAGGTGCTGCGCGCACATGCGCAGCAGCCCTCCCGCTGCCATTTTTATATGGGCAAAGTGCTTAGGCCGCTGCCCGCGGCCCGGCCAGCCCAGGGGGAGCGCGGCCGGCCCCTTTTATTTAGTTTTGGGCTGGCTCACCGGGAAATGCCCTGGTTTCCCGGTGGGCCACTCCGCGCCTGGTCGCCGGGGAGTGTCATGGAGGAGGAACGCTGGCACCAGGGACATGGAGCAGGAACGCTGGTGCCGGGGACACGAGGCGAGTGCCGGAGGAGGGGAACGCTGGTGCCGGGGACATCGTTGAGGGTAAGTATAAACCACTGCACTACACACATAACACACATATTAGCAGGGCGCCCGGCAAGTCTACGCTGACAACATAGGCTAAGGTACGTTGTCAGCGTAGCATAGCCGGGTGCCCTGCTAATACATAAGTACCAAAAAATATATTTCTTTTTTTTAGCTAATGGTTTTTGCATGGGAGTGAAGTAGTGCTGTAGCTTCACCTATCTGCCAATGTGACAATGATTAATGGTGCTGAGCATCATGAGTCAAGGCACACTGACTGTACAAGTGCAATGCATTACTTGGAGTTGAATAAGTCCCATAAGACTTTGCCCAAGAGGTCAGAGGCACGTACCTTTGACACGCCTCCTGACGAAGTCATCAGTGACGAAACGCGTTGGGGCGTGGTCACCTGATGTATCGGATCTCTGCCACTGTGCTTCCCATTTGTTTGCAGTCCTCGTGTCTGGAACTCCGTCCTCGCCGCTGCTGTTTCCATCTGCCGGTTCCCTGGATGTCCTCCGGTGTCCATGCTATGAAGCTGACGTACTGATGGTGATTCCTACACATGCTGATTACTGCTTATTGAATTGTATGTGAGCCTACACTTTTCTTCAGTAAACACTGTGCAATTATACTTACCTGTGCGCTCCTCCTTTCTTTCGTTATATATATATATATATATATATATATATTAATATATAATTGGATCCCTGAGGACGGGCAAGACCCGAAACATGTTGGATCGTGTTTGAAAATAAACCATCACGTTTTTTCACCAAGAAATCCTGAGAGTGCCGCCTATCTATACCCACTATCTGCTAGGGCGTAAGATCCCACTGAGGAGGGCACCGGGTGTTATCAACCTATTCAAACAGAGAGTGCCGGGCAACAAGAATCTCTATATATATATATATATATATATATATATATATATGGACAGCAAATAAAGCGGCACTCACGGATTTCTTCAAATTCAAATGTGCAGATTTATTGCAGACTGGTCATCCTACATATTTCGAGCTAAAAGCCTGTCCTCCGGGATCAGTGACAAGGTGTGTAACAAACATATATATATACCTGCTGTAAAAAGCCCCTCCCCTCAATATATATATATTAATCCCCCTCTGCAATTGACCAAGTTTATACTTCTTTTACTCTGTATTTTGACAGTGTAGTTTTGTCTCCCGGCCAGTAATGACAAGGAGGTAATGACTAAAGTGCCCCTGGCCCCCCGAAGACTTAATAAGGCTTTGGCTACAGCAGTATCACACCACAACTTTGACCTCTAACATCATTCACAGTGACACTCCACCAGAAAAAAGCAGACCCCCTGCCTCACTGACAGCAATGCATCTCTGCCTCGCCAACAGCAGCGCATCCCTGCCTCACTGACTGCAGCGCATCACTGCCTCACTGACTGCAGAGCATCCCTGTCTCACTGACTGCAGCACATCCCTGCCTCACTGACTGCAGCGCATCCCTGCCTCACTGACTGCATCGCATCCCTGCATCACTGACTGCAGATTATCCTTGTCTCACTGACTGCAGCTGCAGCGCATCCCTGCCTCACTGACTGCAGCGCATCCCTGCCTCACTGATTGCAGAGCATCCCTGCCTCACTGACTGCAGAGCATCCCTGCCTCACTGACTGCAGCGTATCCCTGCCTCACTGACTGCAGAGCATCCCTGCCTCACTGACTGCAGAGCATCCCTGCCTCACTGACCGCAGAGCATCCCTGCCTCACTGACCGCAGAGCATCCCTGTCTCACTGACTGCAGCACATCCCTGCCTCACTGACTGCAGAGCATCCCTGTCTCACTGACTGCAGCGCATCCCTGCCTCACTGACTGCAGAGCATCTTGGTCTCACTGACTGCAGCGCATCCCTGCATCACTGACTGCATAGTGTCCCTGTCTCACTGACTGCAGCTTCAGCGCATCCCTGCCTCACTGACTGCAGAGCATCCCTGCCTCACTGACTGCAGCACATCCCTGCCTCACCGACTGCAGCGCATCCCTGCCTCACTGACTGCAGCAAACCTGTTTCACTGACTGCAGAGCATCCCTGCCTCACTGACCGCAGAGCATCCCTGCCTCACTGACCGCAGAGCATCCCTGCCTCACTGACCGCAGAGCATCCCTGCCTCACTGACCGCAGCACATCCCTGCCTCACTGACTGCAGCACATCCCCGCCTCACTGACTGCAGCGCATCCCTGCCTTACTCAAAGCAGCGCAACCCTGCTTTATGGAAAGTTCTGTTTATTGACTTTGTACACAGGAACGGGACAGTGTTCTTAGAGATCAATAAAGTAGAGATGTTGCGAATACCAACTAATCAAACTTTGCTAGATAAATAATAGCTAGGAGCATATTGGGTGATATGGGCAACTTCTGCACTTTAAATATCTGAGAGGTTTGATGCATCTCCCCCTGAAACTAAATTAATTGTCTCTATAAACCTTTTACCCATTTCTAAAGTCTAAGCTGTTTGCTATGGAATGAGAATGCAAACCTTTGTAAAATAGCTGTAGAAAACATTGACTATATTTTCCACAAATTCATCCAGAAAGGCTGGTGACCTAACATGTCGGCTCAAAAAAACATGAAAAACCCATGTCAACCTAATGCTTGTGTCGACCTAATGACCCTGTCAACCTAAACCCTTTTTTGCAAAAACTGCCGTTATCGCATATTTTTCCCAAATCGACTACTTAATGGGCGTCGATTTGCGGCATAAATCGCACTTTTTGCCGCTAATTCGCACTTTATGAAGTGGCGATTTCCAACATTGCATCCAGATGTTTTCCCATTGAAAAAGATACAAATCGCGTATTTAATGGCTGCCACATTTGGAAATCGGCAGCAAAATGTGATTTAAAAAAAAAAAAATAGACCAAGTAGAGGGTGGCGATCTCAGAAAAATCTCCAGCGTTTGAGCGTAGAAAAGGTTAAATCTGTCACAGGTGACCCACATAGCAATTACTAACTCCCCTACATATACCCCACATGATTATGGACACCTGTGAGGGTGTTTGAGATGGCGATTTTGCAGAGTGGACTGGAGGTGCTAGTGTGTGAGCTGGGGCGTTTGGAGGAGCTACGCAGGAGGGATGATGCTGCCCACCAGATCCAGGTACCCCGACCACTCCGTGCTTCTGGTCGGTACCGTGCTAGGGTGTACCTGGACTCCCTCTCTGATCAACAGGTGGTGGACATGTTTAGGTTGAACCGACAGAACCTGTTGAACTTATATGAGCAGGTGAGAGATGATTTGGACCCTTGTGGGGGGGCCAACTATACAGTGTCTCGGCTTCAGAAATTAATGCGTGCCCTCCACTTCTTTGCCACAGGCTCCACTCAGTCTGTGAGCTCATGGGCCTTGGGGGTGTCACAAGCCACTTTCTCTAAACATTTATCTCAGGTGTTAAATGCATTAAAGAAGCTGTGGCGCACATATATCACATTCCCACGTTGTGAGTCCGAGTGGCAGGACCTGAAGGTGGCATTCTATCGGCTCTCAGCATTTCCAAATGTGCTGGGAGCCATAGAATGCACCCACATTGGGATTCGGGCCCCGCACGTGAGGGAGCATGTCTATGTGAATCGCAGGGGCAGGGTGGTCTGCGATGCCAACCTCAGAATTCTCAGTGTGGTTGCAGGCTATCCCAAGAACTGCCATGATGCCTATATCCTGCGGCACTCAGCTCTCTGGGACCGTTTCCACAACCACACCATGCCAGAGGGCTGGCTACTTGGTAAGTCACTTAGCACTGTTTACATGATGTTTGCAAACCAATGTCTTGCCCTTTAAGATCCATGTGTGTAGCCTTATATTAAAGAGTCCTTTTTGTTGTAATTGTTTATACCAGGCCGAACAATATAGTCTAGCCTGCTACTATTATGTGCAAATTACCCACATGAAATGTGACCACACAAATCCCTGTACATGTTAGGTGACTCAGGATATGGGTGTCATTCGTGGCTCATGACACCTCTGCGGAACCCACAAAGCCCTGCACAGCACCGCTACAATGCTGCATATATTGCTACCCGCAATGTAGTGGAACGCACCTTTGGGGTGCTGAAAAGCAGATTTCGGTGTTTGGACAGGTCAGCAGGTACACTACTATACCACCCTGCCAAAGTTGTTTTGGTTATCCAGGCTTGCTGCATGCTGCATAACATAGCTTTGGATCAATCAGATTATGTAGATGTGGCCACTGCAGCAGTTGTGCAGGAAGCTCAAACTACTGATGTTGTAGTGCGAAGTACGCGGAGGGGGGATGTGGTTCATACACAGATGATACTTCAGCATTTCACAGGTAATTTTGTTGTGTGCAATGAATAGTAAAGGGGAACCTTTAACACACATACATTTTTAACATTACATTTTTCACTGTCAATGTTCATCGCCCAGAAACAGACCAACAATAATGGCCAACACCTGCAAGCTGCCACAACACAGCATACTTTATGCCTGGCAACATGATAACACCTATAACAATGTAATGTAAGTACTGTAGTTTTTTCTTCGCACAAATGATTGAAAATGCGAATTAACATAGGGTTAATGGATGGAGGTGACATGGATCACTGATCTGAGGTGGTTGAAATTTACCAAAACAAGTGGCGGCTACATACAGTATGCAATTCCCAATGCTTATCCCCCTCAAATGTCACTATTTCCTTAAAATTACATGACAAATAAGCACACACAACCCAAAGTCCCGTGTCTGCTAAAATGTCACTAGTTGACAATACATAATAGAACAGTGTGGGTAATCATTTGTAAAGAATGACAACAAGTTTGCAGGATGCAAATAATTTTTACTTGCTGAAACATTTAGGCATAGCCCATACCATAGAAAAATTTAACATTACCATTCACTGCATGAGTGTGGTAAAAAAAACAGCACATGATACATGTAAATGCACACAACATTAATCATTTCTCCTTGGAGCCTGGGTATTAGCACCCTTAACACTAGTGGCTCCACCACCCCTAGTACGGATACTACGACGTGGGGTAGTGGGGGACCCACTCATGGGTGTGGAGGACACACTACTACTTTGCGTAGATGTGGTTTGGTGCTGACCTAACAAACTAGTTGCACTGAGGCTGAGTTGCGTTTGTAGGGACATCAACGCAGTTGTTTGGCCATTAATAGCTTGGGTCTGTTCATCCATATTGGCATTTAGTGCTCTAAAATTAGTAGTTTGGCCCTGAATGGCTTGGCCAATTTCTGCTAAGCGTGTCTAATGTGGAGACAAGGCGAATTTGTGTCCCTACATTAGCACGCACACTTTGGGAAATTCTTCATTTGCTGACCGATGTTACGCACATACCCCTTAATGCTTTCTAGTTGGGTGGTCTCCATCTCCATACAAGATATTTGTTTCCCTTTGAAAATATGGATGGATTGCGCCAACTCCTCTGCACTAGAGTGAGTGTTGGTGGCTGCAATGATTGGCGGCTGCTGCCTATGTGACTGCGTATAGGGGGCCTCATTGACTGGGTGTGATTGGTGTTGTGCAGGTTCCAACGATGGCACCGGCTCCAAGATGATTTCACTCATGTCGTCCATATTTTGCATGGGATCCGTGGGTTCTGGCATCGGTTGTGAAGGTCCTACAAATGAGATAACAGTGGTAAGTATGCTATGCAGAATGTCGTATGGTGGGTCATGTTACCTTAGTTGGAATGGTGAGGTCTTGCTCATGCATTGTGCATGCATTGGCACAGGCTACTGTGGTGGGGATAGCCATGTGTGAAATGTGCAATGTGTTTGTGTAACAGTATGATATCTCACCTGCAGACTGGACATTGGGAACAATCCGATGTGGCTGATGTCGCTCAACAGCAGGCTGGGACTCCAGAGATGGTGCTGTTTGAAAGAAGAAGACATTTTCCATTATGAACATTTGCACCTAACTGGCATTTTTCCAAATATGCAGATAAAAACGTAAAAAAAAAACATTTCTCTTCTGATATGATTACATAAGGAATTTGATGACTTTGAACAAAAGAGGTTATTTAAGTATTATGACTGTGCACAATATTTGTCCTCCACTTGCTACTAACAGGAAAGAGCATCAGATTACACGGGATGCAGTTTAAATCCCGGCGGTCGGGATCCCGGCGTTCAGAATCCCGACGCTGGAATCCCGACCGCCGAAATCACGACACTTTCTCCCTCCGTGGGTGTCCACGACACCCCTGGAGGGAGAATAAATAAGCGTGCCGAGCGTAGCGAGGCACCGGGCCTGCTACGTGTCGAGTGCAGTGAGCCCGCAAGATGGGGTGATCCACACCCCCCCCCCCTTGTCGGGATTTTGGCGGTCGGGATTTTGAACGCCGGGATCCCGACCGCCAGGATTTCATACTGAATCCGATTACACATGTAAAAGTGACTGTAAAGCAGAGGCGTAACTATAGCACCGCAGCCCCCGCGGCCACGGGGGGGCACTGTGCATGTGTGGGTGCCGGGGGGCTGTGGTGCTATAGTTAGCCCCCCCCCGTCCGCCCATCTGCCGCCCGCCAATCCGCCGCCCGCAGCCTTACCTGACTTCAGTGGTGGTCATTCTTCTGCTAGTGAGACGGACCACAATAAAATGTCCGCCTCATATAGCAGACAGTTCTTTGAAACTGTCTGCTGTATGGGGGCGGACATTTTGTGTTGGTCCGTCTCACTAGCAGAAGAATGAAGCCAGCAAGGGAGCCGGGGGGGCGCCCAATTAACGGCGCCCATTAACGGCGGGGGGGTGCCCAATTCATAGTTACGCCACTGCTGTAAAGTGCTTGTCCAACTACCCAGAGGATTGATGTGGATTAACAATCATCTACACTGCAGCCCTACCAGTTGGCGGTGGAGTTGGGGGCCTGTCTGTGTCAGCAATGTGGATGCCGGGAAGCACCTCCGGTGGGATGATTCTGCGTAGCAGCCTTTCATAGGCAATAAAGCTGACTTGCTGCCTAGGTCCACCTCCTGTGCAACAGGCTTCTTTCTTCTCCAGGGCAAGCTTGGCTTTGAGGAGGCGCTTGATGTCATATCGTTTTTTGACGTTTTCTTGTGTGTGCTGACTGCATTTACCGCAGAGGTGATATTGTCCCACATCCCCTTCTTTCTTGCCACACTTGTGCGGTGATGGTGAGGACCAAGCAGGCGGTCATACAGGGGCAAGAGTGCACGCACCAGGGCCATATTCTCCTCATATGAGAACCTGAATTTCCTACCACTAGTTGTACGAGCTGCATCATCCTCCTCCTCCACATTTTCAGGCTCACCCTCCTCCTCCTGTCCTGGTTCTTCCCCGAGCACCTCCAAGTCTGCTTCATCTTCCTCCTGCAGAGGCCAGTCCACCTCTGAAAAATCACCCTCCTGCAGCTCCTCCTCTGTTTGCCTGGCACTCTGTTCCTCCTGTGAGGACACCTGGCTTGTGCCTGCTTCCTCCTCATCCTCCATAGCCACCTGCTCAGCTTCCACCATGTGGCCTCTCCATGGCGCAGCTCTTGCTGGGAGCATGCTGCCTCTCCCTGTCCTGCCTCTGACAGTGCTGCCTCTCACTCCCCTACCTCTCCCAGTGGTTGGGCTATTTGGGCCCAAGCTGGCTGTCCCTCTGCCTCCTCTGCACCTTATGACTGCTCCTCTCCTCTCCATGTCAAAAGCCTTACTCCCTTTCAAAGGGTAAAATGGCACCTGCGCCCCTTTATATAGGGGGTGTGATGCGTATTGCAAGGGACTAAGGTGGGCCAATAGGTTAGCATGTTGTATGGGCTGATCAGGTGTATTTGTGTAAATCGCATTCCGGTTGGTCGCAAATACGCACATGACCTAACCCGGAAATCGCACTTTTATGGCGTATTACATCGGCTCAATTCACACCATATCGCTGTATATCGCCATATATCGCACTTTTCATGCGGCATTACGCCAGCCATTAAATACGCGATTTCTGTAAAAAAATGCGATATAAAAAAAGGCGATATAGGGCGAATTGAGAAAAATTCGCATTTTGCTAAAAACAGTAAACCCATTAAATCTCGCCCCATGTCTCCCTTCAGTGGTGGACCCAATGCATACCGACCTTAGGTGTGTCGACCTAAGGACCATATACCTGTGTGAGTGTGTGTGTGTGTGTGTGTGTGTGTGTGTGTGTGTATATATAGGAGCATAATGTGTTAAAACTAGAGTTTAGAAAGCTACTGTAGCATTGTTTTGTCTAAGAATAAGATTGGTAACTACTATTTTCTAACTTTTTTTTTACTTTAATGGATTTCAGCCAGAAGTGTTCATTGTTGCTGAGAGATCCATATTTACATGTCAAACTCCAGTAACATATATTCAGAATGAAAATAAAGTCCAGTCTGCCACTTCATGATCACTGATATGCTCGGAATACTGGTCTAGACTGATGTATAAAACAATCCTGTATTAGCATCTTAGTTGTAGTGCAAATAATAACCACATGGGGTGAAATGTAATAGGATGAGAGATTCAGAAAGTGAGAGATTTGGTAAGAAATCTCCAGGTTTTTTTAAACCGGCAATCATTTACTCTGCACAGCCAGTTTGATTTTGAAGTGTAATCATTTATACTTCAATATCAAACTGGCTGTGCAGAGTAAATGATTGCCGCTTTAAAAAAAACCTGGAGATTTCTTACCAAATCTCTCACTTTCTGAATCTCTCATCCTATTACATTTCACCCATGGTGTCAGTACACACTGATTGTGTCGGATATACTGTTGTGATACTAGTTTAAAAAATGCAAAAGATCAAGAGTGCAAGTAATTTATTTATAACTGCATATTACTAGAACATCAATTCCCCAACCACACATTGTGCCCAAAACTCAATGGCCTCCTCTCCTTCCACTGCTTATTTCCAAACACAGTTATATGTGCAGAATGAACCCCTCAATAACTATTTTTTATTTTTTTGCTAAATGCTACTGTATGTAATGAATAACAACATATATTAATTGAGAGATCCAAGTGAATTTATATTGATTTCTTATGTTGCTCTGATAGCTACCTTGTGAAATCTGTATAAAAAGTCACTTGTTTTTAATGGTGACATAAACTAAATATGACCAAATAATGGTGCAATAATGATTAGTGGTGGATTTTACCTACATATGGTTCTATAAGACTGCAGCTCCCCCAGGTAAAGGGTGGAATGCACTATGCTGCACCGCCAGTTCCCGCCCCCCTCTGCATACTAATTGCATATGCTCTAACCATAGGCGAATCTAGAAATATGTGAATGGATGGTCCCAGACTGAGTACACATACTGGATTTAGGGGTGTGGCCTCATTTGAAAGGCATGGCTTAACAGGGGCAAGTCACACACACCCTCCCTCCCAACACTACCTCAACTCATCCACCCATCCCCATTCCTCCCCATCCGCATGAGTGCAATTAACCCTGTGGGAGCATACAGTATAAGTAAAAAAAATTACCGCTGAGGAGTCAGGACAGAGTCTAAGGACGGGACAGAGTCTGTCAATCCCCGCCGCGTGACCTGGACCCTGCAGTGCTGGCTGCTGCACTCACACGCTAGCCACAGCAGCAGCACATGGAGGAGGGAGGAGCACACATGGAGGGAGACGCCCAGGGTGCTCACGCTCCTCAAAGGACCATGGGAGGAGCTGCATGCAGTCGGGCATATGCGCAGCCCTCCCGTGGCCATGTTTTTGGTGTAAAAACCGGGCAGCGGCAGTGAATATATATTTAAAGGTACAGAACACCAAGCAGTCTAATGGGTGGTCTGGTGCACCCCCGGACCACCCCTTAAGGTGGGCATAGATCAAGCCGATTTGGACTGATTTAGGCCGATTGCGATCAATCGGCCCGATAAATCGGACCAAATCGGTTCTTCATGACATGGGGTCGGGTCCGATGCGCGGTCCCGTGCGTATCGGACCCGGCCCCAGGGGTCGGACCGGCGGGACATACGATGTTTAATCAGATCAGTCGGGGCGGGCGGCGGTGACAGTCAGTCTCCACTGTTCAGCGCCGTAGCGGTGAGGAGCAGTGGGGGTGGGCGGCTGGGGAGGAAGCAGTGGGGCAGCAGCGTTACCAGATCAGTCGGGCGGGCGGCGGTGACCATCAGTCTCCACTGTCCAGCGCTGTAGCGGGCGGGCAGCCGCGGCAATTACAACTTTAAAATAACATGTCAAATGACTGCCCGGCTAATGATTGGCTGAGATAGAGCACTCTCAGCCAATCAGTGGCCTCCCTCCGCGGCCGCTGATTGACTGAGAGTGCTCTATCTCAGCCAATCAAAAGCCAGGGAGTCATTTGACACATTATTTTAAAGATGTAATAGCCGCCGCTGCTCGCCCGCTACAGCTCTGGACTGATGGTCACCGCCGCCCGCCCCGACTGATCTGGTAACGCTGCTGCCCCACTGCTTCCTCCCCAGCCGCCCGCCCCCAGGGCCGGCGCCACCACTAGGCAGGTCTAGGCATTTGCCTAGGGCACCGGCCACTGGAGGGCGGTAGTGAGCTGGAAAGCTCTCCCACCGCATCAGCAGAGGAGCAGGACAGAGAGCCGGAGGAAGGAGCAGGTGTTCGGTAAGTGAACACTCTCTCCCTCTCCCCCCCCCAGCAGCACAGCGGCCACATCGCGCACCCCCCTGCCCCCCCCCCCCCCCGGCGGCCGGGTGGACACGTCACACCCCCCCAGCAGTTGAGCGCCAGGGCACCCCTCCCGCCTGGGGTGCCCTGCCCGCCCCCACTGCTCCTCACCGCCCTGCAGCTCCCTGTTATTTTTTTTTACATGTGATAAATCGCATGCAATTTATCACATGTAAAAAATGGCACATAAAAGTCCTAATCGTATGTGAGCCTCCCGGGGAGCTGCCGGGCGGCTCGGAGGAGAATTGGGTCCGACTTGTCCATAGGACAAGTCGGCTCTATGTATGGGGGCCTTTAGATTCGCTTATGATTCTGGATGCTGTCTCCTCCATTGCCATCTAAATAAGAAGGAGTCACACCTTCTGCCACCTCTACAGCATCAGGTAACACAGATGCACCAGCCTTACTAGCATTAGCAGCAGTGGCGTAAGTTCATATATGTATGCATGTATGTATGTTATGGATATTATGTTTAGAATAAAGAGTGTGTGGTCTCTGGTCCTGCTAGGAGGGAGAGTCAGCCACAGAAGCAATATCAACGGCTTTCAATTAACTGATTCAAACTCACAGTGGAGGAGAGGTGCCCCCTTGGGAGCAAGAGCACGGCGGCAGATGACTCCATTGCCTCCCAGAGTTCTGCCTCTGATTAGCAGGAGGGCTGTACAGCATCCACAACTCCCTGCTGAACCAGACTAGGAGCACAACCATTGCCTCATTAACCAATAGGCTGATTAGGCTGGAGCCTAGGGCACCAGGACTTGGGGAAGACACATTGCAGGTGACGGACTAGGAAAAAAATTAAGGCCCAACTTTCTATGTTTCTTAGCTATCACCCGTCCCAATGAACTGTGGGAGGTTAAAGTTCTTAAGGTGACTTCCAGATGGCTGTGCCAATGTAACTGATGGAAACATTACTTTATGTACACTGTGCTACAGCACCAGCTAGACCGCCTAAAGCCAAAGAGGGGTATTCAACGCTGTGATGACAAGCTATGATGGCGAGCAGTGCCAATAGCTCACCTTCAGAATATTCAGCTGCCTCCACTTCACTCACCATTTCCACCCTGCTGGGTTTTTTTTTTCAGCGAGGTGGAAACGGCGAGTGTAGCCATTAAAACCGCAGGGCTCGGCAGATAATGCAGTGGACTTAAACTCTGCGTTTAAGGGAGTTCTAAGGTAGCCCTATGAACGGCGAGGATTTCTCCCTAAAAGTGAATATGGCAAGGAGGTTTTATGGCGAGGATAGCTTTTACTTGCCAAAAAAAAGCCATCCTCGCCGTAGAAAACCCTCTGGCCATTGCATTGAAAACCGCCCAAAGTCTCCTTCACACGCTTGAGGCATTAGATCCTCCTGCCAGATGAATAACTATCGTTACATGCACATGAGCAGTATGAATGACGAGTCGCTGAGCGCGCATACACGTGTTATTAGAAGCAGTACAAGGGGAGCTACATGTTTGTTAGCCTAGGGCACTTGGAACCTTTAATCAGGCCCTGAGCAAAACTCCACAAAGCTTGCACTAACTGCTCTGCTCTGTCACAACATGCAGTGGTGTAGTTAGGTGCCACGGAGCCCGGTACAAGGGCATGTTTTGCACCCCCTCACCCTCCTCCCGATTTGTAGTAGGCGGGGCTCTTGCGTGGCGAAAAGGAGGCACGGCCTAACATTATATCATACACCTTAATGCCCATTGCACATTTTAGAGAACTTTGTAATATCCATTACATATAAAGCCACATGCCATAATGGCAATTACACATAAGGCGACACATGATGCCCATTACATAGTATATAACAAACTGTAATGCCCATTAAATACTATATAACAAACCGTAATGCCCATTACACATTTGACACATAAGTGCCCCTAACCTACATGCTCATTGCTAGGAACTTCATGCTCGATGCCAGGGGCTTCATACTTGATGCTATGTGGCTTCATACTCGATGCCAAGGGGCTTCATGCTCGATGCCAAGGGGGAATGAAATT
The DNA here is from genome assembly GCF_055691185.1 of Crinia signifera. Classification (NCBI taxonomy): domain Eukaryota; kingdom Metazoa; phylum Chordata; class Amphibia; order Anura; family Myobatrachidae; genus Crinia; species Crinia signifera. The sequence continues at coordinate 217,301,358 of NC_139221.1, read as the reverse complement.
GCTCATTGCCAAGGGGGACTGAAATTGCTTGTTGCCAAGGGGGACTAAAATAGCTCATTGCCAAAGGGGAATGAAAATGCTCGTTGCCAAGGGGGACTAAAATAACTTGTTGCCAAGGTGGACTGAATCCTGTTGCAGCCTGCTCCCCCGCCCACCCAGCTTACCCTTTCCCAGCTGTGCCCGGTGGTAAGCCACTATTTTCAATTCAAGTCTCCCCCTGGACCTCTAGCCAACAGGCGCTCATGGTCCAGCAGCCACCTATGCTGCTTATAATTGGCTGCTGGACCGTAAGCGCCTATTGGCTAGCGGTCCAGCGGGAGATTTCATTTGAAAATAGCAGCAGACAACTGGGCATGGCAGGGAGCCGGCAAGCTAGGCGGGCGGGCGGGGGAGTGGTCAAGCTGGGCAGAGGAGCCGGCGGCAGAGTTTGCAGTGCACTGCTCCGGTGCCCTGTGATCTTTCGGCTCCCAGAGCTCATGCTCCACCCTCGCTATGCCCCTCACTACATGCACACTTGTATCATTTTTTGTAGCAGCAATGGAGGGGGTTTACAGAGTATCGTTAAGGAATGCTGATGAAAATGGGATAAATGCATTAGCTAATGTAGGCAGTACAGACACAATTGCTAATTTTTGGGTTGTACAGCTATAGGGAAAGGAACAGCAGTTCCATGAAAACCAGCCAGAGCAAGGGCTACCTGGCCTTGAGCTTGTACATTGTGCCTCCTAGTGAGCGTAGGTACCCTAGCTGCACTAGCAGAGCATCCTGCTGAGGACAGTGGTCATCGCTGTCCATACAATATTAATATTATTAATATTATCAATATCTCTTATATATTTAGCCAGATCTGTCACTCAACCCCTGTGGAGAACGTTCCTGTGTAGGACAGTTTCACTTTCATGTGTCTGACGTTCCACCCCCTTGACATCACCTCCCCCCGCCCAGCCAGGGCTACAGTACACGCCCACCATCCACCATTACTCCACAGCCACCATCCACCATTACTCCTGCACATCCCTACCCTCTGCCAGGACCCCCGCGACCCCCCTCCCGCGATTTGCGGGACCCCCGTGACCCCCCCTCCCGCCATTCGCGGGACCCCGCACCCCCCCTCCCGCGATTCGCGGGACCCCCGCTTTCCACCCTCCCGCGAGTCGTGGGACCCCCGCAACCCCCCCTCCCGCGATTCGCGGGACCCCCGCGACCCCCCCTCCGGCGATTCGCGGGACCCCCGCGACCCCCCCTCCCGCGATTTGCGGGACCCCCGTGACCCCCCCTCCCGCCATTCGCGGGACCCCGCACCCCCCCTCCCGCGATTCGCGGGACCCCCGCTTTCCACCCTCCCGCGAGTCGTGGGACCCCCGCGACCCCCCCTCCCGTGATTCGCGGGACCCCCACAAACCCCCCCCTCCCGCGATTCGCGGGACCCCCGCGACCCCAATCCCGCGATTCGCGGGACCCCCGCGACCACCCCGGTATCCGGACTATTGTTAGACAGCACTTACATCGACAGCCATTACATCGACACCATTAGTTCGACAGCTCAATAGGTCGACATGGTTTTAGGTCGACATGTCATTATGTCGACAGCTCATTAGGTCGATATGTTTTTAGGTCGACACTGCCATTAGGTCGACAGTGTCTATGTCGACAGTCAAAAGGTTGACATGGGTTTTTTCACTGTTTATTGAGCCGACATGTGCCGACAGGTGGTATTTCATGCCCTACTATCCACTAGGGCGTGGTGGGAGAATAAAATAGTGTGCCGAGCGCAGCGAGGCACCGTGCCCGAAGCATAGCGAGCGGCTGTGGTACACTTCAAACTGTGTCCATGTCGACTGTGTCGACATTTCGGCCAACAAAACAGTGAAAAAACCCATGTCGACCTTTTGACTGGCGACATAGACTCTGTCGACCTAATGGCAGTGTTGACCTAAAAACATGTCGACCTAATGAGCTGTCGACCTAATGAGCTGTCGACCTAATGAGCTGTCGACATAATGGTATGTCGACCTAAAACCATGTCGACCTATTGAGCTGTCGAACTAATGGTGTCGATGTAATGGCTGTCGATGTAAGTGCTGTCTAATATCCGTCCCAGACCCGACCACCCCCTCCCGCGATTCGCTGGACCTCCGCGACCACCCCCTCCCGCGAAACGCGGGACCCCCGCGACCCTCCCGCAAATCGCGGGACCCCAGCGACCCCTCCCTCCCGCGAGCCCCCTCCCGCGATTCGCAGGACCCCTGCATCCTCCCCTCCCGCGATTCGCCGGACCCCTGCGACCCCCCCTCCCGGCAGTAAAAGGGCCCCCCTCCCGCGATTTGCGGGCCCCCTCGGCACTTCTCGCGATTGCGACCGCCCCCTTATTCACACATTCGGGGACCCCACCTCCCGCGATTCATGCCCCCCTCACGCAATTCACGGCACCCCCCACACCCCCCTTCCTGCAATTCGCAACCCCCCACGACCCCCCCTCCCGCGATTCACGAAACCCCCCGTTGCGCACCCCTCCCGCGATTTGCGGGCCCCCTCGGCACCTCTCGCAATTTGCCACTGCCCCGTAATTCACACATTCGGGGACCCCCCCTCCCGCGATTCATGCCCCCCTCACGCAATTCACGGCACACCCCATACCCCCCTTCCTGCGATTCGGAACCCCCCACGACCCCCCCTCCCGCGATTCATGCCCCCTCCCGCAATTCACGGACCCCCGCACCCCCCCCCCCTGCGCCCACCCTCCCTTGATTCACGCCCCCCTCATGCAATTCACGGCAACCCCCCACAACCACCCCCTCCTGCGATTCATGACCCCTCCCGTGATTCACGGACCCCCGCACCACCCCCCCTTGACTCACGGCACCCCACGCGCCCCTCCCGCAATTCACGGACCTCCGCAACCCCCCCTCCCGCAATTCACTAACCCCGACAACCCCCCTCCCGCAATTTGCGGACCCCCCTTCCCACGATTCAAGCCCCCCCGCGCCCCTGCCCACGATTTGCCGACCCCCGCCCCCTCCCGCTAACCGCGGATCCCCACACACCACCCCCCCTCCCGCAATTTGCAGACCCCCCAGACCCCCTTCCGGCAATTCCACCCCCCAGCGGACCACCGCGGCCCCCGCTCCCGCATTTCACGTACCCCCGTGACAATGGGGGATCCTGTACCACCACAAGCAGGTACCGCCCCTAGGTGGGAAATCCGGCCCTGGCTGCCGCACTGCAGGTTTCCCCACTGCCCTCTGCACCAGCGCCACAACTTTTATCAATGTCTTGCCCACATACCACTATTATACAGCCTCCTGCTCTCATGCACGCTCACTCCCTCCCAGTGGGAGGAGACGCTCACCCACTGCCGGGAGCTGCATACTGTCCCCTACCCTCCTCCAGTTCTAGGGATGCCCATCGACCATCAATGATTTTCAAATAATCGATGGTTTATGGCCGATGTTGAATACTTTTGCCATCAATGTGGGAGGACACTGCCCTGCCTCCTGTTCTCCTGCCCCGTAACTTCCGCCAGTGGAGACCCGCTCACCCTGTGTTGCCCACATTCCCCTATCATGCTTTACCGCCCAGCCTCCTGCTCTCATGCACCCTAACTCCCACCCAGTCGGAGGAGACACTGACTCCTGTATTTCTGTGCTGCCACGCTGGACCCTCACCCACTGGCAGAAGCTGCACAGTGTCCACCACCCTCTTTAGTCCCCCGTATGCCCACACACCCCTATCACTACCCAGCTTCCTGCTCTCCTGAACCGTAACTTCCACCACTGGGTAATCGCTGACGCTGTGTTGCCCACATACCCCTATCATGCCTCATATCCCAGCCTCCTGCTCTCATGCACCCTAACTCCCACCCAGTAGGAGGAGACACTGACTCAGGGCCACCGTCCGGTACTCCTGTGCTGCCACGCTGGACCCTCACCCACTGCCAGAAGCTGCAATACAGGGCATCTTTCATACAATTCTAACCATATTTCTCACAATACAAATGTTCACAAATTAAGGGGCGTAGCCCCTTACGCCGGTGTGAAGAGCGCCCGTAGGGCGCGATGAATCACCTAGTTCATATATATTTACAGTAGTGTCACAAAATTATATCAATAAACCATATACTCTGCGTGGCCGATAAAGCCTAATTCGGACCTGTGTACGATGGTGAGGAGTTGCGTATGTGCATGCGCAAACCCCAGGAGTGAACGGTGACTCTTACACTGAACAGGCAGGGGCGGTAACAGCAGGCTTGTCGATGCCTGCGTAGGGCGGGCGGCTCACGTCACTTGGCATCACTTGCCCATTACATACTATATGGTGTTCGACCATCGTATGATTTCTCTAACTGTTCGGATGCATGCCAAATGCCACCGGGGGGGGGGCATTCTGCCAGGCGGTGGACGCAGGGCCAGATTAAGGGAGGGCTCAGGGGATCAGCACCCCCTGGGCCCCTCTTTTTCTAGTTCCCCCTGTGGTCAGCATGTATTTTTTTTTTAGCTAAAGGTTTTGTGCATGGGAGTGGGGTAGTGCTGCAGCTTCACCTATCTGCCAATGTGACAATGATTAATGGTGCTGAGCGTGGGGTGTCAAGGCACACTGACTGCACAAGTGTGCAGTGCATTACTGGGAATTTTCTAAATTCCATGAGACTTTGCACAAGAGGTCAGAAATTAAGAGGCTTCTGTTGAGCTCTGATTGGTGGAGCTTATCACAAGCTTCTCAGGCCCAATGGAGGACAGCAGCAGCCTCATCATGGAAGGGTTTTTAATCAGAGGCAGCGCTGAGCCTGTGAGCTCTCCTACAGAGTAATGTACAGAGGGACAAACACAGGCTTTTCATGTGGTAATAGCCTAAGGGGCATAATAGCTCCACAATGTCGGCTTTGTGCATTTTTCTGTAATGCCTTAAAAGACACCATATTTTTAAGACCTCTGAGTGCCGCTTCCTGATTGAATCCAGATTTATATACTGTATATGTATATACATCTATATCTCCCACCCTGCAGTTACCCATTAACAAAGTTTATACTGCCTTTACTCTGTGTTTTGATAGTGTAATATTCTCCTGTGCAGTTTGCGGCCAGTAATGACAAGTGGGAAGGGGGCCCTTCTGTCTAAAGTGACCCGGGTACCCCGAAGGCTTAATCCCCCCTGGGCGGGTGGCATTTACCTGTTTGCTAGGCTGCGAACATATACAGCCCAATGAACAGGTCTAAATCAGGCCCAGTTTCCAGTAATACGTGCAATGTTCCAGTACATCTGCCCCACCTGCAGTGCACAATGGTTTTGCCCAGATGCTTTTTTCTTTACTAACAAACATTAATCAGGCCATACATCCCAGATGAAGCAAAATGGAGTTCCAGGTGCAAATAACATGCATTGTAGGATTTTCCAGCATCAGATTAAGACCTTTAGAGGCTTTAAGCACTTGAAAGACACCCCCCCCCCCCCCCCCAAAAAAAAAAACCACCACCACCCACACCCACCCAACCTGAACGCTTTTTGAATTCCCTTTTTTGGGATGCCAGCATCAGTATTCTGATCGCTGGCAACCCAACCACCAGTCATCAGTATGTATCCCAGTATTATTATTATAGTTATAATTTTATCTATAAGGCGCCACAAGTGTTTTACAGCACCGTACAAAGGAACAATACAGGGAGACAAAACTTGGCATAACATTGAATAAATAACAAAAATAGAGTACAAATAAAGAGCGCCACAGTTCAATGCACATTACAGCTTAAATATAAGGAGTGAGGACTTAATAAACATACAACTAGAGGCTTGAGGCCACTGATGGAGAGGAGTATGCGGACAAAGATGGTCACTGAGTGTTTGAATATAGGAGAGCTGTGAGTGAAATGTGAAGAGAAGAGGGCTTTGACAACAGGAGGGAAGAGGGCCCTGCTCGGAGGAGTTTACAATCTAGTAAGCTCGGAGGAGTTTACAATCTCATATACTGGGCGAAATTTAAACGTCCGTTTTTGGCCATTTTCCGAAAATCGCCTATTTTATAGGGTGCGATTTTCGGGAAAAAACGCATTTTTCCCGCTATTTCGCACATTTTAAAGGTGTGATTTTTAGTTCAACTAAAAATCGCATCCAGATGTTTTCCCATTAAAAAGTATACAAATCGGCTATTTAATGGGATGCGATTTTTAGTAAAGGTTACTAGAGATCGCAAAATAAATAGACCAGGTTCTGTCAGAAACATGAACAGATCATTGAGATCTGTGCATGGTTCTGGTGTAAAAAAAAGAGATAAAACAAAAAAGAAAAAAAATGGCGTGGGGTCCCCCCTCCAGAGCATAACCAGCCCCGGGCTCAAAGAGCCGGTCCTGGTTTCATAAAATCACGGGGCAGAACAAATAGAGGTCCCCTGTTACAAAACCAGCACCAGGCTCAAGGGCCGGTCCTGGTTCCCAAAATACGGGGGACAAAATGACTAGGGGTCCCCCGTATTTCAAGAACCAAAGAAGGGGTCCCCCCCTCCAGAACTTACTTGCCCATGCTGAAGCCCGGGGCTGTCCTCGATGCCCCTGGGCGGTGGGCATCAAGCTGATGATTGTGTAAAAAAATAGATGAAAAACTATTCTCTTATACTGTGGAACTATGAGTCCCAGCAAGCCTCCTCCGCATGCTGGGACTTGGAGAACCACAAGTCCCAGCATGCGGGGCATTAAAGGGCCCGCTGACACTTGTAGTTCCACAGTAAAAGAAATAGTTAAATAAACACACTGACACCCATTAAAAATAAAACTTTAATACATCCAAAGCCCACACCTACTGATACTTACCTATCTTGAGCCCGTCGGTAGGTCCCTGGGTCCGTGGTCCGGTGCTCCTGGGTCCAGACCTCCAGGGTCCAGGTCTGGGGTCTGGTGCTCCAGGGTCTGGGGCTCCATAGTCCAGGGTCCGGTGCCTTGGTTCCTGGGTCCAGGGCTGCAGAGTCTGGGGCCTTGGTTCTGGGGCTGGTCCGGGGCTCTCATCCGTTGCCATTCACCAGCCACTAGAAGGGGACAAGCGGACACAAGATGATCGTGCTCCCCATTTTGACGGAGCCCCCCCACTGCTCCCCCATCCCGCAACCCCCCCCCCCCCCACACTAACCCTGCCCATCTCCCTGAAGTGGAGACAGCAGGGAATCCGCTCCCCGCCGATGTATGATGAGGACGTACGAGTGTCTGAGATGCTCGCGCGTCCCGTCAGATGCAGCGCCTCTACACCAGCCTTAGTCAGTTCATTGAATCTGGCTATTCCCTGAACTGGCTGGGAGGCGCGCCTTCTGTAGATTTATTTTCTGTTCATTCACTTCGCATTTTGTTAATTGATATAGTAACATAGTAATTAAGGTTGAAAAAAATACATTAGTCCATCAAGTTCAACCTATTTGACTTGTAACTACTGACTTGAGTAAGTCATATTTATAGGATTCCCTTAGTGGCCAAAAATGTATCCAGTTTAGATTTCAATTCATTAACAGTAGTTGCTGTAACCAGCCCCACCAGCATTGAGTTCCAGAATTTTACTGCCTAATGTTGAAGAATCCTCTTCTTAATTCAGTACATAATTTATTTTCCTCCAGCCTCAGTACATGCGGGTGTGTCCTACGTATAGGCCTGTTAGTGAACAAATCATCTCCCAGTTCCATATGATTCCCAATCCTGTATTTGTACATACTAATCATATCACCTCTCAACCTCCGCTTCACCAGTGAAAACATATTCAGCCTGGTTAACTTTTCGTTGTATTCTGGTGATTGGAGACCTTATACTAGCTTAGTTGCCCTTCTCTGTACCTGTTACAATTAATTAATGTACTTTTTAAGGTGCGGTGCCCACAACTGAACACAGTATTCCAAGTGTGGTCTCACCAATGCCTTTTGAAGAGGCACTATCACAAAAAAAAGGCACTATCACATTGGCATCCCTTGAATCCATTCCCCTTTTAATGCATGCCAGTGTCCAGTTTGCTTTTGCTGCTGCACTTGAGCAGTGTGCACTATTACCCAATGTTTCATCAAGGATGACCCCCAAGTCCTTATCTACAGCAGAATTACCTATAATAACTCCATTTAGCCTATAAATAACTTTACTTTACATTTATCAATGTTAAACTGCATTTTCCAACTTTCCAGTTTAATGAAGTCACTTTGTAGAGTATCCAAATACTCTCGAGTTAATGTCCTTATATTGCACTTTTACTCACTATGGGGCAGATGTATTAATCTGCCTATAACGTTTTGAGAATAACGAGTCCCGCTTCGCCAGCATAACGTGGAGAAGCGGGCAAACGTTATAGGCAGATGTATTAACCCCCCCAAAGCCGATAAGTAGAGCCGTTATCCCCAGCGTGAACGGCTCTCCTTATTGTCTCCCTCGTCGCCCCGCACATGCGCACTAGCCCCCCCCCCCCCCCCGGCTACCGTTGTCCCCATAGTGGGGGATAGGACAACGCTAGCCCTGAGCGTTGCAAAGCGGCCGTTATTCCCTGGGGGGGATTGCAGGGACAGCCCCGCCGAGCGTAACTCGGCGGGCTGTCACTAGCGCACGTTAGGTGCGCTAGTAATACATTAGGATAGACGTAATCCCCCCCAGTTAACCAGCGTTAAGTGCATTTTTGCACTTAACGCTGGTTGATACATCTGCCCTAATGTCACTTCCTATATCATTAATGAATATATTAAACAAGGTGGGTCTAAATATTGAACCTTGTGGGACTCCACCTTGGATTTTACCCTCATGCCATTTATCACTACTCTCTGTCCCCGATTGTGCAACCAGTTTTTAATCCAATTACAAATGTCATCTCCTATTAGTAACCTTTTATGAGGTCAAAAGCTTTAGCCAAATCAAGAAGTATTACATAAACAGATTTCCCTAAGTCCAGCCCCTACTGATTTCCTCATAGAAGCTAATTCAATTAGTCTAACATGATCTATTTTTGATGAACCCATGTCCAAAAATACATTTTGGATACTATCTCTTATTATTCCATCTAATATTTTCCCCACAATGGATGTAAGGCTGACCAGTCTATACTTTTCAGGGTTAGTTTTGCTACCTTTCTTCCATATTGGTACTACATTAGCTACACGCCAGTCCCTTGGTACTGTCCCCAAGTTTATTGACTCCTCAAATATCAGATATAATGGTAGTGCTATGACAGAACTCAATTATTTTAGTATCCTAGGTTGTATTTAGTTTCAGGCAAGGAGATGTATTACTATTTAGGTTCTGTAATCTATATTTGACTATTTCCTCACTCAAACATACAGTTTGGGAGCAATCAAGAGCCGAGCATTTAATCTGTGGGAGATCTTCTGAAGATTCTTCCCTTGTAAATACTGAAGCACAGTGCGCTGCACCCCCAATGTACACACGACGTATAGCCCGGACACCGACACCCGCCCCGGGCAACACACACACCCAGCCCTGTGCTGCATGTAGCACCCAAGACCCCCTGCACGCCTCGCACACTTGCAGCCAGCCAGTGATCACGGGAGGGATGAGCCCCGTGTAGCGGCGGATGCGGGGACCTGTAGTCAGCAGTACTGGGTGGCACACAGCTCAGAAGCGGCAGAGCAGGAGCACAGTGCAGCAGCAGCGGCAACACACATAGTAGCCACTTCTTGTTTCCCGGGTCATCACCACTGACTGCAGTACACCGAATAGCAAGAAGCATGGAGTGGAGCTGCTGCACACCTCGTTGCTGCTGTTGGCTGTCAGGGACGGCGGCCAGCATGTGGCGCGAGGACCCTAGGGGGGGCGACCGCACCATTCGCAACCCTCTCTATCCGCGCCTGGTGTGAGTGTGTACTATATATAGATAGCTAAATAGAATAGAATAGAATAGAATCAACTTTATTGGCCATGTATGTTTGCGCACACTAGGAATTTTTTGTGGATTACAGTGCAGCATCAAGCAGGGATGAAATGGGGTGGGGAGACATTACATACATTCCATTGAGACAATTATACACGTTACATTTACATTGAGAGCATTTTGACATTACTTGCGGGGATTCACATGCCCGCCGAGCTGCACAGCGACTAGGCAGCCATCAGCGGCCCCACTGGTCATTACAGCAGCCAGGTAGGTAACAATATAAGCAGGGACAGTACAGTTATCGCACAGGGAACACATACCCGCTGAGCTGCACAGCACCTACAGTAGGCAGCCATCAGCGGTGCCACTGGTCATTGCAGCAGCCGGGTAGGTAATAATAGAAGCAGAGACAGTACAGTTATCACACAGGGATCACATACCTGTCGAGCTGCACAGCGCCTAGGCAGCCATCAGCGGCACCACTGGTCATTGCAGCAGCCGGGTAGGTAATAGTAGAAGCAGAGACAGTACAGTTATCACACAGGGAACACATACCTGCCGAGCTGCACAGTGCCTAGGCAGCCATCAGCGGCGCCACTGGTCATTGCAGCAGCCGGGTAGGTAATAATAGAAGCAGAGACAGTACAGTTATCACACAGGGAACACATACCTGCCGAGCTGCACAGTGCCTAGGCAGCCATCAGCGGCGCCACTGGTCATTGCGGCAGCCGGGCAGGTGACAGTATGAGCAGAGACAGTACAGTTGTAGCAGGGACAGTACAGTTATCACACATGAGACACGGGATACATATTGCTGAGCACAGATCCTAGGCAGCCATTTGCGGCGCCATCTTGAAGGCCTCACCAGGCCATCCTCCTGTAGGGAGAGTCAGTGCAGGCAGCTGCCGGGGGAGGGGGAGAGAGAGAGAGTCCATGAGGCTGGGGGGCTGGGGCTGGGGGGGAAGAAAATTAGATAGATAGAAAACAGTCTTACTTCCAGTCGGACGTAAATAATAGGTGGCACTCCATGGACTGATTAAAATATAGTATATATTATAGAGTATACATTTCGTAGTCAGTTGCATGCGTAGACGAGCCATTTTAAGGCTCACTGGCCCCTTCATCAGGTCTCAATGCGGTGTCATGCGGGTGAGATAAAGTGCTAGGTGCAGTGCTGAAAATAAAATGAAACATGAAACTAAATTCACATACCTGAAATACATGAATATCAGGTCTGGTAAAACATGTGTCATACGTATCCTCCGTGACTGTGGGAGTCAGCGTTTACAGGTCAGGTGGTACAGCCACCGAGACTAGCATCTGGTTGCTTATGGATTCTCTCATACTAGCTTACCCCATAGTTCCTGTCTTGTACTGCATTAGAAAAATTCACAAAAACTCTACATAGCCTTCTGGCAGGCCTATTATTTCAGCTCCGAACTCATTATTTGAACCTGTACTCAGTGGTGTAGCTACATTTTGGGCGCCCCCCGCCGCCCCGCCAAGCACCCCTACCCCCAGCCGCCCATGCAAACCCCCCCTCAAACCCCCACAGCCTTACCTATCGCACTGGTCCCGGCGGCTCCGTTCTTCTTCTGAGGACCACCACAAAATGGCCGCCCCCATACAGCAGACAGTTTCAGAGAACTTTGTGGTGGTCCACAGCAGAAGAACAGAGCCGCCTGGACCAGTGAGAGCGGTAAGTCTGCAGGGATTGGGGGGGGTTTAACTATAGCACCGCAGCTCCCGGCGCCCCCACATGCACAGCGCCCCCCTCCCCGCGGTGGCGGGGGCTGCGGTGCTATAGTTACGCCGCTGCCTGTACTTCAGTTTCAGAATGCATGAATTCAGCCTTTGACAAAAAATCATTTCGCAAAGATACTACTGATTTATTAAATGAATTACAGCAGTTATCAATGCTCCCACCTTCTGCAGCACTGTTTGCTTTAGATGTGTGTAACCTGTATAACGCTATCCCCCATCATGCAACTTTGACAGCTATGAGAAATTTCCTGCGTAAAACTCATTTTGACAGTTTAAATATTGATCTGTTTTTGGAACTTTTGGATTAATCTTGTCAAAAAATTACTTTATACACTATATGCAATATTACATACAACAGACTGGGGGCTAGATGCACTAAGCTTTTAAAGTGATAAAATGTAGAGCCATCTAGTGGCGGTATTTGTCTATGGGCTGCAGGGCCCCCCAGGTAAAATCGACCACTGTAGTGAAGCCAGATGCAGTCTGTGAGACTGCACTGGCTTTACTATGACTGGCAGTGACTTCCTATTGGAAGTCAGATTTGAAAAAGCCGTCCAGAGAGCGGCGAAACGCGTTCTCAGAGGAGTCTATACCCGACACCCAGCCCCATATGTCCTCCTCCATCGGAGTGTATCTTCGTCTCCAAGCGGAACTTCACAGCATCACTTGTCTACGCTGTGGCACAGCGCCAGCCAGTTAACATACATCCAACACAGCTGCTTGTAGGAGACGGCCAAATACCGGTGGAATCCGGTCAGCCGCAAAACTGAAAGACACTGAGCCGGGAGCTACGGTACACAAAACAGAGCAAGTGCCGCTATATACTTACCGCCTACCTCTTGCATTGAACCGTGCAAGTTCCCAAGTATTGCAGGATCTGCCTGTTATTTCAAAGATGCGCGATCTGGAGTAGGTATGGGCAGTGTGGAATGCACAGCGTGAATGTCAGAGGTCTATTTTAATGTGCCTATTTTAATGTGGAAGCCTGGAGCTTTAACGCCACCTACCCATTGTTAATCTTGCCATGTCCTTTAGGACTGATTCAATTACCCCTTTTCCACTGCAAAATAACCCAGGTCAATGCGCGGGGACATGGAAACGCGTCCAAAGGAGAAATCCAACTTGGGCCAGGGCCGGAGCTACCACTAGGCAGCCTTAGGCAGCTGCCTAGGGCGCTGGCCACTAGAGGGCGCCCCTATACTGTCATCATAAAAATTAAGTATTTTAGTGCACTTATCGGGTCCTAGGAGAGCCTAGCACTTCCCCCAGCACATTCAAATGCTGTTACCCCGGCCAGGGAGGGTGCAGGTACTGCGGGAAATTGCTGGGCTCAGCTTCCAGCAGCAGCCAGCAGTCGTGATGCTTGTGTCTGTGTCCCTGCTCTTCAATCTGATCTGAAGTTCTGCTTTAGTGCTTCCTTCCTGCTGCTGCTCTTCACACAGAGATCGTCTTGTAGCTCCGCCCCCCTCCAGCACAATCTCCTAGAGACCAACCATGCCAGACATTAGGGATGGGACATCGGAAGAAAACATCTGTCAAATGATGTTTTTCAACATTGGTTGCAAAACATCATTTAGACCTAAACATTGGTACTGTGAACCCGATGTTAACCGATGTTAACTTGTGAGCAGGGCCCTCATACCTTTGACTGACTGTAAATACCCAGTTTGTTGTATCACTGTCTCCTATTGTAAAGCGCAAGTGAATATGCTGCGCTATATAAGAAACTATTAATAAATAAAATAAATATGAAGGGAGTTCACCACTATGCCACTACTAGTGACTATCGTATTATACAGTACTGTTCATTCTAGCATCCGCTATCTCTGAAAACCCATGCAGTTCCTCTTCCGTGCCTGGAGTGTCGCTGTCTGCTGTAGTGCTTCTAGCACAGTGTGGTCTGTATATCAGCACTGATATGCAAACCAGACCTGTGCGACAGTGACTCACTAACAGCACCAGTTGCAGTGAGGCAGGAATGGGGCTGTCCTGTGTGCTACTGCTTGACAGGGTATTGTCTAATCGCTGTGACCCATATTTCCTTGACCCCGCTTACCCAATAATGCCACAAACACTTCTTGTTGGATAAAATTGGCCACAGCGGCCATCTTTATTAAAACAATAAACAAGTTTAACAATAACCAAAAACATTCCCAACGGAGGTGGTCCCCGAGGCCCCAAATAAACCGATCCACACATTCAAGCACTTCCAGGAGTTCTTACCCCCAGCCGATAGCAATTGGCTCGGGGGCACCAAATGTCAACACCCAGTGCTCATTACTTAACCTCACCCAGGGGAGTCCAGCCCCCTCATGGGGCCCTCCCCGCCACATAAATAAGCCTCAATGCCACCAACCTCGAGGACCCCCCTCCGCCACCAATCCCTTAACCCCGTGCGCCCCCCCCCCACATCCGGACCGCTGTTTCCACTCCCTCTCGGAGCCCCAAAGACCAAATATCTATCCCTACAGCATTCAGATGTACACCATCCCCTCTCCAAAACGCACCAGCACCGGATTCAAGCTCCCTATGCCTCACCACCACTGCCCCATTCCTGGCCATAAAACGCCCAACCGCCCTGTTGACCTTAATCCTCGCCTTATTGATCTTGTCAGCCGACCTCGCATCCCTCCAAAATTGACGTGGCACAATATCCGACCATACCGTGATCACATCAGGAAACATAGCCCACAAACGCAGGAGATCAAACTTGATATCCCGTATCAGTTCCCTAAATGGTCTGCCCCTAAGGTCATTTCCCCCAACGTGTAAAACCAATATATCGGGTGCCCTATCGAGCCGAACAAAGCGGTGGAACTCCCGCAATACTCCGCTCCATACCATACCGCGCTTCCCCAGCCAGCGGACCAACGCCTCCTCTCTAGCCAAACCCAACTGGCGGCCATTCGGTCTCACATCAGCCCGTAACGCTCCCCAAAAGACATACGAATGGCCTAAAATCCAAATTAGGCACGGAGGCTGCCCTAAAACAGAAAAAACACGAAGTCAAACATTAACAATCCCCTAAGCGAACATAAGAACGAAAACGAGACGATTCCCAACGCCCAATACGCTTGATCAACTCATCCCCAAACCCCATCCTAGCAGCCTCAGTTGCGGCCCCAATCCGGAAAGAGTGACCAGCATATTCCTCCCCCTTGAGGCCCAACGCCCGAAGCACTGCCCTGAACACACTTATGAACTGGAATCGCGACAGAAAAGACCCATTTGCATGCAACAACAAAGGATCACTTCCCCTGCCGACTCTAATTTCCTTAAACTTCCCGAGTCGTGCCACCGGGCACATATCCGACCCTGGTACAGAGAAGAGGACCACCCGCTTCCCCCTCCCCAACTGATCCGTCTTTGACCTCCTAACCAACAACTCTAACCTATCCGAGTATAAATCCACATCCTCTTCCAACAAGCCCCCCGGCCTGGACACATTTGGACTCACAAGCTCCCCTATCCGCAATGCCCCGAAAAAAGCAAGCGAAAAGGCTACCCCGAACAACCTTTCCTCAAAATTGGAACTACAAACCGCCCCTAACTTCTTGCCCATATTCTGCAACAACTGAAAAGAAACCGGCCTTCTCTGATCTCTGACCACATGACCTCTGCTCCACCCCTTCAATGCTTGCGAAATCAGAAAATTCTTTGTGACATCAGACCTACCACATGAACGAAACCCAAAAGCCAAACCCGCCATGCAACGAGTAATTTTTGCAACTGACCAACCAACCTCCTTACAATGGCCAATATATAACAGGACAGCCAACTCATCATCATCCTCCGGCAAACCTACTACCTCACGCCATTCCATCCAATTCCGCCAGTCCTGATTATACGCCGACCACGTGTTCGGGGCCAGAGATTCCCTGATGAGCTGGTCAACTACCTGTCCAGCAGAGCCCAGAGCCGGCTCGGGCACACGGTCCCCTCCCTGTCCGCATCTGGCGCCAAATCCCGAAAACGCTCCCACTGTGAACGAGACAAAGAATCCGCAACACCGTTAGAGACACCAGGGACATGCCTCGCCACCACCCACAAATTCAACGCCAAACATTCCAACACTAACTGCTGCAAAATCATGACCACCGGCGGGGAAGATGCCGACAATTGGTTGATGGCCATGACGACCCCTAAGTTATCACAATGAAAACATACCTTCCTGTTGCGGAACAACTCCCCCCAAATCACCACTGCAACTAGAATAGGAAACAACTCCAACAGTGCCAGGTTTTTCACCATGCCTCTCTGTACCCAAGACTCCGGCCACCGGCCCGCGCACCAATGTCCTTGGCAATAGGCCCCAAAACCGACACTCCCGGCCGCGTCCGTGAAGAGGTCTAAATCCGTGGCCACACACGCATCTGACATCCACAACGCTCTGCCATTAAAAGCCTCCAAAAATGCTGCCCAGACTCGTAAGTCCCCTTTCAATTCACTACCCAGTCTGACAAAATGATGAGGAAGAACCACCCCCGCTGTAGCTGCCGCCAGCCTCCTGCTGAATATGCGGCCCATCGGCATAATGCGACACGCGAAATTCAATTTACCCAGCAAGGACTGCAACTCCCGTAATCTAATTTTCTTCAAAAGCAATGCCCTCCCCACCTCAGCCTTCAGCCCCAGCAATTTATCCTCGGGCAAACGGCACTCCATTTTCTCAGTGTCAATGACAATACCCAAAAAACTGATCACTGTAGCAGGGCCCTCTGTTTTACCAGGCGCCAGCGGAACCCCAAAGTCCGCTGCCACCCTTTCAACAGTCCTTAACAACAAGTCACAGACCCCGGCCCCCCCCCCGGTCCAATACATAAGAAATCATCCAGGTAATGAATAACTGAACTGCACCCGGAAACATCCTTAACCACCCACTCCAAAAAGGAACTAAAGGCCTCAAAGTAAGCGCACGACAAGGAGCAACCCATCGGCAAACACCTATCAACGAAAAACTCCCCGTTCCAACAACAACCTAACAAACGCAAACTGGTTGGGTGAACAGGCAGCAAACGAAAAGCGATTCAATATCAGTTTTTGCCAACCGGGCCCCTTTCCCAAACCGCTTCACCCACTGAACAGCCGTGTCAAAAGATGTATAAACCACCGAACAAATGTCAGGGTCAATGCCATCATTGACCGACGCCCCCTTCGGAAAAGACAGATGGTGTATAAGGCGAAACTTGTTCGCCTCCTTTTTAGGCACCACCCCCAACGGTGAAACTATCAAGTCCGGCCATGGTGGCGACCCAAAAGGCCCAGCCATACGACCCAGCTGCACCTCCTTAAATAGTTTGTCCTGAACCACCTCAGGGTGATCCCTTGCGGACTTCAAATTCCCCTTAAAAACACCTGAAACCCGCACCTCGGAAGGTATCTTGAAACCTTCCCTAAAACCCTCTTCCAACAACGCGGCTGTCCGCTGATCAGGGTATCTACGCAGATACCCCAGCATCCTTTCCAGCCGCACCGGCGTCTCCCCCTTTTGAAGTAGCATCCCGTGACTTCCCCCTAAAGCATTTATTTGCACCATGGGTACCCCCACACGAGGAACATTCATGCTTAAATTTACATTTTGCCCCAAACCGGCATGACCCGTCGTTGAAGGCAAAACACAGGCCCTTCTGTACGGCCGTACCATACGTAGCCTCTCTCGGCCCCCCCCCCATCCCCACGAAAGGGCTGCCCCATCTTAATGGGCGCCGTAACCTTTAACCCTTATGGTCCCAGCGCAAATTAGGACGCACCGCCTTCCTCTGCCTAAACTGCTCATCGTACCGCAGCCAGGCCAGGCCCCCATAAACCCGGTACGCCTCCCCTACCGCATCCATGTAACAAAACAAAGCTGAGCAATTTTCAGGTGCTTTTTCCCCAATCACACTAGCCAAAATAGCAAATGCTTGCAACCAGTTCGTGAACGACCGCGGTATCAGCCGATACCGCCGCCGTTCCTCCTCCTCCTTCTTCTCCTCCTTACGGGGCCTATCCAGATTAAAACGCTCCAAAGGGAGCAATGAAAATATATCAACATACTCCCCTTTCCAAATCCTCTCCTTCACTTCCTGCTTTAAGTGGGCCCCCAAAGGCCCCTCAAAACAGACATACACCTCCCCTTTTGCAGTGTCACTGAGCCTCCCTAACTCCTCCTGTGTCTCCCCACTGCTCCCCTGAGCCCCCACACTACTGCTAACTGGCACACTACTGCCCACCGGCACACCACTGCTAACTGGCACACTACTGCTAACCGGCGTGCCCGCATTCTGCGGAACCCACGCCGCCGCCGGGGACGGCCCCGCCCCCTGCCGCAAACCAGCCAACCAATCAGCAAAACCGCGCAGCAAGCGCAGCGGATACCTCCAAGTCAGCAGCGCCTGGGGAAGCCATGGAAGCTGCAAGCTGCTGTAAAAAACTCCCAGTGTCCCCTTTTCCCGCCTGGACCCTGCTTATAAACCCCTCCAACACCCTGTTAAGCCCCTCCCACTATGACCCTTTCCTTTGGAACCCCTTCTATAACTTCCCCACTAATCAGCTCCCTACAAACCCTGTCAGGGAAGGCCTACCTCTAGGCTTTGCCTCAAGTCCGGCCCCTACAGAATGGCTGGCCAGACTGTCTTTCACTGTCAGCTACCACCCACAGCAGCAGCACACAGCCACACACACATACTGTATGAAAGCCCAGCCAGCAGTGATACTGTCATGTTTGTTAATGTTTTTTTTTTATCAGTCTCTTAAGTTTTTAATGAATATAAATCAAGGAGAGAGTGAGCTGGCTGCAAAGCATTGAAAGCAGCACACATTGACACACAAAAGAAAAAAACAAAGATTGAGAAAAACATCGGAGGAGAAATCTAGCGATGTAGATGAAACATTGGATCCTCAACATTGCAGGGTTAAACATCGAACATTGGAACCATAAATCCGATGTTAACGATGAAACATCATATGATTACCCATCCCTACCAGACATACAAAAAGGTAACTGTATGCATATGAGGGATGTGTCTGGGTGCAGGGTTGGTTTGACATGTGTGTTGGGGAGAATAGTGGGCTGGGGGACATGTGTGTTGGGGAGAGTAGTGGGCTGGGGGACATGTGTGTTGGGGAAAGTGCAGGGCTGGGGGTCATGCTGGGGAAAGCGCAGGGCTGGGGGACATGTGTGTTGGGGAAAGTGCAGGGCTGGGGGACATGCTGGGGAAAGTGCAGGGCTGGGGGACATGTGTGTTGGGGAAAGCGCAGGACTGGGGGGACATGTGTGTTGGGGAAAGTGCAGGGCTGGGGGACATGTGTGTTGGGGAAAGCGCAGGGCTGGGGGGACATGTGTGTTGGGGAAAGTGCAGGGCTGGGGGACATGTGTGTTGGGGAAGGTGCAGGGCTGGGGGACATGTGTGTTGGGGAAAGTGCAGGGCTGGGGGACATGTGTGTTGGGGAAAGTGCAGGGCTGGGGGGGACATGTGTGTTGGGGAAAGTGCAGGGCTGGGGGACATGTGTGTTGGAGAAAGTGCAGGGCTGGGGGACATGTGTGTTGGGGGAAGTGCAGGGCTGTGGGGACATGTGTGTTGGGGAAAGTGCAGGGCTGGGGGACATGTGTGTTGGGGAAAGTGTAGGGCTGGGGGGGACATGTGTGTTGGGGAAAGTGCAGGGCTGGGGGACATGTGTGTTGGGGAAGGTGCAGGGCTGGGGGGGACATGTGTGTTGGGGAAAGTGCAGGGCTGGGGGACATGCTGGACAAAGCGCAGGGCTGGGGGGACATGTGTGTTGGGGAAAGCGCAGGGCTGGGGGACATGTGTGTTGGGGAAAGTGCAGGGCTGGGGGGACATGTGTGTTGGGGAAAGTGCAGGGCTGGGGGACATGTGTGTTGGGGAAGGTGCAGGGCTGGGGGACATGTGTGTTGGGGAAAGTGCAGGGCTGGGGGACATGCTGGGGAAAGCGCAGGGCTGGGGGGACATGTGTGTTGGGGAAAGCGCAGGGCTGGGGGACATGTGTGTTGGGGAAAGTGCAGGGCTGGGGGACATGCTGGGGAAAGCGCAGGGCTGGGGGGACATGTGTGTTGGGGAAAGCGCAGGGCTGGGGGACATGTGTGTTGGGGAAAGTGCAGGGCTGGGGGACATGCTGGGGAAAGCGCAGGGCTGGGGGGACATGTGTGTTGGGGAAAGCGCAGGGCTGGGGGGACATGTGTGTTGGGGAAGGTGCAGGGCTGGGGGACATGGGAACATGTGTGTTGGGGAAAGCGCAGGGCTGGGGGACGTGTGTTGGGGAAAGGGCAGGGCTGGGGGGACATGTGTGTTGGGGAAAGTGCAGGGCTGGGGGACATGTGTGTTGGGGAAAGTAAGGGGGGGGGGCAGTATTTGATGTTTTGCCTAGGGTGCCAAACCTTCTTGCACCGGCCCTGACTTGGGCAGTTACCTGGGTTGGATCTGGGGTGGTCCAGGGGCAGTGGAAACGGATATCCTGAGTAGATGCGATCCGGGTCCCATTCACTGCAATGTAGAAGCAGTCGATGGGAGTTGTTCTCATCTCTGGTCCCACCTCCCGAAGATGTCACCTGCCCGGCTTTATACCGGGCGGGTGACAAGTGGTAAAGGGTCTGCAAGCCAGGTACAAAATCCCGGGTGCAACCCGGGTTATCATATTGAAAAGGGGTATTACCTGCAAGCTGCCACTGTTACAACTTCTGGCAGCTGAACAAGATGTTTCTCTATACCTGACCTTTGCTCCTATAGAGGTGCAAGCATAAATCAGATACCATAAGTACATGGGCATAGTGCTAATTGACATCGACAACTTGCATCTAATCGAATCAGCCCCATATTGTTTTCCACAGGGTGTGGGTAAAAGCCAGGAACATAGTAAATACATTGAAAAAGCCGTAAATCATGAAAAAGTGCGAAATCATATTAAATGTATTGAAAAGCCGGAAACCAATTGTAAATGAATTAGCAAGAGTGTTTTGAAAAAGCTGTAAACTATATAAATTGGTACTTATGTAGTATCTGGGCTGCCGATTTCTAAATCGGGTACATCGCATCGCATCGCATGCGACCATCGGATGCGATGCGATGCGATGCGATGACCCAATTTTTCCATAGGAATCAATGTTAAAATGGACTGAGTCCATTTTAACATGGAATTCAATGGGAAAAAGGGGTCCTTTTCATACCCCTACTATCCAAGTGGGCATGGAGTTGCGTAGCGTGGCGAGCGTAGCGAGCCCCGCGAGGGGACACAGAATACCGTCCCCTCGCGGGGCTCGCTTCGCTCGCCACGCTTCGGGCTCGGTGGCTCGCTACGCTCGCCACAGGTTTATATCCAACTCCATGCCCACTTGGATAGTAGGGGTATGAAAAGGACCCCTTTTTCCCATTGAATTCCATGTTAAAATGGACTCAGTCCATTTTAACATTGATTCCTATGGAAAAATCGGGTCATCGCATCCGATGGTTGCATGCCATGCGATGCGATGCGATGCGATATCGCATCGCATCGCATCTGATTGTATGCCTTAACTTAAGGCATACAATCAAAAAATCGGCAGCCCAGATACTACATAAGTACCTATAAATTATATTTAAAAAGGCAGAAATAATTGTAAATCCATTGAAAAGGCCAGTGTAAAGTGTATTGAAAACCCCAGAAACCATGTTTTTTGATCGGCGGCATATCAAATGCATCCCATTTTTTCAATGCATTTACTATGATTTCTAGCTTTTCTAATACACTTTATATGGTTTTTGACTTTTCAAATGCATTTCCTATGATTTCCACCTCTTTCAATACATTTATTATGATTCCCAGCATTTTCAATGCATTTAATAGGGTTTTCAGTTTTTTTAAAGGTTGAGTATCCCTTATCCAAAATGCTCGGGACCAGGAGAATTTTGGATAACGGATTATTCCGTATTTCGGAATATTTTTATATTTCAATGATGTATTTTGAAGTATCTTGCATTTATGCTGTATAAACACATAATATACACACAAATATATTTTATTACCACATAAAATACTCACAAATATATTTTATTTGTTCAAAAAACAAGGTTTCAAAACGTGAAACAAAATGTGTATACTATCTCGGCACTGAATTTGAATGCAAAGCAATCATTGTCTTGTACATATATAGTGCCAGTTACATATCATGTCCCAGTGATGCTGTTACAAATGTCCCCAGTGAGTTTTTAGCAAAAAAAATAAAAATTTTCACTTTCTGGAATGTCTGGTTTTCGGAATAATTCGGATAACGGATATTCGGATACGGGATACTCGACCTGTACACTTTACATGGTTTCCGGCATTCTTCAAGGCATTTACTGTTTCCGGCTTTTACCCACTTCCTTTCCCACATTTATAGCTTATCAATAAAATAAAACAAGAACTGGGTAAAAAAAAAAGGAACTGGATCGGACCCAGGACAGGCTCCATTCATCAAACTCTGCCAGTGTCCAATCTGGGGGTGCCTGTCTCGTCTGGGTGATTAATGTGAGAACATTTCTGGTTCGGAACCATACAGTAGTCCCATTCCTCCCAACATGACCCTCTCCAGGAGGACAGCATGCTCTATTCCTGGAATTCCCTCTTAATGCATACCTCCCAACTTTCCTGCTTATAGTGGGAACGTCCCAGTTTTTTGGGACGTTCCCACGTCCCTCCCATGGGCAAAAGTGTCCGCAGTTGGTAGTCCCCCCTGTGATCATCCGTGAATAGACGCAGCGCGCATGTGCACAGCGTCTATTCTTGCAGCCAATGGGGCGCTCGGGGCATAGCCACCAGCTCATGGAGCTGCTGAGCATGCCCCCTACAGTGGCTAAACCAGGGCGCGGCCTCGCAGGAGCGTCACGAGTACAGGCCATGCCTCCTTTTCGGTAGGTCGTGCCCCAACATTTTGGGGGCAAACTGTCCCTCCGGCCTTCCATCAAATGTTGGAAGGTATGTTAATGTATGATTGCCACATAGTTGCCTAATTACTTTCTGGCTGCCCTCTCCAAGGAGTCTAGTGAGGCAGGTGTGCAGGAATGGGGTGGGGTGGCTGGTGGATCATCCGGTGTTGCGGTATAGGCAGCACGATCGTGTCCCCCCCCCCGGGGTACAATGCTGATATTTCAGGCATTACACAGCGAGGGGGAGGGAGTACAATGATGCAATTTGTATGATTTGTTCCCTCTAAGGGGAAGGGCGGTTGTGGAAGACTGTCTGCATTTTGGGAGGCTTGCACCCCTTTCAGGGCCAGGAGGGTGACCCAATTTCGTATTCCAGGAGGGTAGGCAACCATGGATTGCCATCACCTGTGTAAACAGGTTTCATATCACTTAAGCTGTTCAAAACATGTGATGGCAGTCATAAATGAAGATGGAAATCCAGAGAATATTGTATCCCTCCTGGAAAGGGTCATGTTGGTAGGTAGGGTTACCAACTCATCCCTTTAATTCGGTACACATATTAATTACACAGGTTCTGTGGCTGGCTGACTTACTTCAAGACTCCATATCACCTGGTTTTAATCAGCCACAGACCCTCCATTTGACCTGGTTTTAACCAGCCACAGACCCTGTGCAATTAATATGTGTCCCGGATTAAAGGGATGAGTTGGTAACCCTATTGGTAGGTAGTGGTACAGGGGGCGATTCTCTATCACAGAAATGCGGTAAAACCCCCATTATCGGGGTTTTTACCGTATTTCTGTATGCTGTACTGTGCCTCCGCAGTGGCAGCGCTGCGGAGGGAATCGCCAGCAAAAGCTGGCGATTCCTTGCAGAAGCCTATGGGCTTCTTACCGCAGCGCTGTTTGAGGGATCCGTCACGGATCCCTCCCGTCATGCCCTGCGGCCGGCACGTCACTCTGCGCATGCGCAGATGGTCTCCCGGGTCACAGCCCCGGAAGTCCAGTGCCGACACCGCATCGCAAGGGACAGCTCTTATCGCAAGAGCTGTCCCTTGCGTTAATAACAGCATATGCCGTTATTAATAATGCGATACCCGGCGAAGGGGGGCTGCGGTTGTTACAACATCCCGCCCACAGTATGTTTTATCCATTCCCATAACAGTATTTTAACATTAATTTCTTGCAGTAAAACACAACTTATAAATAAAAATTGAGAGACCATTTAAATTGCTAAGTAAGGATCAGAAAAAAAGGACCTTCTTTTAAGCAAGTTTGCTCCTTGAAGAAAAAGAGAAGCTGCAGCTGCTCCATGAGGAGTGCGCTTGTAGTAGAAGTTGCACAGTATGCTTTCTATTTAGAAGAATTACGGTATGAGGAAGTAGTTGCAATGTGACAGATCCACCCTATTAAAGGAGCAGAGTTGTGGGACTGCTCCGGTGCTGCAGAAGCTGATTTACAGCACGTGTTGTGAGCGCTGCCAGGTACACACTTACTGCTTCATATACACACGTGTCCTACGTTTCCACAGTATCATCTTATACAGCTATATGCACTTGTCTGCTGCAGTCAGGAGGTACATGTGAAAGAAGGGAGGTTGCAGATGTTTTGTGCAGCGATTTATGTCATCTGTGTACACTAATAGCAATCTTTACCATACTGCTTTCACTGGTGCTGCAGCTGCTCATCTATACGATAGAATCATGTATTGTATGTAGCAGACCTTATAGTATAAGCTGCTATTTTGAGGTTTAACTCCAATAGCTTTTGTAGGTTATACAGTTAATATGTCGACGTTTTCTGTTGACAGTCACAGTGTAGATATGGACATGTCAAAAGTCCATTTTAAAGTTAGGCTGCTGGTCGACATGATTCCAGGTATGGGTAAAAACCGGAACCCCCAATATACAGAGAAGCCTTGATGATGGCATACACATACATTTGCACAAATATATGTAACCAATATCTCTGAATTCTATTATCATGTAGTTTTCTAGAATGGTTACTAGAAAATGGTTACTAGTTCCCGGGACTAGCGTATGTCTGAATGACTCTACCCTGGATTTTAGTTGTCTAGAATCCCGGGTCCTGCACAACTGCAATGGACCCAGGATTTTTAACCCCTTCCTGACAGAGCCAGTTTTTGCGTTCCTGACCGAGCCCTTTTTTTCAAATCTGACATGTATCACTTAAGTGGGGATAACTTTTTTTTGCTTTTACTTATCCCAGTGATTTTGAGATTGTTTTTTCGTGACACATTGTACTTCAAATTAGTGGTAAATTTGGGTCGATACAGTCTGTGTTTTTTTGTGAAAAATACCAAAATGTCGTAAAAAAATGGAAAATTTAGCAATTTGCAAAATGTTAAATTTTCTGCTTGTGAGACAAATAATCATACCACTCAAAATAACTAACATAGACCATATGTCTACTTTATGTTTCCATCATTATTTCAACTTCCTTTTAATTTTTTTGGACACTAGGAGGCTTACAATATGAATAGCAAATTCTCAAATTTTCAAGAAAATTTCAAACACTGATTATTTTAGGGACCAGTTCAGTTCTGATGTGACTTTGAGGGACTTGTATGTGAGACACCCCCATAAATGATACCATTTCAAAAACTGCACCCCTCACAGTATTCAAAACAGCATTTTGGAAGTTTGTTAACCCTTTAGGTGTTTCACAGGAATTAAAACAAAGTGTAGGTGAAATTTCAAAATTTCATTTTTTTTGCAGATTTGCAATTTTAATACATTTTTCTAAGGAACACAGTACATTTTACTAGAGAAATGTGACTAAAAATTGATTCCCCCAATTCTTTTGTTTTCATAAATATCCTATATGTGGCCCTAGTGTGCACGTTGACCAAACCACAGGCTTCATAATAGAAGGAGCACCTACTTGATTTTGGAGCCTCCTTTTTATGAGATTATTTTTTAGGCACCATGTAGGTTTCTAGGCACCATAAGATGCTAAAATTTAGGAACCCCCCCACAAGTGACCCCATTTTGCAAACTACACCCCTCAGTGAATTCATCTAGGGGTATAGTGTACATTTCAAACCCCCAGGGGTTTCACCAATTGTGGTACAACTGGGCAGTGAAAATGAAAAATTAAATTTTTTACACAAAAATGCAGTTCTGGCTCAAAATTTTTCATTTTCAGAAGGTATGAAGGAGAAAAAGCACCCCAAAATCTGTGCCCCAATTTCTCCCGAGTACGGCAATGCCTCACATGTGACCAAAAAATGCCATTTGGGTGCATGGCAGGACTCAGAAGGGAAGGAGTGATTTTTGGATTTTGCAGCTCAGATTCTGGTGGAATGTTGGTGGGTGCTATGTTGCATTAGCAAGACCCCCCAAGCACCAATACAGTGGAACCCCCCCACAAGTGACCCCATTTTGCAAACTACACCCCTCAGGGAATTCATCTAGGGGTATAGTGTACATTTCAAACCCCCAGGGGTTTCACCAATTTTGATACAACTGGGCAGTGAAAATGAAAAATTACATTTTTTTTACACAAAAATGCAGTTCTGGCTCAAAATTTTTCATTTTCATAAGGTATGAAGGAGAAAAAGCACCCCAAAATCTGTGCCCCAATTTCTCCCGAGTACGGCAATGCCTCATATGTGACCAAAAAATACCATTTGGGTGCATGGCAGGACTCAGAAAGGAAGGAGTGATTTTTGGTGGTGGAATGTTGGTGGGTGCTATGTCGCATTAGCAAGACCCCCAAAGCACCAATACAGGGGAACCCCCCCACAAGTGACCCCATTTTGCAAACTACACCCCTCAGGGAATTCATCTAGGGGTATAGTGTACATTTCAAACCCCCAGGGGTTTCACCAATTTTGATACAACTGGGCAGTGAAAATGAAAAATTACATTTTTTTACACAAAAATGCAGTTCTGGCTCAAAATTTTTCATTTTCAGAAGGTATGAAGGAGAAAAAGCACCCCAAAATCTGTGCCCCAATTTCTCCCGAGTACGGCAATGCCTCACATGTGACCAAAAAATACCATTTGGGTGCATGGCAGGACTCAGAAGGGAAGGAGTGATTTTTGGATTTTGCAGCTCAGATTCTGGTGGAATGTTGGTGGGTGCTATGTTGCATTAGCAAGACCCCCCAAGCACCAATACAGTGGAACCCCCCCACAAGTGACCCCATTTTGCAAACTACACCCCTCAGGGAATTCATCTAGGGGTATAGTGTACATTTCAAACCCCCAGGGGTTTCACCAATTTTGATACAACTGGGCAGTGAAAATGAAAAATTACATTTTTTTTACACAAAAATGCAGTTCTGGCTCAAAATTTTTCATTTTCATAAGGTATGAAGGAGAAAAAGCACCCCAAAATCTGTGCCCCAATTTCTCCCGAGTATGGCAATGCCTCATATGTGACCAAAAAATACCATTTGGGTGCATGGCAGGACTCAGAAAGGAAGGAGTGATTTTTGGTGGTGGAATGTTGGTGGGTGCTATGTCGCATTAGCAAGACCCCCAAAGCACCAATACAGTGGAACCCCCCCACAAGTGACCCCATTTTGCAAACTACACCCCTCAGGGAATTCATCTAGGGGTATAGTGTACATTTCAAACCCCCAGGGGTTTCACCAATTTTGATACAACTGGGCAGTGAAAATGAAAAATTACATTTTTTTACACAAAAATGCAGTTCTGGCTCAAAATTTTTCATTTTCAGAAGGTATGAAGGAGAAAAAGCACCCCAAAATCTGTGCCCCAATTTCTCCCGAGTACGGCAATGCCTCACATGTGACCAAAAAATACCATTTGGGTGCATGGCAGGACTCAGAAGGGAAGGAGTGATTTTTGGATTTTGCAGCTCAGATTCTGGTGGAATTTTGGTGGGTGCTATGTCGCATTAGCAAGACCCCCCAAGCACCAATACAGTGGAACCCCCCCACAAGTGACCCCATTTTGCAAACTACACCCCTCAGGGAATTCATCTAGGGGTATAGTGTACATTTCAAACCCCCAGGGGTTTCACCAATTTTGATACAACTGGGCTGTGCAAATGCAAAATTACATTTTTTACACAAAAATGCAGTTCTGGCTCAAAATTTTTCATTTTCAGAAGGTATGAAGGAGAAAAAGCACCCCAAAATCTGTGCCCCAATTTCTCCCGAGTACGGCAATGCCTCATGTGTGACCAAAAAGTGGCAGGACTCAGAAGGGAAGGAGTGATATTTGGATTTTGCAGCACAAATTCTGGTGGAATGTTGGTGGGTGCTATGTCGCATTAGCAAGACCCCCCAAAGCACCAATACAGTGGAACCCCCCCACAAGTGACCCCATTTTGCAAACTACACCCCTCAGGGAATTCATCTAGGGGTATAGTGTACATTTCAAACCCCCAGGGGTTTCACCAATTTTGATACAACTGGGCAGTGAAAATGAAAAATTACATTTTTTTACACAAAAATGCAGTTCTGGCTCAAAATTTTTCATTTTCAGAAGGTATGAAGGAGAAAAAGCACCCCAAAATCTGTGCCCCAATTTCTCCCGAGTACGGCAATGCCTCACATGTGACCAAAAAATACCAGTTGGGTGCATGGCAGGACTCAGAAGGGAAGGAGTGATTTTTGGATTTTGCGGCTCAGATTCTGGTGGAATGAATGGTGGGTGCTATGTGGCATTAGCAAGACCCCCGAAGCACGGTGAAATTATGAACCTAATAATCCATAGATGTGTGGTATATTTTAAAACACTCCTTTATACATAGGCCGGGTTTGTCGGGGCAAGTGTCACACTGGAAAATAGTTTGCTTTCTTAGTCCCTTTTTATAGCAAACTTTGCACCTTTTTTGTGTCCTGCCCTTTTTTCCAGTGGAGGGGATTTCATCAGGAAAATGCTGCCCTGGTACAATACGGGGGCCAGTACTAGAAGTACTGGGGCCCTCTGCCTGCTGGTTCCCAAATATTAGGCCCTTTATGACTTCCTCTTGAAAGTGCATAAATGTCCCCCTCTGGCCGGTAGAACGGAATAGCACGAAAGCGTTATACAGTGCCATCTGGATGATGTACACGGCCAGCTTCTTGTACCAGATTTTTGTTTTCCGCAGGGCACTGTACGGCTTCAGTACCTGATCTGAAAGATCCACTCCGCCCATGTACTTATTGTAATCCAGGATACAATTAGGTTTGGAGGTGTGGGTACTGGTACCTCGTACAGGGACGGAGGTGGTACTGTCTCCGTGAATTGTTGTCAGTATAAGGACATCCCTCTTGTCCTTATATTTGACCAACAACATATTTTCGGTGCATATTCCCCTGCTTTCACCCCTTCTCATTACTTGGGCAATGTGCGTTTTTGGGAGGCCTCTTTGGTTCTTGCGCACAGTACCGCAAACTGCTGTACCTCTTGAACCAAGGGCCTTAAACAGGGGGATGCTGGTGTAAAAGTTATCCACATAGAGGTGATAACCTTTATCCAGGAAGGGGTGCACTAAATCCCAGACAATTTTTCCACTAACACCTACGAGGGAGGGGGGGCATTCTGGCGGTTCAATTCTTGAATCCTTCCCTTCATATACCCAAAACCTGTGGGTGTACCCTGAGGTGCTTATACATTTTTATGCCATACCTTGCCCTCTTACTGGGAAGGTACTGGCGGAATTTAACCCTTCCTTTAAAATGTATAAGGGACTCGTCAATACAAATAAATTTTTCAGGGATGTACATCTCTGCAAATTTAGCACTGAAGTGATCAATGACCGGCCTGACTTTGAATAGCCCGTCAAAGGTGGGAACATCTCTGGGAGGGCACTGTGCATTATCGTTGTAATGCAAAAATTTAAGGATCGTCTCAAATCGAGCCCGGGGCATGGCCATACGGTAAAATGGGGTGCTGTACAGAACATCTGTACTCCAATATTGCCTAATTTCTGGCTTTTTTACTATGCCCATATGAAACACCAGACCCCAAAACGTCATCATCTCTACTGCATCTACAGGGGTCCACCTAGCAAATGATGACGTGGGGTTTTGAGCAATAAACTGCTGGGCATATAAATTAGTTTGGTCCACCATTAAATTTATAAAATCATCAGAGAAAAATAATTTGAAAAAGTCAATTTCTCTGAGACCTGTGGAATCAAATTGGATTCCTGGCATGGCCAAAAACTCAGGAACCTGGGGCTCAAAATTGTCTGGTGGTGGGGTCCATACGAGATCAATTATTGGGGGGGTCTCAGCTGCTCTACGGGGGCGTCTTTGAGGGGGTCCCTCATCACCAGAGGAGGAAGAGGAGCTTAAGACAAATCCTTCAAATTCCCCGCTTGCATCACTGGCTGTGTCAGATTCAGAGGCAAGCATGGCATATGCCTCCTCCGCTGAATACATTCTTCTGGATGACTAGGATGACATTTGGGATGCCATTTTTATTTTTGAGTTACTGGTAGTGAAATGTTTCAACACGTGTATAGTGTAGGGGGGGTACAAACTTTATTTCAACCCGGGGGGTATGTAGTGTGTAGTGTGTATGTAGTGCAGAAAAAAAAAAATACTTTATACAGGAATTTGATCCCAATAAAAAAAAAAAAATTGAAGGGGTTAAAAAAAAAAAAAAAAAAGGTCCTGCGCCAAAAATTGAGCACAGATGTTGGTCAGTAACGTCCGTCACTGAACAGCGCTCAAAGGCAACAGGAATTTGATAAAAAAAAAAAAAAAATAGATCAACCCTGTGCCGAAAAAGCTGATCAGTGATGTACGTCACTGATCAGCGCACAGTGGCCACAGGACACCCACAAAATCACAGTGTGTGTAAAAAAAAAATTTAAAAAAGACCCCACAGCACTCTCAAAAAAAAAAAAGGTGATCAGTGATGCGACACTGATTACCAGTGAGGGGCAGCAGGTGCACAACCTTTGGTGCAACTGACAGTGCAACTGGCAGCAACTGACAGGTGTATATATATAAAAAAAAAAACCCTGCGCCCCCAAAAAGTTGCTGATCAGCACAGATATACTGATCAGCACAAAAGGGGGGGTAGCAGACACAAAATATACACTCTCTATCACTCTCTGTCACTATCTCTCTCTATCTCTCACTATCTATCACTATCTATCACTCTAGGACACTGCAGCAGCAGCACTGACAGTTATATGTATAAAAAAAAACCTGCACCCCCAAAAAGGGGGGGTAGCAGACACAAAATATACACTCTCTATCACTCTCTGTCACTATCTCTCTCTATCTCTCTATCTCTCACTATCTATCACTATCTATCACTCTATGACACTGCAGCAGCAGCACTGACAGTTATATATATATATATATATATATAAAAAAAAAACTGCACCCCCAAAAAGGGGGGGGTAGCAGACACAAATCTCTCTATCTATCACTATCTATCACTATCTATCACTCTATGACACTGCAGCAGCAGCACTGACAGTTATTTATATATAAAAAAACCCTGCACCCCCAAAAAGGGGGGGTAGCAGACACAAAATATAGCTCTCTCTGTCACTCTCTCTCTATCTCTCTCTATCTCTCTCTCTATCTCTCTATCTCTCTATCACACTGCAGCAGCAGCAGGAAGTCCCAAGAAGTCAGATCCAGGAAGCGTCCAGCACGCTACAAGCAGTGATCAGGTAAGGTATTTGCAAGGATCAGGTAAGTATTAGCAAGGATCAGGTCAGTATCACGGCAGATAGGCACGGTGACCGCTCTGCACGCTATTCCAGACCGGAATGGCGTCTGCAGCGCAGTCACCGTTAGATTAAATGTCGCGCCTTGGCTGTGATTGGCTGTCGGTCCGACGGACCAATCACAGCCTTGGGGGCAGGTGGGGTGAGGGTGGGGTGAGGTGTCATCGTCACCGATGACCCCCTCATGCCCCCTGACGCCCGGCGGTGATTGACACCTGTGTTACCGAGCGTCTGATTCGCTGGTAACACAGGAAACCGCTGTGAATGGCTGTTCACACTGAACAGCCAATCACAGCGATCGCCGACGGGGGGGGCGGCATCGCAGCCCCCCCTGGGCATGCAGGGACATGTCTGCTGTCAGGGACAGCAGACATCGTCCCTCTGTCACTGCGTCTCTAGACGCAGTGACAGTTTAAAGTCATGACGTACATTTATGCCATATGTCGGGAAGTACATCCCGGCCATGACGTAAATGTACGTCAAATGTCGGGAAGGGGTTAAAAACCGGGATTGAACTGGGTCTAAAATCCCGGGTAGTATGCAGGGGTGGATTTATGGGTGAGGGCGCCCCTAGGCACAACAATAATGCCGCCCCCCCCACCCCCGCCTAATTGTATTACTGTGACATTTTTTATTTGTTATTCTGTATGTATATTTACTAAGTAGGACAGTTTATCCATTTATACACTATTCAAAATGGAATATGGTACAGTGCAGTAGATAATTTGCAGTTACTGGTACATTTCAGGCTGACAGTACTAACACAAGCATCGGAGTGCCGCCCCCAAACATGTGCCGCCCCTAGGCACGTGCCTAATGGGAAATTCGGCTCTGGTAGTATGTCTAAAAGGGTATCAGTGAGCTCTGAGAAACCATGTATTTTTAGTTACTCAGTATTGCCCCTCCTCCCATGCACCTGAGTGATATTATTAAACTAATTGAGCACCCGCCACTATCTATATGTACCTACGGTGTTTTTTTAGACATTCCCTGTGTGCACATTAATACCAGGTTTAGCTATGCAAAGCAGAGGCTACAAGTTAAAATGTGTCCACTGGTTGCATGTGCGCACAAAGGGAGCAAAAATTGAATTGCTTCATTAGGTGCC
Source organism: Crinia signifera (assembly GCF_055691185.1). Classification (NCBI taxonomy): domain Eukaryota; kingdom Metazoa; phylum Chordata; class Amphibia; order Anura; family Myobatrachidae; genus Crinia; species Crinia signifera. The sequence continues at coordinate 217,269,103 of NC_139221.1, read as the reverse complement.
ATCTTGTGACCGTTGTGGTGAAATCATTCTTTCCCCCATCAGGGAGAAAATGCTCTGTTCCTGGACTTCCCTGGTGGTGTATGATTGCCATCACCTGTGGGGAGCTAGGTAATTGATAACTTTTGGTGTTTCGCCACAGGTGATAGCAATCATACATTACCAGGGAAGTCCAGGAACAGGGCATTTTCTCCCGTAAGGAGAGGGTCAGGTAGGCAAGTATGGGTGAAATATGTCAGAATCTTCCCCTAGGTGCTCAACCTTTGCGGTCTTCTGTGTTTCACCCCTGTATTCTTAGATGGTATAGAGGTGAAAAGAAAGTGCTGGCTAGCATAGTGCAGTTACATTCCTTGTACCTAATGTACTATATCACCAGTCATCTGTGTTGTGCCTGCTCTCCTCTTAGTGCAAGGTGTATGGTATGTTTGGATGATTATGATCATTCATTTGGGTCATACACAGGTTTGGCAATACAAAATATTACAGAACTGTCACCATAACAGTCAAACTCAAAGCCTGAATTCCCCATCAATAGTGATGACAACCTACTATAGGCTGGCAAGCGCAAGGCTTTTGGTGCTCACACACGGTGAGACGTGTGCTAGGTTCGATTTCAGTGATACAATTTGGACTGTACACTGGGCGTGATTTGAACCACATGTAATAACCAGGACATGTGGTGATGTTATAAGTGTGTGTGTATGTGTGTGTATATATATATATATATATATAATCACAGGAGAGGTACCTCAACCGCGCCCAACAATAAAATATAGTCAAAGCAGCAACTCTAATGGACCCCTGTTAGACAGGTCCAGGAAGGCAAATAGAGATACAAAAGGTGGTTTAGAGTGCGCTAAAGAAAACTCAACAGTTAAAATTAAACATTTAATACTTAGTCTTCACAAAGACTTCAAGCTTTAAAAGTACAGTAAATCTGTTATTGGTACAGGTGATGTAATAGGCCCCTATTAATAGGGCCTATTACATCACCTGTACCAATAACAGATTTACTGTACTTTTAAAGCTTGAAGTCTTTGTGAAGACTATGTATTAAATGTTTAATTTTAACTGTTGAGTTTTCTTTAGCGCACTCTAAACCACCTTTTATATATATATATATATATATATATATATATATTAGTAAATAAGTTGATGAACTAGGGAATAAAATATTAGGAACCAGAGACCTTTTTACAGAAAAGTATGTGAGTGTCATCAGATACTGTTAGGTGAACTGATATGCCCCTCACTTTAGGCATCTTGGACTAGTCTGTTTGCTTAGTCCATGCAAAGGAACCACAGACTGAACCATTTTACCTACAAAGAGGGGAGAAATTTGTATGAGCAGCCCTATAAAGTAATAATAAAGTTGGGGTGCTCGAGCCCCAGAGATGCGTGCCCATGGCCTGACTGTGAGGGTCGCGTGGATAAGCCTATAAAGGTAGCAGCCGTGAACGGTTAGAATAAAATGTTTCCCTGGAGAAGTTGGTGTATGGCAGAGCTGCGCAGCCAGCAGCGGTGGACAGCGTTGCTGGGGAAAGCCAAGATACTTACCGGAGGGCTTGAAGAATCCAGCGGAGGTTCCGGCGGCATCCCCACCGTCTGCGCCGGGCAGCGGAGATTGACAGCGCAGAAGGGAGCGCTCCGTCAACAGTGTGCCAGCGGCTGAACTCCGGTGACCGTGTGCAGGAACCGAGCGCATCCCGGTCCACCAGGAGGTGTGACCCTGCCCGCTGGGCGGACCCGGAGTTCATAGCGCCTATACAGAAGGTGAGCCGGGTAGGAGGAGGCCGGCGCTGGGCGGTTGCGGAGTTGACTCCCTATTCCCTGAGGCGGGTGATAGACAGCAGGAGGCGTGGCTAGAATCCCGGCAAGAAACTCGGCCCAGCTGCCCTGGAGGTGGGTGGCGACGGAGGCAAGGCCCTGGAGACGAGAGCCAACGGTAGGCGCTTACTGCAGGGAAGGGGTGGTGACGCACTTAAGTCCTCCCTACAATAATAGAAAGAGCTGAAGTCGGAGGTGCGTTGACAGGCAATACACAGACTGAGTACGCAGGAGAGAGAGTGAATAAAAGAACAGTGTCCTATTTAAGAACCAACTTGATACATTGGCATGTATTCAATGCTCCTATGTCGCCGTAAATAACGTTGAGTGTGCATGTTTTTTGGAGAGTAGTGAACTTTTCTCTCCTATTTTGTGCTTCCCTGTATTCAGCTCTGTTACTTCTCCAAAAATATTTTGCGAAGCTAACTCAGTTCACCCTGCACTTCTCCCCATGTCTGTTCAATGGGGATTTTAGTGTCTCTCTCAAAAAGTGTATTCAATGCACAAATTGCGAGTCCTGCTGGTTTCTTTTTTTAGAGATGTTCTCCATTTTTCCCTCGGCATCTTTTTTAGGTGAACTGTAGGGCTATCTTTGTTAAAGTTGTTATTTTATTTGTTTTTTATGGCTTATAAATTAAAAAAAATTTACTCTAATGTATTTCTTGGAAGTGCCATAATGCTGTACTTATATATTAATTTATTTGGAATTGAATAAGTTATTTTAATGGTAACCAATAAGAAATCATTTTGGAGTGCTCCTAGTAATTTCCCATGCTTCCTCTCTTCTTCCTCACCTAACCCCCAAACAGGCTTTTAAACACACTAACAATTATAAAATAAATTTAATAAAAACACAGGGCAAAGACACAATGCTAAAAGCACAACACAAGGATAAAGGCCAAACAGAACAAAATACACCCGTCTGCACAAACCCAATTAAAATAGTCACACAGCCATTTGTTGTAAAATAAATACTGAACAAAACATTTAGCTTTCTAAACCTTTGTAAAAAAATACAAGTCCACAAATGTGAGGAACACGCTGCTGAGATCAGGGGCTGGCTGGCAACTTTTAGCCTAGGGGGCAAGTCCAGAGCACTGGCCCATACCCCCCCATCATTCTGGAAAGCTGAATGCTTGTGCGCGCCGTTGGCGCGCAGAAAAATTAGGCGTGTGGCCTATCATAAGGGGGCGTGGCCTGTACCTTGATTGTATTGTGTACTTGCAGATTGCACATTGTGATGCTAATTACACATTATGCCGCACACCTTGATGCCCATTGCACCCCATACTGTGATGGCAATTACCCAATGCTCCCCATACCATGATGCCCATTACACCGCACAATGTGATGTCCACAGTGCCAGATTTGCCCCCACAGTGCCAGATTTGCCCCCACAGTGCCAGATTTGCCCCCACAGTGCCAGATTTGCCCCCCACAGTGCCAGATACACATATACCCCCACTGTGACACATATGCCCCCACAGTGCCAGAGATACATATGCCCCCACAGTGCCAGAGACACATAATATGCCCCCACAGTGCCAGGGAAACATAATATGCCCCCACAGTGCCAGATACACATATGCCCCCACAGTGCCAGATATGCCCCCACAGTGCCAGAGACACATATGCCCCCACAGTGCCAGATATGCCCCCACAGTGCCAGAGACACATACAGATGGGTCAGGTCCCATCTTTGCAGGGGATGGCGCTGGCGTCGCCAGCCGCCATCCCCCGCCAGCGCCATGGCGATGGTGAGAAGGGGACGCGCGCGCACGAGCGGCGCGCGCGTCCCCTTCCGACGGCGCTTTGATCCGTTCCCCCGGGTCCCCGCCGGCTTGCTGGCGGTAACCCAGGGTCCCCGCGCGTCTCAGTCTCCTCGCTGGCGGGTCGCCAGCGCATACGTTCTGGCGACCCGCCAGCAAGGATGTAAAACATGACATACTGTATGCCCCACAGTGCCAGATATGCCCCCACTGTGACAGACACATATGCCCCCACAGTGCCAGAGATGTCCACACAGTGCCAGAGACGACACACATGCCCCCACAGTGCCAGAGACGACACACATGCCCCCACAGTGCCAGAGACAACACACATGCCCCCACCAGCAACTCACCATTGTTGCTGGGCTGGGGGGTCTGGGACAGACAGCCCTCCTGCTCCCCCGGGCCGCTTAGCCAGTCACTGGCTGCTGGCCGCGCTGGATCACCATCCACCTCCTCCAGGCCGCCCTCCTGCGCTGGCCGCGGCTTCCAGAGCACGGCCACGGCTACAGGAAGATGGCCACCGGCCTCCTGTACTGAGGACATATCCTCAGTGCAGGGGGCCGGCGGCCATTTTCCTGTAGCCGCGGCCGTGTTGTGGAAGCCGCGGCCAGCGCAGGAGGGCTGCCTGTGCCTGGAGGAGGTGGATGGTGACCAGCGTGGCCCGCAGCCAGTGACTGGCTAAGCGGCCCGGGGGGCACATGGCACCCTGCCCCCCGACCCAGCCCGCCCCTGGCTGAGATAAACACCCTGCTTGGGAATATCCCACTCTGACCAGCTCACGTGGAGAGCAGGAGAAAACAGATGTCTCCAGTTACAGCTCTCCCATTTGAACTCGCATAATTATGCTAAGTTCGCAAAAGGGGTCAGTGAGCTGACCACAAGTTGAATACTGAGGAAGTCAGAAATGAGGAGATAAGAAAAAGTGGTGAGCACTTCAGCGAGATCAGAGACACAGAACAGTGAGCGGTGAGCCAAACATTGAATACTCCTTAATGTGAAGAGAGCTATTAATGGGGAAATATATAAATGTAGCAGGAATGTTTCAACTTCAAAGAGACAGACTCCGAAGGAAATAGGATACTATACTGCTACAGGACACTGGTGTCAAAATATACTGATATTTGCAAAGTGAACTTTGTTGTTAAAGAAAATGTTATGTTAATATAGAGGCCAATTATCTTAGGATTGTCCTATGTAGATAGAAAACTGTTTAGCGGACATAAGTGACCGATTCTTATGCTACCTAGATTGTTATAGATATAAGATAGAACTAGTTAAGTTGAGATAAACGGGTTGGGATCATTCGTCAGAATGATTCTAGGTCTACAGTCATTAGGTCGACCCCACTAGGTCGACTGGCAGGAAGGTCGACCTGACTTAAGGTCGACATGGGCCAAGGTCGACATGACTTAAGGTCGAATTTGCATAAAGGTCGACATGAGGAAGGTCGACTGGTCATAAGGTCGACATGGGTTTTTCACTGTTTTTTGATCCGAATGTCGACACAGTCGACATGGACACAGTTGGCAATGAGAATCGGACCCTCGCATCGCTCGCTTCGCTCGCTATGCTTCGGGCACGGTGCCTCGCTGCGCTCGGCACACTATTTTATTCTCCCACCACGCCCTAGTGGATGGTAGGGCATGAAATACCGCCTGTCGGCACATGTCGGCTCAAAAAACAGTGAAAAACCCATGTCGACCTTATGACCAGTCGACCTTCCTCATGTCGACCTTTATGCAAATTCGACCTTAAGTCATGTCGACCTTGACCCATGTCGACCTTAAGTCAGGTCGACCTTCCTGCCAGTCGACCTAGTGGGGTCGACCTAATGACTGTAGACCTAAATGCATTCTGACGAATGACCGCATCCCAGATAAACGTGGCTATCTTCTCTAGTATAATCTCATTGTAATGTTAAGAATGTTGAATGCAGGGCTATTTTTCTGCAGGCTCCAGCAGTAACTGTTGTTCTTATTCTAGTTCACTCTTTCTGACAAAATATTTCTGATGCTGCTTTCCCACTGCCTGCACGGGTAATGACCCGTTTTTTTTAAACGGGTCTTTAAACGGGTAAGAGCCATAAAGACTCTTTCCCACTGCAGCTTTTAAACGGTAAATTACCGTTTAAAAGCTGTTTTTGTCACATTCACACTTACCCGTTTAAAAACCCGTTTAAGCAGTGTAAAGATAGGGGGGGGGGGGGGAATTTAAAAAAAAAAAAACGGCGTGGGGTCCCCCCCACTGCCGTAACCAGCACCAGGCTGAAAGAGCCGGGGCTGGTAATAAAAAATCAGGAAACCCGACAAATAGGGGTTCCCTGATTTTTTACAACCAGCCCCAGGCTCCAGGTCCGGGGCTGGTTCCCAAAATACGGGGGACAAAATGACTAGGGGTCCCCCGTATTTTAAGAACCAGCCCCAGGCACAACCAGCCAGCAGGGTAATGCCACAGCCGGGGGACACTTATTATATAAGTTCCCGCGGCCAAAGCATTAACCCTACCGACCAGTCAGCCTGGCCAGGGGCCCTGGGGGAGTGGGGACCCCCCCAATGAAGGGGTCCCCCCCCTCCAGGACTTACCTGACCAGGCTGAAGCCTGGTGCTGTCCTCGATGCCCCTGGGCGGTGGGCATCGAGCTGATGGTATGGTGTAAAAAATAGAATAAAAACCATTGTCTTTTACTGGTGAACTATGAGTCCCAGCAAGCCTCCCCCGCAAGCTGGGACTTGGAGAACCACAAGTCCCAGCCTGCGGGGCATTAAAGGGCCCGCTGGGTCTTGTAGTTCCACAGTAAAAGAAAGAGTTAAATAAACACACTGACACACGTGAAAAATAAAAGTTTAATACATACATAACACATACATACTGATACTTGCCTATCTTGAGCCCGTAGGTAGCCCTGGTCCTGATGTCCTGGTCCGTGTCGGCGTCTGTATCCATGTCGGCATCCCTGTCGGCGACGGCGTCGGCGGTCCGGAGTCCGAAGAAATCCATTTGGGAAGCTGTGGAAGGAAACCATACTCACCTGTCCCAGCGCGACGTAGTCCAGGTAAGGTCTTTGCAAAAAAAACAAACCGAACACCCGAACCAAGCGGACAGCTGAGACGCACGGTGTTTGTTTACATCGTGCGGCTCCGCCCCCGAATGCCGCTATTGGCCGCCTTGCGGCCTAGCGGCCAATCAGGAGCCGCAAGGCGGCCAATAGCGACATTCGGGAGGCGGAGCCGCACGATGTAAACACCGTGCGGCTCTCAGCTGTGTCCGCTTGGTTCGGGTGTCGGTTTGTTTTTTTTGCAAAGACCTTACCTGGACTACGTCGCGCTGGGACAGGTGAGTATAGTTTCCTTCCACAGCTTCCCAAATGGATTTCTTCGGACTCCGGACCGCCGACGCCGTCGCCGACAGGGATGCCGACATGGATACAGACGCCGACACGGACCAGGACATCAGGACCAGGGCTACCTACGGGCTCAAGATAGGTAAGTATCAGTATGTATGTGTTATGTATGTATTAAACTTTTATTTTTCACGTGTGTCAGTGTGTTTATTTAACTCTTTCTTTTACTGTGGAACTACAAGACCCAGCGGGCCCTTTAATGCCCCGCAGGCTGGGACTTGTGGTTCTCCAAGTCCCAGCTTGCGGGGGAGGCTTGCTGGGACTCATAGTTCACCAGTAAAAGACAATGGTTTTTATTCTATTTTTTACACCATACCATCAGCTCGATGCCCAGGGGCATCGGGGACAGCACCAGGCTTCAGCCTGGTCAGGTAAGTCCTGGAGGGGGGGGACCCCTTCATTGGGGGGGTCCCCACTCCCCCAGGGCCCCTGGCCAGGCTGACTGGTCGGTAGGGTTAATGCTTTGGCCACGGGAACTTATATAATAAGTGTCCCCCGGCTGTGGCATTACCCTGCTGGCTGGTTGTGCCTGGGGCTGGTTCTTAAAATACGGGGGACCCCTAGTCATTTTGTCCCCCGTATTTTGGGAACCAGCCCCGGACCTGGAGCCTGGGGCTGGTTGTAAAAAATCAGGGAACCCCTATTTGTCGGGTTTCCTGATTTTTTTTAATACCAGCCCCGGCTCCTTCAGCCTGGTGCTGGTTATGGCAGTGGGGGGGGACGTCATGCCGGTTTTTTTTTTAACGGGTAAAGGGCTACCCCTTTCCCACTGCCGAAAAAACGGCTCCTACACGTTAAAAACACTGCTTTTTACACGGGTAACAAAAACCGGTATTTGTTACCCGTGTAAAGCAACCTGGAGCTTTCCCACTGCAGCTCTAGCCGTTTAAAAAGGCTAAAAAAACGGCATTTACACGTGTAAAGCCTGCAGTGGGAAAGGGGTATTAGATGGACAAAACCATGTGCACTGCAGGTGAGGCAGGTGTTACTTGTGCAGAGATAATTAGATTTGGGTGGGGTTTTACACCTGTCTCACCTGCAGTGCACATGGTTTTGTCCATCTAAGAAATATTTTGTCAGAGTGAACTAGAATAAGGGCCACAGTTCCTGCTGGAGCCTGCAGAAAAATAGCCCTGGTTGAATGTATTCTAAGCTTGAAGGAATGTAACTTGCCGAGGTATAATATGTGGATTTCCAGATGTTCTAAATTTAACTGTCAACTATAAATAATTTAATGTTAATAAATAGCATTATATATACTCACCAATTCTGGAACCGTTCTTGTGTGGAGGAAGAAGGAAGCTCCAGCCTGAAAGCGAAAGAGGAAAGGAGATTAAAACAGTACAGTAAAATTCCAAAATATTACACACACACAATTTTTTTTTTACTACATTACAATAGTCAATTAGAGGGTTCATGTGATCTAGTTCAAATATACCTGCCTGCACATACTTTTTGGCTTGAGATATAGATGATGCGGGAGTGCGTATCGCATCATAAAGTAAACACAGTGTGACTTGAACCAGATGCAATGCGATCTGAACTAAAAAGGTGAAATAGAATGCGATAATAGCACCGTGTGTGGGCAGCTTTTAATTCTCAGGGAAGTAGTACTAAACCTAGTACTAATAGCTTTCTAAGCAGTACATTTACTAAAGTGTGAGATGTTTCCTCTACCACCCAACCAGATTAAAATGATAATTTAGTGCCTTATAGAGGATAAAAGCTAGAATCTGATTGGTTGCTATTGGCAACATCTCTCTTTTCTAAAAACTCACATTTTAGTAAATGTACCTAGTGTTCATTCTAGCACCCGCTGTATTTGAAAACCTTGCAGTTCCTCTTCCCTGCCTGGGGTGTCACTGTCTACTCTGGTGTTTCTAGCACAGGTCTGGTTTGCATATTAGTGCTGATAGACAGACCACACTGTGCTAGAAGCACTACAGCAGACAGCGACACCCCAGGCAGGGAAGAGTAACTGCATGGGTTTTCAAATATGGCGGGTGCTAGAAGGAACACTATGTACCCCAATTACTACTATTTTTAAGACTATCCATGCTTTTGAGCACACACAAGTTCACTAGTACCTCACTTATTTCTATACAACATGCAGGAAAACATGAACTGTTGGTAGATCTCGAGGACTGAAGTTGGCTACCCCTGTCCTAGATCATGTACTGTAAAAGGTCTCTGACGATAGAATTTAGGCTCTATCCACAAAGTACCTTTAAGTGGCATACCTTCCAACATGACCCATTCCAGGAGGGACACAATGCACTGTTTCTGGACTTCCCTGGTAATGTATGATTGCCGTCACCTGTTTTTAAACAGGTTAATTGATAAGAAAGGTGTTTCACTACAGGTGATGGTAATCATAAATGAAGAGGGGAGTCCAGAAACAGAGCATTGTGTCATTCCTGGAGAGGGTCATGTTGGGTGGTATGAAGTGGGATATAACTCCAGGCTTGCTCAATCTGCTGAGGGTCAGTTGCTATAAAACCTCTTGGGTTAAGGCCCCCATACACTATGCGATTTGGGCACGATTTCACCCGATTCGGACGAATCGGGCCATGAAATCGGCCCAAATCGCACTTGCAGACACCCCGTCCGATCCGATGCGCGATCCCGTGCGCATCGGATAGGGTTCGGGAGGTTGGACAGGCTGCACATAAGATTTTCTAAATCTTATGTGCAGCCCAGCCCCGGAGCCGTGCGGGGGATGACAGCGGGCAAGGGATGCTGGCTATAGAGAGCCGAGCAGGGGGAGGCTGCATAGGGAGCGGGGCAGGAGGAGGGTGACAGCGGGAGCAGCGTGTTGGGCAGGGAGGATGACGCTGGCTGCCGGGCAGCGGCGGGAGCCGGGAGGAACACACTAACTTGAAAAAAAAAAAAAAAAGCCCATACAGATGACTAGCAAGCCATTGATTGGCTGAGACCTCTCTCAGCCAATCAATGGCTTGCTAGTCATTCTGTATTTTTTTTTTTCAAGTTATCTGTGTTCCTCCCGGCTCCTGCCACTGCCCGGCAGCCAGCGTCCTCCTCCCTGCCCAGCGCGCTGCTTCCACTGTCACCCTCCTCCTGCCCAGCTCCCTATGCAGCCTCATCCGCTGATGACCCCCCCCCCCCCGCACGGCTCCCTCCTCCTGCAGCTCCCCGGGGACCGCATATGATAAATCCATGCGTTTTATCATATGTAAACCTTGGCACATCAAGTGCCTAATGGTGTGTCCCTCTCCCGGGGAGCTGCAGGGTGAAATCAGGTCCGACTTGTCCTTAGGACATCTTAAAGATCTAATTAGGTTTTAATATTGTGTTTATTATACTGTATGTATAGAAGGTTTTTATATTCTATGGATAATATTCAAGTACTGTATATGTTTTTAACATGACCTTATAATAAAGTGAGAAAAAAACAATATAAAAACCTGCGCTCTAAACAAAGGGTGCAGCCTTATCATAAAGGATAGTCACCAAACTATCCAGAAATAGTAGATGCAAACAGAAGGGTCATAAAGGCCGTTGGACTGGACTTTTCAATATACCACCTGAGGCTATTTGGGACGGAATGTATTTCTTTAGTGGAACCCGGGATCCCACTGAGAAATTATCCTTCTGACTGTCCTATAAGCGACATAAATAGCCTTGATGATAAGGCCAGACACGGTACTATGCCATTTATTGTGTGTACTATTATGTTTTGAATAAATTGTCACAGTTTTACGCTATGTGCAAATATTGAATTTTTAACCGAGGTATATGAGCAGAGGAAAAGGGAACCATATTCTTATAATAAAGTGTTCATGAAGGTTTAATGCGTGTAGTGATTTAATCTGAAAATAATAATGGTGTTTTCCCAGTTATTTTTTGCCTTATTGTGTGGTTCCAGGAATGTGTCTGGGCATCCAAGGTCCTCTGGTGCATATAATAGTTCTTACGCTGGAAATACATACTATGATTAACTGGTCGAACAGTCCGAGATTGATGGATCGGCCAGTTAATTGCATTGTATACATGACTGATTGTCATGTATACCAGATCATCCAGCATGTCTGTCAGACATAGTATTTTCTTGTTGCATGGTCGGTGGCATCAGGCAGTATGTGCCCTACCGCAAAGAACCAAAGTGGTAGTCATGGGAAATAAGGACATCACCAGCAATTGTTTGCAGGGTACTTGCTGTAATTAGAAGCAGTGGCGTAGCTACATATGTGGCAGACCCTGCAGCGGCTTGGGGGAGCGGCACCAGCAGGGTCTGTGGTGGACGCTGCTGGTTGAACTGACAGGCCACCCAGCAAGCAGAGTGCTGAGCTGGTCCTGCCCTGTACATAGGGTGACCAACTCTTCCCTTTAATCCGGGACACATATTAATTACACAGGTTCTGTGGCTGGCTTTCACCTGGTTTTAAACTGCCACACCTCAAGACTCCATTTCACCTGGTTTTAAACTGCCACAGAACCTGTGTAATTAATATGTGTTCCTGATTAAAGGGATGAGTTGGTCACCCTACCTGTACATATCTAATGAGCAGGGACCCAGTGCAGTGCACTGGGTGGAATGAGTGAGTCCCCTTCCGGTGCATATGTAATGAGCTACGCCACTGATTAGAAGACTAGTAGTAAGGTATGGAATTCTACTTCTCTCATGGTTCTAACTCTAGCCGTAGAATACTGACCAGTAAACCTGAATTTTGTGCTCTTCTTTATAATAAATAACTAGTTAAAAGCCTGTCAAAATGACAATCCCTATCTGCTCCTACATCCAATATCTGTCTTCACAGCTCCCTCTGTCCATATCCAGCAAGTTTGAAACAGATAATTTTTTGGTCCATTGAGTGGCCTCTAGTGGTCACTGGCAGAACTTCACCTCAGATGTGAGGGGTATTTATATGTATAATATATATTTTATGCATGGTCACATTTCTATGTGATCTTTTAAATCAAATTCCAGGAATTTTAAAGTATTAAGCGTCACTTCACTATATTGTAGTTATACCCCTTTTTCCAATAGCAGAAATAACCCAGTAAGTTCAAAGGGACGCGCATCTACCTGGGTTTTATGCTAATGGCAATGCTCCCATGTCAAATAACCCGGTTTGGATTTCCCGGCAATGATAAGGGTTGGACCCGATTTGCACCTGGGTTTAGGGGTAGTGGAAGTGCTCCCAACCCGGTATATTTTTACATGGATTTTGTACATGTTTATTTGCACTTTTTATATGTCTAGGTACACCAATGGCTCAGGTGTACTATAAACAACAGTTTTCACAAAACTTCTTGTTTGAGGACTCTTTTGAAAAGGTTTCTTATTGAATATTTGGAACTAAAATAAAAGCACAAACTTTTTCAAATAAATATTTGCGGTCTCTTTTTTTAAATCAGGAAATGTTTTTTCTTTAATGGTGGCCTGTTTGGTCAATGGCGGCCCTGTTTTCTGACTCCCCCCTCAGTAAAGCCCTTTAAAAAGGCCTTTTCTTACGTAATCTATAGGAAAATACAGGCCTTACCCGGGTTACGTGTAAATGGGGCTGATCCAGCAATTTGCCGGGTAGCACTGTAGTGGAAATGTATTATAAACCCATGTCCAACCCGGTATTGATCCAGGTACAAATTACCGGGACTGACCCAGGTTGCTATTGGAAAGGGGGTATTAGAAGGTGGTACACACTGTCACTAGGGTAGACCATCTCTGAATCGGTATTGTCATGATCCCAGGATTTGTCCCAATCCCGGGATTTCGGGATTAGACTGCACATGAGCAATCTAATGCCGGGCAGCATTTGGCAGGTAACATTATAGCTATAATGTAGCCCATACACTTATGAGATATTGCATCCAATCATTTGATTTTTCACCACATCTGTTCAATAAATCAAATGATTTTATGCACATTTTAGGCCCCATGCAGCGTGATGCACGGGCCTGCCGGTCGTATGTCGCTTCGATAGATAGTATGTGCTGTACATAATATCTATAGAATTGCAGGAGCGATCGCATGTGGCTTTTAACCACATGCAATCGCTCAAATGCAATCCGTGGGTTGGGGGCAGAGGGAACTCTTTCGGTGGCATCGGGTTTGGGGAGAGGGGTCCAGTGGCATCTGTTTGAGTAGCGTAGTGCTGTGAAGGAGTGCTAGAAGGTGGCCGGGGTCAGCGGTTGTGGCAGAATAAAAAAAAAAACACTGGGCTGCCCGCTGATTGTCTGAGCTCTCTGCCAATAAAAGGGCTGCACAGTGTTTTCATTTTTTACTCTGCTGCCCTCTGCCCTGTTCAAGCACCCGATGTGCCATCACAAGATGGTGGAAGAGGGCACTTTTTACACCATAAGATGTGATCGGACACGATGGACATCGCACTTTGCAGTGTATGGGCAGCATAAGTCTCGTCAATAGGAAGTGAGTTCACATCAGTGAAATTCTAAATGAAATGTGTGAATGTTTCGAATGATCCGTTTGGAGAGCATTGGAGGAATTGATGCACAGACATCACTCTAATCATATGTGAAACATTTCTAGAATAAATAGCCTTGAAAGGTATAAAAATCCAATTATTTAGATTACTGTGAAGCTGGTAATGCACTGTAGCATATTTCTGTTATCACTGTATATAGTCAGGATATGTTCTTTCTAAAGGTGATGTCAGCTCTCTGTTGGACATTCATTGTCTGGTGGTGAGAGCTCATTTACAACTCGAGATAGAACAGAACAGATATGTAGCTTCCAATTCCATTTTCACAAGGTTGAGTGTGTGAAAAATAGTACTGCTAAGCAAATTGGATAGCTGTAACCTGAAAGTCACCTAAGTGCTACAAAAGTCATAGTCAAGTGAAGGAGAAGCTTGCACCCCTTTCTGTACATGGCATAAAAAAACTCATTTTTTTTGTACTACTTTTTTTTTACATTTCTTATTTTAATTGATAATCCTTAATTTATACATTTCTGTATCTCCAGGCAAAGCAATAAAGCTAAGAATGGAACTTCAGTTTACACCTCTTGAATGTCTACAGAAAACAGGTAGGCAATTTTAGAACTATTGTAGTTATTGATTTAATTGACATTATAATTTTTATTGTCAATGCTTGCTGTTTAATGGTTTGGATTTGTTGATTTGGTACACTCCTTACTACAGATGAGTCCTCAAACGACTAGCTATAATACGCTGTGTGGTGCAAGAAGTCTGGTGTGAGTGGGTGCCGGACGGGGTCCTGACAGTCGGGTAAATGACTGTCGGGCAGTCATTTACCCGATGTCGGGATCCCGACTGTTAAAACACCGACAGACGGGTTCCCGATTGCCACCTGCTATTTTCCATCGTGGGGGTCCACGACCCCCATAGAGGGAGAATAGAATAGGTGGCGAGCATAGCAAGCCACCGTGCCCGCAAGAGGCTTTGTTGCGCTCGCCATGCTTTCCGGCCAGTCGGGATTCCAACGTCAGGCTAATGACTGTTGGAACTCTATACCACACCCGTGTGATTGACCCATGCTGTGGTTTAGTGTAGCTTCTTTTACTTTACATTTTTATTCATATGGTAGATGCAGGTTAGAGTATACAGGGCCTTATTCTGGTTCGCTCTCAGAGGCAAATTCCTTCTCAAATGGACAGAACCATGTGTGCTGCATGGGGGCACATGTTCATAGAGAATTAGATTTGGGTGAGTTATTTGTTGCTGTGGGGTTGGTACGAAATCCCGGCGGTCAAAATTCCGACCACCGAAATCCTGACAAGGGGGGACGTGGATCGCCCCCCCCCCCCTTCCTTGCGGGCTCGCTGCACTCGCCACGCAGTGAGCCCGATGCCTTGCTACGCTCGGCCCATTAATTTATTCTCCTTCTATGGGTGTCGTGGACGCCCATAGAGGGAGAAAGTTTCAGGATTTTGACCGCCGGGATCCCGTTTCTGTGCAGGGAAGATACTGACTGCTTTATTTATTTATTTATTATTTATTTAAAAGTTTCTTATATAGTGCACACATATTCCGGAGCGCTTTACAGAGAATATTTCATTCACATCAGTCCCTGCCCCAGTGGAGCTTACAATCTATATTCCCTACCACATATACGTGCACACACAGACATTCTAGGGTTAATTTTTTTGTTGGGAGCCAATTAGCCTACCAGTATATTTTTGGATCGTGGGAGGATACCCACGCAAGTACGTGGAGAATATACAAACTCCACGCAGTTATAGCCATGGTGGGAATCTAACCCATGACCTCAGTGCTGTGAGGCAGTAATGCTAACTATTACACCATTTGTACTGCCCTGCAATATAGATCTCACTTAGAATTAAATTTGGGTGGGGTTTTTCTTTAATCTGCACTGGTTATATCTGCCCCCCTACAGTGCACATGGTTTTGTCCATTTGAGAAGGAATTTGCCTCTTGAGAGTGAACCAGAATAAGGCCCATAAAGACCACTCTACTTTAATGTTTCTGTGAACATTCTGCACTAAGAGGCCGACTCAGACCCGCTCGTAGCGGGCCGAATTCTGCTCCTTCCCTGAGGTTTGCTCATGTATGTTTAAGCGCAAGTGCAAACCCTGGTGAATTTCACACATCTGCCAGGCTGTTCGCTCCTGAGAGGGCAGGCGTGGACGGACAGGGGGCTGGAGCAGGGGAAAGGCCCAGCATTTTATGGGCATTCCCCAAAAAAATGCTGAGTTTTCCCCTAGGAACGCAGCCATGGCGTAGCCAGCTCAGGGTGGCTGGTGTCCCATGACGTTAGCGCCCATCCCGTATTCGCAGATCAGCGGAGCAAATAAGTCAGTTGAGATTGGCTTTTATTAAAGTTCGGCTGCATGTGAGGTGAGGGGATGTTGTCGAGTACACATCCCCTCTCATGCTAGTGAGGGGATTCCACTTGTGGTGGGCAACGCTGACCTGTTCACTAGGTTGCGAGTATACTGAGCCTAGCGAACAGGTCTGTATTAGGCTCTGAGTAATTCGATAGTATTATTAGTGTTTTGTAGAATAATTGGATACATTTGCCATACATAGAAAATTAGAAGCCATACATGTTTGAAAGTAATTTACCTCAGCATTGCATGCCATAATGTCATTAAATGATGTGCTCTTTTATAAAAAAATGACAAACAATTAGAATGATGTAAAATTAGCACGCATCTCCACTCCCACACAGGATTTACAGTAGGGGATACGGTCATTAGGTCTACACCAACTAGGTAGACAAGCATTGGGTTGACACCACTAGGTCGTCAGGGCATTAGGTCGACATGGGCTAGGTCGAAAGTCAAAAGGTCGACATGGGGTTTTTCACTGTTTTTTGAGCCGACATGTGGTGACAGGCAGTATTTCATGCCCTACCATCCACTAGGGCGTGGTGTGAGAATAAAATAATGTGCCCGAAGCATTGCGAGCGGATGCGGTGCACTTCAAACTGTGTCCATGTCGACTATGTCGAAATTCGGGTAAAAAAAACAGTGAAAACCCCATGTCGACCTTGCTGCCTGACGAACTAGTTGGTGTAGACCTAACAACCTACACCCTACGGTAGTATATAGTAAATTTAATTTATAGTATATACCAGTGGTAGCCAACCCTAGCTCTCGAGAGCTACCAACAGTTCACATTTTCCAGACAACCTAGCTGCTGCACTCATTAATCACTGACACATTTTAAAAGGTACACAGATGGAGCTAATTAGCTCACTTGTGATTCTGTGAGGAGACCTGCAAAACATGCACTGTTGGTAGCTCTCGAGGACTAGGGTTGGCTACCCCGGCTATATACTATAGTAAATCCTAAAAAGCAAAGCATATTTACTTTTTATACAGTCTAAAAAAAATCAACAAGGTGGGCAAATAACTAAAAGTTATTTTTTACTGGAGGGAAAAATAAATGCTTTACATTAGTGAGAGAAAGTCCATGGAGTCCTAAAACTCAATATAGAGAGAATTTGATTAAAATACAGATGTGTCCATATACGTACTGTATATCCTCAATATGCTACAAGCCGTGATCAACATAACGCATGAGCTCCACATGACTCGTTATCACAGAGTGGGTTATTCTGGTTGACACGCAGCACTGCGAGGTTCACATCAATGCGTGTCATTTTCAGCCTGCCCGCTATCCGCATATGCCACTGCATTCGCAGCCAGAATTCAGCTGCACGGCTGCGACTGGATGGTTTGCATAAACATTCATTCACTAGCTACGGGGCCAAACCCACATCATTCGATGGTACATGCAAAACCATCGAGGAGAACATCCCGTGATGTCAGCTGCCCGACCCGGGCACATCACTGGGTGACTACCAAGGGAACGCCCACCGTTTTCATAAGAACGCCCATGAAACGCTGGGCGTTCCAGTGGCCGAATCCATGGCCTCCTCCCCCCTCCCCCCCCCCCCCCCCCCCCCGCAATCTTGTGTGCGAGTACCCGGCGAACAATCGTTTCACCTTGGTTGCTCGCTCGCACTCAGCGCATGCGCAGTTCAAAAACATTGTGCACCCATGCAAATTCGCTCAGGTATGCATGTACCAGAAAAAGATGTCTTTACATGCGACTTTTCCCATCACAATGCGTCTTATTCACAAAATGGTGAATGCGGCTGTATCTGTGCACAAAATTCTACATTACAGTGTTTAACTGGAAATGTCATATGTGGTCACACACAGTAGATAGGCTTATCAAATATAATTTTAATCAGCAGAAGCTGCTTGTGCAGCACCACTTTCTGACTAAAACGCACTTCAATAGAAATAAAGTTGAAAGCAAAGACAATCAGCACAAGTCATACCATGTCAAAGGCTGCTAAACGTGCAAGGAGACTAGATGCACGTGCAGAGGATGCCACTGCTCTGGGGAACAGGGGCTTGGGGGCCCCAAGGACCAGCAGACAATAACCTGGCAGGGAAAACTGGGCTTGGTGGCTCCCCCAAGCACCAGCATTGTTCGTTAGACACCTCATGGGCCTTGTGGGCACCCCTCGCTCTGGCGCGTTTCTAGCGCTGATGTGAGCACCAGCAGGGGGAATGACTTGGCAGCTTCTCCCTCCCCGGCACTGATTGTGAGACCCCCCTCTCCCACCCCACCCCCCCGGGAACAGCACAGATCATGGAGGAACTTCAAGCAGCAGCAGCCAGGGCAGAGCTGAGGAGTTCAATTATGCATGGGCCAGACAAGCTATCCCCAGGTCAGTGCTGCTATCCCCAGCCCAGTGCCCCCTCCCTTTTAACCAACCAGCCCCGTCCCCATCCCATTGTCCTCCCATTTAACCAACCATCCCAGTTCCCTGCATCTAATCAACTATCCCCCATCCCCAACCCAGTGGCCAGCCCATCCCAGTGTCTGTCACCCTGCCCTCCCCAATCAACTAACTGCTGACTTCTCGCTGCCTGCCACCTAAACTCCAGCCAGTACAGTCACCGTTAATCGTCATCCCCATGTAACCATAACCAGTATTCAGCATGTCTGGTCCTGTCTTCTATTGTGTCATACCCCTCCCCATCTATTATTCTGACCCCCCCCCCTCTCATTCTGGTGGAGTTTTAAGGACCCTTTCAAAATTCTGCTATGGGGCCCAGAAAAATCTAGTTACGCCCCCGTGTACGTGAACACATCTGCAAATACCTTTTATACTGTATGTCTGTCAGTGTTCCTAAATCTGTGCGCCGACGGGTCTCCTAGGTTGGTGATCCAGGACCAATTATGTCAGTGGCTTCCAATTATAAAATATGTGGACAAACAGAAGCAAATAGTTTTGGTGTAAATGATATTGAACTGTTAACCGTGAAGAGGTGCTCTATGTTATAAAAGATAACTTCGCAATTTAGTAAGCACTAAAGTTAGGGATCTCTTATTAGCATATGCTATTACAAAAATGTTTAAGTTCTTTCATTGGTTATTGTATTGAATGTATTATCCATGTTACAATATTTATATAATCCGTGTACAGATGTGTCCACATAGCCCTATTGTGGAATAACACCAAATAGCCCTGGTTTGCATTCTGTGGACTTTGTCATTTCAGTCCTAAATATTTAGTATGGCACTGGGTGCAACGCTACTCAGTGCCAGTGCACCATCAGTCAGAGCATTGGACATTACACCTGCCTCTGTGTTCTATTCATTGTAATTATCCAATAGTAAATCCTATGACTTTGGGATAGGATGAACATTTCTGTTATGTGAGGTAGGACAGCAGCTGGCATTGCTGATTCATATCACTTTCACCTAGGGAACTATTTCAGAGGAGTTTAAAAATGTTCATCCAATGTTTGTGTGAGTTGCTTCCAGTACTACAGTTAATATATTTTGGACACATTTGCCCCTAGAGTGTGTATTTGTGTGGTAGAGAATTTAGTATGATTAAAATAAAGGGCAAACAAGCCACTCATGAAACGCGACCTCTGACCTGTGCTTGGGCTCTCATTGTCCTAGCACACTGATTCTGTACCACAGAAACTGATCTGATTATCTGATTTCAGGCAACATTGAGTTCAGGGAGTCAATCTGCACAGAAGCTTTTCATTTGGTGTTCAGTGATTGCCATCCATCTGTTACATGAGCATGTCTGCATCCAATCAATAGTTTATGTGCAGTACTGTATATGTTTTAAAATAGGAGATGTACCATATGAAGTAGTTAAAAGAGTGGAGATGTTAACGATATCAGTGGTGTCGACCTAGTTGTTGTAAACCAAACGATCTCAACCCATTTACTGTATATGTTGTATATGGTATCAGCGCTATTTTTCGTGCGGAACGCCGTTCCTGCAGTTCTGGTGAAAAATTACCTCACCAGGAATGGCGTTCCGGAAGTTCCATTTAGCGCAGCAGAAATCTATCTGTCTCCGCGGCGGCCGGGTGAATGCCGGGACAGGAAGTGAGAGCTGTGTGCGACGCCGTGCAGACTCCAGGCTGGTGAGCGGGAGTGTGTGAGCGGAAGCTGGCTGGTGGGGGACGCCGTATCGTGTGAGGCGCACTGCGGGAGTGTGTGATCGGCAGCTGGCAGGTGGGGGACGCCGTATCGAGTGAGGCGCAGTGCAGACACCGGCCGTTTGGTAAGTGAGTGAGCGGCAGCTGTCAGGCGAGTGGTGGGCATGTGGGACGCCGACCTGTGCATCTTGAAATAAAAGGAAGCTGAGCTGTGGATACTGAGTTGTGCAGTCAGAAATGTGGGCGGCTCAACTACTGGTGAGGAGCAGACAGCAGACAGGAACGATCAGGAGGCAGGCAGCAAGCATCCGAGCTCTGCCTAATCCAAAGTTAACTAAATTTACTTTATTTAAAACACTCATTCATTCTCATTATACCAGTATCATTTTTATAATTTATAATCCTCTGTTGTTGTTACCAATATTAGACAGGAGCAAAAGGAGTACAAACTCCTAGGAAGTTAAATCCATAAATTCAGGTGCTATAAGGGTTATTAGGGGTGTGTGTGTGTGTGGGGGGGGGGGGGGGCTGCTGTAGGGGCTGAAGGAGCAGCATCTGCTATATCCGTACAGTCTACTCAAAATTTGTGCACCCTTTTGAGTACTCACAGGACTAATCACTCTGCTCGGAGGGACAGTGGGAGTGGGCCTTATGTATAATGGGCAACTCTGTGTGTGGCATATGTATAATGGGCATCACTGTGTGTGGCATATGTATAACGGGCATCTCTGTGTGTGGCATATATATAATGGCCATCACGGTGGGTGGCATATGTATAATGGGCATCTCTGTGTGTGGCATATGTATAATGGCCATCACGGTGGGTGGCATATGTATAACGGGCATCTCTGTGTGTGGCATATGTATAATGGCCATCACGGTGGGTGGCATATGTATAATGGGCATCTGTGTGTGGCATATGTATAACGGGCATCTCTGTGTGGCATATGTATAATGGCCATCACGGTGTGGCATATGTATAACGGGCATCTCTGTGTGTGGCATATGTATAATGGCCATCACGGTGTGTGGCATATGTATAATGGGCATCTGTGTGTGGCATATGTATAATGGGCATCTCTGTGTGTGGCATATGTATAATGGGCATCACGGTGTGTGGCATATGTATAACGGGCATCTCTGTGTGTGGCATATGTATAATGGCCATCACGGTGGGTGGCATATGTATAATGGGCATCTCTGTGTGGCATATGTATAACGGGCAACTCTGTGTGTGGCATATGTATAATGGCCATCACGGTGTGGCATATGTATAACGGGCATCTCTGTGTGTGGCATATGTGTAATGGCCATCACGGTGTGTGGCATATGTATAATGGCCATCACGGTGTGTGGCATATGTATAACGGGCATCTCTGTGTGTGGCATATGTATAATAAGCGTGACGGAGTGAGGAATTATGGTTTTTTTTTTTTTTTTTTACATGTAATGACCCGCCCCTTTTGTAGCTCCTCCCACATCACAGCCCACTTTCTGTCCCGCCCACAGTTCCTGAACCTATTTTCCTACAAAAATAGCACTGTATGGTATCCATTACTACTACTACTGTTAATTGATTGTATAGATTAGCACAGTGGTTCTCAACTCTGATCCACAACTACCCCCAACAGTTCACATTTCCCAGGTTACCTTTGGAGTTTTAAAATGAGAGAGTTGGTGATATACAGTGCAACGGCTGGGTGACTTGTAATACCTGAACTGTTAAGGTGCCCATACACCAGTGGTCGCCAACCCGTCGCTTGCGAGCTACTGGAAGCTCGCTTGAGCAAAACGGGTGTCTCGACCACTGCCCTCTGCCTGGTCTGCCCGCCCCCTGCTGCCGCCGCCTTACCCCGCTACAGTCCCCGCTGCTGCCTTGGCCTGCATTCCTTGTTCCGGAGGAGACAGGCACTAGGAGTCATATTTGACCTCTAGCGTCTAACAGGGAGCACCGCTCTAAGCGCTTCCGCCACCTCCGGGTAACGCTGCAGCGCTGTGTTCCCTGTCCGATATTAGAAGTTAAATATGACAATATTCTGCACACATTGTCCCACAGTAAGGCTTCTAATAAAATATCCATAATCCAGCAGGGGGATGATGGAGCTGAGCTCCAGAACGCTGCAGCAGCCAGCAGCGATGAGTGTATTATGGAGGAATTTATTATGGTGCAATTGCCCAATATGCCCATGTGAAAAGACTGGCATAGTGGAGGGGGCAAGATGGAGGGGGGCAAGCAGTGACCCCCTTGGCAACGAGTATTAACCCCTGGCAATGAAAATGAACCCCTGGCAGCAAGCATTGACCACTGGCAATAAGCAGGTAATTTACATTTTATTTTATTAGAAGCCTTACTGTGGGACAATGTGTGCAGAATCTTGTCAGGGGTATTGCGGTGTGTGGCACAATGTGTTGGGCATTGCGATGTGAAGCATAATGCATTTTTGGGTGCTGTCCTGCATCCTACCTGGGGCTGGCAGTGTCCTGCGGTGAATAGACCGTGTGCACATGCGCACAGCATCTATTGAAAGAAGCAGGGGACATGGCCAGCAGCTGTCATAGTGCTTGCCATGCCCCCATATGGCAGGAGTACAAAAAGCATTTGATTTGCTACAGCTAGGATGCGATACGATCTAGTACAAAATGTATGGGCTGCTGTGAGGACCAAGGTTAAAACCACTGGATTAGCACATGGGGATCATACCTCCTAGATTTTGGGTATCCAATAGTTTTCTTTCCTTTGACATCTCTAAATAACACATTTTAAGGCAATCAATAACAATGGGAGTCTATACCAATTAAGTTAAAGAATCCCAGTGCCACAGCATTTAGTTATTCCTTTACCACTAGCTAACTGCATTAACAATGATTTATATCACATTTAACAATGATTTATCACATGGGGAGGGGGGGGGGGGGGCATTTTTGTTTGTGAGAGGAATAAGATAAATAAAATAAATGCTTTTTAGTTTGTACTATGACACCAGTGTTCTGTGAACTTACATATGTGTGGCATATTGTATAATGGGCACTATGGGGTGTGGCATAATGTATAATGGGAATCATGCTGTGTGGCATAATGTGTAATATGCATTACAGTATGCATAATCCCCTGTTTGTGACTTATGGGGGGGGGGGGGGAGGGGGAGAAGAGGCAGCGGAAATGAGTTTCACACCTCTCCAGGACCACTGTAAGCATTGCTGGTGCAGACCATCATTGTATATGTTACTGTACCTCCGCCACTGTCCACCAATGTATATTTTGTTATGGCGGTAACATATAAATTGCTGGCGCACGTGAATGGATTTTTCCCTATGAGCACGGCTGCAAATTAAATCATAGCTGTGCATATGGGCGGGATTTTACCCGTTCGGGGCACGTGGCGTTTACCTGATCGCTGGGCTCTGATTATATGCAGGCCAGCTATCAGTTCTGAATTAGGCCCTAATAACAGAATTGTACAGAATAAAATGGCCCCTGCTCCCACCCTTGGGATTCAAAACCAGCCCATTATGTAAATAGCCTTTTAGATGAAAGATTTTCAGCAAAGTCTTTTGCTTCCTCAAAATGTCTCGCTCTTTGGGGCAAATAGCTCAGTGTGTACGCACTACTTTGGTGACAGTTAAGGCCCATACACACTGGGCGACTTTGAGCTGAAAGCCGCTCAAAACAGCCTGTTTGTGCGTCTTTCAGCTGAAAGCCGCCCAGTGTGTATGCTTCAGCGATGAGCAGTGAGCGCTGCTGTGCACTCCCGCATCATCGCCAGGAAAGCCGCAGATGAGCGGCGTTGAGGATGGCTTTGCATAGCTCTGTGCTATGCGACACTGTCCACCCCCCTCCATCGGCGCTGGGCAGGGGGAAAGCCGCTCAATGTGTATGCACTGAGCGGCTTTCCCCGCAGCAGTGATTGACGTCATCGCTGTCCATACGCGCTGGGCATAGTCGCCCAGTGTGTATGGACCTTTATATCTATCAAAAAATTTGGAAAAGTCTTTTGAAATGAAAATCTCCGAGTGTGTATGGGCCTTTACATGTTCTGTATAGACTTAAATCTTTTTTAAAGGTCCATACCCACTGGGCGACTATGCTCAGCGTGTATGGACATCGATGACCACAGTCATCGCTGCGGGGAAAGCTGCTCAGTGCATAAACAGCTTTCCCCCTGCCCGGTGCTGACGGGAGGGGGGGGGGGAACCTGCTGTTTTGTGCGACTTTCAGCTCAGTCGCCCAGTGTGTATGGGCCTTTAGATATGCAACCCCGCCAATACCATTAACAATACCATAAAAACAGCCAACCTGTGGGTAAACTTTGAGCGATATTGTTAACTATTTCAATCAGTGCCGTCACCGGGACTACTGCCGAACATGCAGTCTGACTGACTATTTTGTCAGATTGGATTACATGTTCAGACAATCAGGCTCATTAACGATCCGTGAGAGCAAGCAATTAAATATCGCATCGCATGCCAGCAAATGACATGCGGTGCGATCGTATGCGATTTTTAATTGTACAAGCACCGTGATGGGTGCATACAATGTTAAATGCCCCCCCATTGTCAACGCGACCCCCACTATGAACTACAACCCGAAGCGTGGTGAGCGGAGGTGGTATGCGTCCTCCGACCTTTTCATACCCCCCACTATCCACGTCAGCGTGGAGTCGATTTTTAGATAGTGTGGCAAGCGCAGCGAGCCACCGAGCCTGAAGCGTGGCGAGCGCACGTGGAATATGAGCCCAAAGCGTGGACGCGGAATACATGTAAAGTCATCCGTGGCCCCTCGCGGGCTAGCTGTGCTCGCCACGATTCGCGCTCGGTGGCTCGCTGCGCTCGCCACACTATCTAAAGTCAACTCCACGCCAACGTGGATAGTGGGGGGATATGAAAAGGGGGGAGGACACATACCGCCGCCCCTCGCTTTGGGTTGCCATTGATAGTGGGGGTGGTGTTGACAATGGGGGTGCATTTATCATTGAAAGCACCCATCAGGGTGCTTGTACAATTAAAAATCGCATTGCATGCGGTTATATCGCATACGGTTATATCGCATACGATGCGATGTACTAAGATCAACATCGTGGGCGCCGTGATAATACACGAGTACCCTTTTTTTCTAATCCTATTTACACAATCTATGTATATAGCTAGTGTCCATGAGTCTCTGAAACACTGCCATCTGCTGGCAGAGAGTGAAACTACATCTCTTTCTCACACATGCACAAACACAGAAGGTAGCAGACTAGCTTTCGAAGCTTTTGCTTCCAGCGGGCTTAGTAGTTTTAAATATTGATTTTAATAATTAGCACTTTTTGCTTTTTATATAGTGGTGTGCATCTCCCTTTTATTTAAACTCAGCAATATTTAAGGCAGTTGATTAATTGAACAAGCTAATATCTGACTTATGTCCCATACACACGGTGCGATTCTATATAGTCAAAATCACATCGAAATCACCATCAAACCATTTTCAGCGGCATTCGATGCTGGTTCGATCTTGATGCGCAGCCCCATCGAAACAGAATAGAAAAATAGACTGTGTAGGCAAGAATATATAGTACAGATCTGTATAATATTCTCAAAATCAAATGTGTTTTGCTTTCTGTGCTTTCTGTGCTATTTGATCCTGATTCGATCCCTATTGAATAGGAATTTAATAGCAAGGCAATCGCACCCCTTTATTCTGTGTGTTGGATCACCCTCAGGTTTTTGTAGAGAAATATAAGCTCCACTGTGACGCAGACTGTCAATGTAAAAGTGCTATGTTATCTGTTGGCGTTATGTAAGGAAATGTAAAAAGAACAATAGTAGAAATAGTACTGGCTTCATAATAAAAATAACAGAAATAGTGCGGTGAAACAATATTGTTTGATACCCACTTGATTTTTATGTGCCAATAGAAAGGTAAAGCATATCTTCTCAATAAAACACAAAAACATTAATTTGCATCATTTACTTCTTACCATCTAAGGAAAAAATCTGAATCCTTTTGCCTTGTGTTTAAAAACAATATGTAAAGTCCTCGATCATTGGTACTTGGGTTTTATACCACAAATTATGTTTTTTACAGCATGGGCTGAATATCTACAAAGTAGAAAAAAAGGCCATCTTTGGCAGCCTCCCCAAAGGGAGATAACTGGACTCGCAGTCTACTGTATATTCTCCTAAGTCAGCATTTCCCTCCGAGATGAGATGTGACTCCTCCAATCACATGCTACAGATAATTCATCCGCTCAATCTTAAATGCAGGTCAAAGTAATTTTACATTCATCAAAAAAAAGTACAGAATTTGCCAAGCTGGACAAGAGGAGATAGCTATTTATGTGTGAAAGTCCTCTTTATTGTACAAGTACATGTATTAAATATTGATTTCCCATGTGGAATCTTGCATGATTTGTTCTTGTATAGCATTTTGCCTTTGGGAAGTTGTCATGCCTACCAAGGCAGGCAATCAAAGACATGACTTTTCGGAAAATCGCCTGTTTTAATTCATGCACAAGAGCCCTTTGTTTTTTAATCTGCTGTGAATAATAGGCATTCCCTTGAAATGAATAAAATGAAAAGATGTTCTAAAAAAACTCCTTTTCTTTTAGGGCAATATACCTTTAGAAACATTAAAAAAGTTAATTGCTTTCATTTAACAAATAAAACATAATCCTCCTGAAGTATCCTCATTATTTTTCCCACTTTGTAGAAGCAACTGTTTCTTATGGAAAATTCATTTTTAAGTGATGTACAATAATAATATAACCATTTTTATTGCAAATAATTTTATGTTTGAAATAACTATTGGGTATTTTTCCAAGCTAGAAGAGATAGAATATGTATGAAATTAAAGCAGGATTACAGGTTTATTATCCTTTTGTTAAAGCACTTAAGGAAAAGTGAGAACTCTTATAAATACTGTTGGTTGTTCTGAGACGCTCCAAGTTTTACTACTTGAACTGTAAGGAAACTGAAAAGATTATATATATATATATATATATATATATATATATATATATATATATATATATATATATATATATATATATATATATATATATATATATATATATATATATATATAATTTCAAGCGATTTACATTTAACTTTTATACAAAGTTCTACAAAAAAAAGATAACACATTATTACCAATTAATAATACTTTTCATGGGTATTATCAGATCTAAGCACCATGTAAATTCATTTTGGGGTTTAATCATTGTAAAAGTAAAGTAAATTATTTTAATTATGTACTTGGCTATTAGTAATTTTTTATGCCAAAGGTATTTTTTAATATAAATGTTTTCAAGAATCACAACTTACAGTAAATATAGATTTGCATGCAGGAAATTCGGCTACTTGGTTAAATGCTGTCTGCCAGGAGGTTTCAGCTTTACTACCCGGGGAGGAAGCCTTAGCTATCAGTGACAATATTATTTCTATGCAGAGCCGGCTACTGGGTGCCTCTGTAGCCATGCTTAATTGTCGTCAATGCAGAAGTTGTGGGTCTTTTGGGGGCAAGAAGCCAATAATATGCCTGTGGATGGCCGGAAAAATAAATTTACCTCTGGTCACAATCAATTGACTGCACCAGGTACATCCCTGGTGAACGCTGAGGGGTATGGATCAATCGGTCAACCCATATTGGGTCAATACAGTCAGTAGGTTGACCCCATATGGCCAACATGAACATGTTGAACAGGGTCAAAAGGTCAACCGGGTAGTTATGTTGACATGTAAAAAGTTGACAGGATGTATGGCTGACAGGTGCAAAAGGTGAAGGCACCATTTTGTATGTGTTTTTAAACCAAATACTTTTTTCACACTCTAACCCCAATAAGTGTACACTTTCTGCTGCTCTGGGCACAGCTTACTTATTCCCAATAATAGAGTATGAAAGAGTTAAAATAAAAATTGATAATTGTTGGAGGAACTTCTCTGATGGCCATCAACAAGTAGGGCAAAAAAAAATCCCAGTTTTTCCCATCTCTATCAACAACCTTTTTTAACATACTTTTTAATGTATTAAATCTTTCCACCAATCCATCAGTTTGGGGATGGTAGTTCTTTGATCACCCTTGACCTAAATGGAGTACCTTGGTCAGCATAACATTGCATGGGTTCTTGCGTGACTGGACAATTGGCTATAATATGCCCTGGCATACCACACCTGAAACATTTAACCACACGATTATCAACCCATTTGGGCAGCATAGACCTTTCTAGTCCCATTGGCCTGTCTCCAAGGCCAGTGTTTAGTCTCTCCAGCCTTGCTGGAGGGGACGGGGGGGGGGGGGGGCGTGATGTGATCTCCGTTTTCAATTTGTCATAGTCTTGAGCATCGGCAGGGCTTAAATCAAAGTATGCTTTTTGGGGCTCACCTGAGAGAAATGGTGCTAGCAGACTGGCTCACTGTGCTTTCGGCCAGTTCTCACTCTCGGCAGTCCTTTCAAACCTGGTCAGATAGGCCTCCACATCATTAGTCTCTGTCATTTTCTGCAGGAAGTGACTGGCCTGTATAGAACTACAGCTGCCCGGAGCGCTGACAGCCACATCCCCAGTCCATGCTGCAAAGCTCCACACAACTTCTGCGAAGGCCTCTATCCTGACGCTGTTGCCTGAAAAGTTTGTCCATTGCCACCTGCTGCTGCCTGATGGCCTCCTGCTGAGCCGCTGTAGCTTGCAGCAAGGCTCTAAGCAGTTCCTCCATGTTGACAGATTTTTCTTCTACGATCCCCATGGCAGCCATACATTGGGATATTCCCTTCCCCCACTAGAACAGACAGGATTGGTTTCTCTTGGGACCGCCCACCTTGGGTATAATGGACCCCTCCTTCACCTCCCCTGCATCTTTTTTCCTGTCTCCGTTTAGAAGTAGACAGAGTAGGACAGATTATTTTTGTTTAAAGCAGGGTTACCTCAGAGCAGCATGGAGCTGAATGGGGTGGCTCCCCGGGGAGAAGAAGGTGCAGGAGGCCAGCGGTATTTGTCTCCTTGCACGCGATATCCTGCCATGGCAGTACCTGGTCCGGACGCCATACACTGCATGCTGGTGTATGGAAGAAACGGGTCTGCTGGGGAGACTGTGCACAGCCCCGCTGTAAAGCCGCGGCTACACATGCTGGAAGATAAGGCAGAAGGGGCGGAAGTGCCGGTAACGTGTCACTTCCGCCCACAGATGCTGGGTGCGTCTTTGAATCCAGTCCCACCGGAAACGCTGGGCAGTGGTTTTAGTTCCACTTCGCCGTGCTGAGCACAGAGGGCGGACAGGGAACAGTTAAATAGCCAGCAGTGATTTCTATCATGGCGTCTATCTGCTTGGTGTGTTTGCATGCTGTTTGGAAACGCTGCAGTATTGACCATGGAAGCGCCTTCTCCCCAGAAGCCGGATGATGCCCCAGTGAGGTAAGCCCTTTGGTTTTGGGCATCAGTATTGTTATTTTGAGCTAGATATTGAGTGTAGTTTTCTCTACATTTTTAGTGCGCCTGTCTCTCCTGTACACAAGAAGAGGACAGCAAAGAAAAAGTTCATAGAAGCAGTTTGCATGACATGTGATCAGACCTTTGCTTCAAGTCAGAAAAAGTCAGTATGTGAATTGTGTGAAATGGCACAGTCTAAAGTGGCAAAGAAGCCAGAACAGTCGGAAATGCTTAAAGAGTTAATGGCATGGATGAAGCAGAATTTTGTTTCTAAGAATGAATTTGCTCAAAGTCAATCTACTAAAAGGTCTAGAGTACAAGCAGAGTTTACACCTGAAGAGGATTCTTCTGATGAGTTTGAGTGTGAAGCTAAGGAGTCGTCTGACGAATCTGGTGAAGTAGAAGATGTCAGATCATTTAACTTAGAGCTTGTAGAAAACCTGCTGAAAAATATTTACAAAGCCATGAATTTCAAAGAGGCGGCCTCCTCATCGGACAGAGACCCCTTATATGAGGACAGAGATAAGAAAGGGAGAACCTTCCCACTTAACAAGATGGTGAGAGACATGATAAATAAGGAGTGGATTAATGTCGACAAAAAGTTTACCTTGGGTAATAGGGTAGAAAAAATGTACCCATTTAAGGATGAGGACCTACTGGGATGGTGTACCTTACCCAAGGTAGATGCAGCGGTGGCAGAAATCATATCAAAATCTACCATACCAGTTGAAGATGCGGCGGCATTTAAGGATGCCATGGACAGAAAAATTGAAAATTCTTTCCGTAAAGTACACTCAGCCTCTGCAGGCTCCCTGAAAGCCAACGTGGCTATGGCCTCTGTTGCTAGGGCCGTTCGACTTTGGGCCTCCAATCTGAAAACGGATGTGGAGGAAAAGGTATCAAAACAATACCTTCTCAAAAATTTAGAAGTCATGCAAAAGGCCATCGACTATATGTGTGAAGCCTCACTAGACGGGGTGTCCTTTGCAACCAAGGCTATGGCAGCAGGTGTAACAGGGCGTAGGGCTCTATGGCTTAAGCCTTGGAATGCGGACGCTAATTCAAAGAATAAGCTCACGAACTTACCCTTTGAAGGCAAATTCCTCTTCGGCTCCAAGCTGGACACTATGATCCAGAGGATTTCAGGGGGAAAGTCAGTCCGATTACCCCAGGAAAAGAGGAATCGCTTCAACTTCCCGGCCTCATCTAAACAAGCTTATAGGGAGGCGAAGACCTACCGCCCTGGCAAGACGTATTACAAGAGAGGGAATGCTAATACCTCCAGGCAGCCCTTTCGACAAAATTTTCGTGGCCGATATCAACCAGAAAAGGATTGGGGCCAAAAGGGAAAATTATGACTATCTTCAGGTGAAGAAGATTGGGGCCAGACTTATGCTATTCACGGAGTGTTGGAAGATGATGATAAGAGACACCTGGGTGTTGAACATAATACAACAGGGCTACTGTATAGAATTCGAAAAAATCCCCACCCATCACAGATTCATGAAATCAAGGATACCAGGACTTTCAGAAGAAAGAAAAGCGCTGTTCTTAAAAATCGATCAACTCCTACAGTCAGGGGCCATAGAGTTAGTGCCAGAGAAGGAACGCAGAAAGGGTTTCTATTCAAATCTATTCCTGGTACGGAAACCGAATGGCTCATTCAGAACGATTCTGGACCTGAGGGAGTTGAATGTGTATATAAAACAGATAAGGTTCAAGATGGAGACCTTGAGTTCTATTGTGATGGGGATAAGAAGAGAAGACTACCTCGCATCGATAGATCTCAAGGATGCCTATTACCACATTCCGATCAATCGATGGTACAGAAAGTTTCTGAGGTTTTCAGTGGCCAATCATCATTTTCAGTTTACTTGTCTGCCCTTTGGGCTGAAAACTTCACCAAGAGTTTTTACCAAAGTGCTAGTGACAGTGATTGCAGCATTAAGGATGCAGAAGATTCAAGTATGGCCCTACTTGGACGATCTGCTCATTGCAGGAGAGTCTCTGATAGAGACAGAAACCAATGTGAAAATGACCATAGACCTATTACAATATCTAGGTTGGGTCATAAACATAGAGAAGAGCCAGCTGCTACCGGTACAGAAGATACAATTTTTGGGAGCCATAATAGACACGCAGCAGTTCTCAATTTCTCTGTCGCCAGACAGATGCAGAAAGATAAAAGAGTTAGTCGACATCTTACTACAAAAGAGGAGATTTCCCCTAATTATGGCCACCCAATTACTGGGTATGATGGCCTCTTGCATCAAAATTGTTCCCTGGGCACAGTGGAAAATGAGGAAACTCCAATGGCTACTGATTCCTCTACAAAAGAGAGGGTGTGGCGACCAACACCTGATCTCATTACAACAGGAATTAAAGAAGGATCTAATATGGTGGACACAGGGGCTAGAGTACAGAAAGACCAGCCTAAAGGAACCTGTGTTTTGTATAGTAACCACAGACGCCAGTTTCTTCGGATGGGGCGCCCATGTCGAAGGGAGGTCAGTCCAGGGTATATGGACAATAGAAGAAGCAAGGAACTCATCGAATATGAGGGAATTGCAAGCGGTATGGGAGGCCATAAACTGTCTGAAAGAAGAAATCGGCAATTCCCATTTAAGAATTATGTCGGACAATGTCACTGTGGTTTCCCACATAAACCATCAGGGGGGCACAAGAAGTATAAAACTTATGCGCATGTCAGAGAAGATAATGTGTTGGGCAGAACACAACTTGAAATCCATGACAGCGGTGTATATCCCAGGAAGGAGGAATACCCTGGCAGACTTCCTGAGTCGAGAAGTAGTGTCCCCAGGAGAGTGGCAGTTGAATCAGGAAATATTCTCCCAAATAGAAAGAAAGTTTGGCAGCCCAGAAATAGACCTGATGGCAAGCTTTGGGAACAAGAAGGTGAACAGCTTCTTTTCAAAATCTTTTCATCCGCAGGCCCGAGCAATAGATGCTCTGTCAGTAAAGTGGAACTTCAGACTGGGATACATATTCCCGCCCTTCCCTATGATTGGAAAGGTCCTGAAGAAGATAAGAGAAGACCGGGTAGAAGTCATAGCAATACTACCTTACTGGCCAAGAAGACCGTGGTTCGTCAATGTTCTGAAGATGGCAGTACAAGAACCTTGGCCCCTACCCGACAGAGTGGATCTGCTGCACCAGGGTCCGGTTTATCATCCAGAGCCCAAGAAATTATCACTAAAGGCATGGAGATTGAACGGAAGATCCTGAAAAGACATAACCTGTCCCCCCAGGTTATGGAAATGATGCTGAAAGCCAGGAAAGACATATCATCCCTGGCATACTACAAGACATGGATCAAATTTATTGATTGGGGCCAATTCAGAGGTGATTTCTCCTCCATAACAACGGATAGAGTGCTACAGTTCCTTTACGAAGGTTTCCAGATGGGTCTCGCTCCTGCCACAATTAAATCGCAGATATCAGCACTAGGGGTGCTATTGGATAGATCTTTAGCAGAAAGACTGATAAAAAGATTCAACAGGGCTATGAAGCGGATCCAGCCACCAGTCAAGGCTATAGTGGCACCGTGGGATCTAAATCTGATGCTTTCGGTCCTAACCAAGTGTCCGTTTGAGCCCCTAACGGAATGTTCTTTGAGACTCTTAACTTGGAAAACAGTATTCTTAGTAGCAGTTACCTCTGCGAGAAGAGTGAGTGAGTTGCAGGCTCTATGGATCGAAGAGCCCTATTTGGTTATCTTCCCTGACAGAGTTGTCCTAAGGACTCACCCAGAATTTGTACCAAAGGTGGTGTCAGCCTTCCACCTCAATCAGGAAATCACTCTACCCAGTTTCTATCCTAGACCTGAAAATGAGGAACAACAAGCCTGGCATACTTTAGATCTAGTCCGAGTGATTTCTATCTATCTGGAAAGAACTAAGGTTTTCAGAGCAACCAAACATTTGTTCGTCATTCCAGAAGGTGTCAGGAAAGGAAGGGAACCTGGGAAACAGACGATATCCAGATGGATAAGAGAGACTATTGTTACAGCCTACAAACAGGAAGGCAAGAAGATACCTCCTATTGTACAGGCACACTCAACGCGGGCAGTATCTACTTCCTGGGCGAACAAGGCCAAAGCGTCGGTGACGGAAATATGCAAAGCGGCTACCTGGTCGTCAGTACACACTTTTGTGAATCACTATGCTCTTGACGTTTCTCTGGCCCACTTTGGGAAGCATGTACTCCAAGAGGCAGTTTCCTAAATACCTCTTGATAATAAAATATTATTTTACATGCATTTACCCTCCCGTTTATTTCTTGGGTATGTCCCAATGTATGGCTGCCATGGGGATCGTAGAAGAAAGAGTCGAATTATACTCACCGATAATTCCTTTTTCTTCCTAGAGATCCCATGGCAGCCACTGATTGCCCTCCCTTGTGTTCTGATGTGTTTTCTCTAGGGACCAAGAGACGGAGACACTCAAAAGATGCAGGGGAGGTGAAGGAGGGGTCCATTATACCCAAGGTGGGCGGTCCCAAGAGAAACCAATCCTGTCTGTTCTAGTGGGGGAAGGGAATATCCCAATGTATGGCTGCCATGGGATCTCTAGGAAGAAAAAGGAATTATCGGTGAGTATAATTCGACTCTTTCCGGCGGCATTGTAGCTGCTTTCACTCAGGACATATATCAAATCCTCAAGCAACTTCACACTAGGGCTAGGCTGTATCTGCATAAACCACCATTTTCTGCAGGCCTCATAAAGCTGCTGCTCTCACTTATGCGCAGAACGGAGTGCTCGCATTATCCATCAAGTTGTAATAATGTAGGTGAACTGGATGCCTTTTCCTGGGTCGAGTCCAGTCTTTGTGGTGCAACTGGCCACAACCAGTTTTATTAAGCAGAAAATAAAATAAACTTTAAAAGAAAATACCTTGCCTGTCCGGCACTAACTAAAAACAAGATATTCCTAACTGTCTCTAAACAAAATACAAAGTTTTCCAGTCACTACTGGATGGCTCACTTGCATAAGAAAGCTTGTTCCTCTCTGCAGACTCCCCAGGCTGCCCATACTGATCAGTCTTTAAACTGTGGCCCTCCAAATCCCAGCATGCCTTGCCACAGTTTTAACACTCACTTATAGCAAAACTGTGGCAAGGCATGCTGGGATTTGTAGTTTCACAAAATCTGGAGGGCCACAGTTTGAAGACCCATGGTCTAGAACAGGGCTGGGCAACACCGGCCCTCCAGATGTTAATGAACTACACATTCCAGGATGCTTTGCATTAGTTTTGCTATGTGACCACGCTGAAACTGATGCAAGGCATGCTGGGATGTGTAGATCATCAACATCTGGAGGGCCGGTGTTGCCCAGCCCTGGTCTAGAAGCTCTATATGGCCCTTACACAGCTGCAAGCCCTGATTAGCCCTCTGTGAGTCCAAACACCTGAACTGAGCCTTTACTCCGCTTTAACAAAAAGAAACACTCATGGAAGTTTTCCTGTTTCTAAAATGTGTAAGACAAGAACCTGGGAACCTGTCCTCAAACACTATTCCAGTGTTTTTGTCACCATACATACATACATACATACAGATCACTCACTACTGCTGCCGGCTCTGGGATCCGGGGACATGCACACTACCGCCACAGGTGCTTGGTCCAGCGGCCAGCCCAGGGATATACACGGTGCGCCCGGAGCTGGCTGGCTTGGTCTCTGCCAATGGCAGGTGGGAGCTGTGTGAAAGACTCCACAGCCGCTGCCTCTCTCTCTCTCTCTCTCTCTCTCTCTCTCTCTCTCTCTCTCTCTCTCTCTCTCTCTCTCTCTCTCTCTCTCTCTCTCTCTCTCTCTCTCTCTCTCTCTCTCTCTCTCTCTCTCTCTCTCTCTCTCTCGTATCGCTACCCGCCTGCCAGCACTACCTGATCCCACGCTGCCACCCACCACCGCAGCAGTGGGATGGCAGTTGTGGGGGCCCCAGGGCGACCCGTGGGTTATCCACCACTGCACTGAACAGTTGTGGGTTCCTGTCTGTGTAGAACTGATCCTGTACTGTCCAGCCTGTATTTGCTCTATTAAGAAGAGCTTCAGTTTGTGTCCTGTCTGCTACTGGATCTGCTCCACAGCCCGGTCCTGTTATTGTGCCATCTGTGTCGCTTTAGCGTCTGTTCCGCTTTTGGGGATTCCATAGTAATGGGCCCCATACATCAGCAATCACAATTTATGGATTTTCAGATATAGGGATATTTTGGCCAGATAAATGGATTTTACAATCTATCTGACTTTGCCCACACATTACAGATTTATTTCAGTGATCGGCAGATTTTTCCATCTAAAGATTGCATCTTCATATCTGGAAATTGCCCCAATCGATTGTCATTTCAGCTGTTCATAATGTAAATAGATGAAGAAGACTAATTGGGAATGCCCACACATCTAAAAAAGATCTGCAGATAATACCAGATTATTAAACATGTTTAAAAACCTGATTAAGCAATCGATTGGCGATTTTGATTGGGATTGCAAAAAGGGGGAGCCCACACATCTAAAATTAATTGTGGCAATCATCTCCATATCTGAAAATTGTCACAATTGCTGATGTATGGGGCCCTTAAGTCTGTTTGTCTACCAATGTGTTACTGGTACTAACTGATATTTTCAGTTATTCCTGCATTCTGGATGTGTGTGCCTGTATATTTATACCAGTTTAGCTCTGCAGTCTGGTCCAGTAGTGTGCCTGCCAGTAACCAGTAGTGTCCCTCAGAACTGTACTCAGATGTCATTAGCGACCATGAACACTACACCTCAGCCATATTCTGTACATATATGCTACATCTACTGTACACTAGTGTCCACCATCTGCCCCATTGGTATGGTGCTGGTTGTACACAGTAGTGTGTTTAATTCTACTGGGAAAGGCAGCTGCTATAGGTGAAGTCTTTGGCTGCAGGAGGCTAAAAGGCTGCTGGGCAAAGTACAACAACGCTACCTATGTGGCATTTGTAATAGGCCCACTTGAAGTCTGCACAGGGCTCTCCTCTGTTAAAGTGTAAAGGCCCTTAACCTCAATACCACTGTTATTGGTATCATGTCACACGTGCCTGAGGAACACAAAAGCTAATACACGATAAAAAGCTAACGGATAGGTGAAAAACTTGGGATTACGGATTTATCCCTGACTTTTTATCCGATCGCAGGTTGACTTTCGGTGAATTGGATACTATGATAATGTCCATTGTCATTAATCAGGTAATCAAACCGTTTTTATTGGCTGAAAAGTCAGACCCAAGTGCTTCACACATCTTTCCCTCAATTAAGTTGGCCCAGTAGTAAATGGCAAAGCCACGCTACCACAACGTTATATTGATGAATAAGTCACCTCTATTGGAGTGGGTGCTGCCACCTGGGAGAAAGGTGGCATAACCAAAGGAGTGAGCACTGTGAGGGCTTGAGCACCTCCATATATTTTTGCTGCCATTATAAATTACAATTTTTAGTCTTATGAAGGGGCGTCCACAATTGTTTTAAGTTGTCTCTGGGGAATGTTTAACATAGAGAGAAGCTGTTATTCTAGTACATGACAGCTGTGAAATATATTGTTATCTTCACTACATAATTACCTGACAAAGATACACACTTTATGCACCTATTTTGCATGAGTCATCTGTGCGTATAAAGTGAATAATCAAGGGGAAATATTTAATAGGGCGTAGAACAAATTACTAATGTTGGAGTATGCTTTTGTGTAGTTTAGCTTTCTTTTTCTGTATTAAAGCAATAATTCATTCTGGCAGTCACACTGTCATCAAGTCCATTTTGAGTGGTTAAATGTTATACACAATAGACCAGGGCTGGGCAACACTGGCCCTCCAGATGTTGATGAACTACACATCCCAGCATGCCTTGCATCAGTTTCAGCATGGCCACATAGCAAAACTAATGCAAAGCATCCTGGGATGTGTAGTTCATTAACATCTGGAGGGCCGGTGTTGCCCAGCACTGCAATAGACAAACGTTGTATTATGGGTGTGCTTATGTTTTTGCGAGGGCTGGATATGATGCATATAATGTAAAAATCATAGAGCAATACATGGCTAGACCATGTGGCTGGGCTTACCACAACTATATATCCAGTGAAGAATCTGTACTTAGTTAGGTACTCACCAGACAACAATGGAACCAGTTTAAAGTACAGTTTTCCACAGATGGGATGGGGATTTAAAGACCCTGGGGGTATTCAGTCCTGGGTCACGACTGCCGGAACGTCACAATGGTTGTGACCCTGGCCCATTCTCGGCCTGCTTGCCGTTTATCGGAATGCAGGATTTAATGTCCCACCTGCCGATCTGCAAAAAGAGGTCGTGGCCGCATAAACGGCTGTGGATTGTCGAGAAACGTCCATGATCTCGACAATCCATTGCCGTATTCATATGTAAAAAAGTAATTCCCCACTTATGACCTGGTTGAAAGTTGCATGCAGACAATGGTTGTCGACCTGATACCATGTAGATTTCTCCACCCTATTCGGAGGGTTTTTATTGAGTGGAGGCAGTGGGAATAAGCAGCGCAGGTGGCATCACATCATCAGCCCCCCCCCGCCCTCCAGAGCGGGGTCCAGCCTCCAGGCAGCAGGGTCCGGCAGTGCAGGTGGGCAGGGGGCCCATCCAGCGTTTGGGAAGTCGCCGGCGGGGTCCTTCCAGCGTATGGGAAGTAACCGGCGAGCGTCCCTGCGGCGGCTGGGAACTGCCGCTACTAGTTCCCATCCGACGCAGGGACCCCGCGGGTTACTTCCCATACACTGGAGGGACCCCTCCGGCAACTTCCTATGCGCTGGATGGACCCCCTGCCCGCCTGCACTGCTGGACCCCGTGCTGGGGGGGCTGATGATGTGATGCTACAGGAGATGATGTCACCTGCCCTGCTTATTCCCTCTGCCTCCACTCCTGACCCCACGGCTGCAGGGGGGAGTTACAGCAGCGAGCATCCCCTCATTCTCCCCCCTCAGCAGCCTGACAGCTCGCTCCCCGCCTGCCCTGCACTGCCGGACCCCGCTGCCTGGAGGCTGGACCCCGCACTGGGTTGGGGTAATGCTTCAGGGGGGTGATGTGCAGGGGGGGGGGGTGATTTGATGCTGCAGGGGGAGTGATTTGATGCTGCAGGGGGGTGATAATGTGCAGGGGGGGGGGTTGCTGCTGCTGCTGCTAGGGGGGGCTGATGATGTGCAGGGGGGGGTGATGTGATGCTGCAGGGGGGGGGGGGGTGATGATGTGCAGGGGGGTGATGATGTGCAGGTGAGGGGATGTGGTGCTGTTTCAGGCCATTTGTAATGACAAGGCAGGGCTGACCCTGGTCCGACCCAGGTCGAATTGCTGTGTAAATGGGGTAGGAAGCAGGGTCCGAACCTGGAAACACCAGTGTTGAAAGACCAGGGTCTGACCTGGGTTTTTGGTGTATAAGGGGTATTCCTTTGTTACAATAAGTAAAAAGACTTTTGGTATCCTCTGAAAAACAAGGGTTCAATATCATTTGAGGGAAATGCATTAAAAAAAACAGTGATGTTGGAAATTGTCTCAACATGATAACACATTAAGTAATGTTGGGGATAAAAGCAGTACTCATTCAGAATGTGATGGTGCAGTAAGTTAACAGTTCAGATGAAATACAGTAGCATTAGACACAATAAAGACACAAGTTAGTCATAAGTGTGCCATAATTAAATGCCTAAAAAAAAATCAATGATGCCTCATTGGAGGGTGTGATGTTGAACCCTGAGCAAAACAAACTACTGTCTTTTTTTCTTTTGGGCAGTTCTGCTGAGAAAGGCTGTTTGTGTAACCAACTTTGTCATGTGATTCAATGAACAATGTACTCTAATGCTGCTTTCACACTGCAGAAACGGGTAAAGACCCGGGGCGAAATGTAATAGGTTGCGCTTTTTGGACGAGTTCCAAACTTGCCAGAAATCGCACCTTTAAAAATCGAGTTTTTTGCCGCGAATTCGCATATGTAATGAGATGCGAATTGGCGGCAAAAAATGCGATTTGCCACGATTTCGGGCGATTTTCAGTCATGAAAATGTGCGCATTTTCATATATGGGATTTTGGGTAAAAAAAATAAATAAATAAAAATGGCGTGGGGTCCCCCCTCCAGAGCATAACCAGCCCCGGGCTGAAAGAGCCGGTCCTGGTTTCATAAAATCACAGGAACAAACAAGTCGGGGTTCCGTGCATTTTATAAAACCAGCACCAGGCTCAAGGGCCGGTCCTGGTTCCCAAAATACGGGGGAC
Source organism: Crinia signifera (assembly GCF_055691185.1). Taxonomy (NCBI): domain Eukaryota; kingdom Metazoa; phylum Chordata; class Amphibia; order Anura; family Myobatrachidae; genus Crinia; species Crinia signifera. Next base: position 217,229,548 of record NC_139221.1, on the reverse strand, counting down.
AAAATGACTGGGGGTCCCCCCGTATTTCAAGAACCAGCACCGGGCCCAACCAGCCAGCAGGGTAATGCCACAGCTGGGGGGAGACTTTTTATGCAAGTCCCCCCGGCCAAAGCATTCAGCCCTCTGACCGGTCAGCATGGGCAGGGGTCCTGGGGGAGTGGGGACCCCCCCAAAGAAGGGGTCCCCCCCCCTCCAGAACTTACCAGCCCATGCTGAAGCCCGGGGCTGTCCTCGATGCCCCTGGGCTGTGGGCATCGAGCTGATGATTGGTGTAAAAAATAGCTGAAATCCTATTGTATATTGCTGTGGAACTATGAGTCCCAGCAAGCCTGCACCACATGCAGGGACTTGGAGAACCACAAGTCCCAGCATGTGGGGCAATAAAGGGCCCGCTGGGACTTGTAGTCCCACAGTAGTACAAATAGTTTAAAAAGTACACAAACACACTGACAGTAAAACTTTATCACATTCGGAGCCCATACATCCAATACTCACCTATGTTGCCACGAAGGATCGGTCCCCTTGTCCAGTAGAATCCACTGGGGTACCTGTGGAGAGAATTCATACTCACTGGACGTCTTCAGCGCTTCTCCGGGTGCCCAGCAGCATTCTTCCCACGGTCCGGTGTTGTGTTTACATCTGGGCCTCCGCCCCCAGACCAGGACTTAGCCCCGCCTACCAGCCAATGATGGTCCGGGAAAACCCCCATGCTGGACCATCATTGGCTGGTAGGCGGGCATAAGTCCCGGTCTGGGGGCGGTGCCCCAGTTGTAAACAGAACACTGTACCGTGGGAAGAATGCTGCTGGGCACCCGGAGAAGCGCTGAAGACGTCCGGTGAGTAAGAATTCTCTCCACAGGTACCCCAGTGGATTCTACTGGACAAGGGGACCGATCCTTCGTGGCAACATAGAGCCCATACAACCAATACTCACCTATGTTGCCACGAAGGATCGGTCCCCTTGTCCAGTAGAATCCACTGGGGTACCTGTGGAGAGAATTCATACTCACTGGACGTCTTCAGCGCTTCTCCGGGTGCCCAGCAGCATTCTTCCCACTGTCCGGTGTTGTGTTTACAACTGGGGCTCCGCCCCCAGACCGGGACTTAGCCCCGCCTACCAGCCAATGATGGTCCGGGAAAACCTCCATGCTGGACCATCATTGGCTGGTAGGCGGGGCTAAGTCCCGGTCTGGGGGCGGTGCCCCAGTTGTAAACAGAACACCGGACCGTGGGAAGAATGCTGCTGGGCACCCGGAGAAGCGCTGAAGACGTCCGGTGAGTATGAATTCTCTCCACAGGTACCCCAGTGGATTCTACTGGACAAGGGGACCGATCCTTCGTGGCAACATAGGTGAGTATTGGTTGTATGGGCTCTGAATGTAATAAAGTTTTACTGTCAGTGTGTTTGTGTACTTTTTTAACTATTTGTACTACTGTGGGACTACAAGTCCCAGCGGGCCCTTTATTGCCCCACACGCTGGGACTTGTGGTTCTCCAAGTCCCTGCATGTGGTGCAGGCTTGCTGGGACTCATAGTTCCA